>NW_024424230.1:5883042-6103103 GCF_017311325.1 Ursus maritimus
TTTTATTTTATTTTATTTTATTTTATTTTATTTTATATTT
The DNA here is from genome assembly GCF_017311325.1 of Ursus maritimus. Lineage (NCBI taxonomy): Eukaryota > Metazoa > Chordata > Mammalia > Carnivora > Ursidae > Ursus > Ursus maritimus. The sequence continues at coordinate 5,883,083 of NW_024424230.1, forward strand.
TTAAAGAAAACTGCTTTACCCCTTAATTATGAAAGCAGTCACGCTATTAAGGATTAAGACTTGGAGGGAATTTGGAAAAGAAAAGAAAGAATCGAGAAGAAGAGGCGCGACCGGTGCTTTGAGGGTGCCTAATTATTAAAAGCAAGGCGTCTGGGAGGAATTCGCTCTGGGTGTTTGGGTGAGAACCGGACCTGGGCGGTGCAGGGTGCGGCGGGGTTGAGGAGAGCGGGTGCCGAGCCCGGGAGGGGGCAGTGCGCGGAGTCCTCAGGGCGATCGCGGTGGCTGTGCCGTCTGGAGACTAGAGGAGAGGCCGGGATTGAGGGGCCCCGCAGAGAGAGCCACGCTGAGGGCGCTCTGCGGGCGCGCTGTGAGCGAGTGGCCCTCCTAGACTGTGGGCCGGGGTGCGGTGCAGAACCGGTGCGGTGCCTGGAATATAACCGGTGCGAAGCGCCAGGCGCTGCGCGGTGCAGGGCGCCGGGTGTGCGGGTTCCGGGCGCTGCGCGGCGCAGGGCGCGAGGGTCCGAGGAGCTGCGCGGTGCGGGACGCTGGGCGTGTGGGTGCCAGGCGACACGCGCTGCGATGCTGGGCGCGGGGCGTGCGGTTCCGAGGCGCGGCGCTGTGAGGGGCGCCGGGCGTGCGGGTTCTGGGCGCGGCGCGAGGCACCAGGGTGCGCGGCGCGGGGCGTACCCGAAGCGGGCGCCGGCCGTCGCGGGAAAGGGGCAGGGCGGGGCGGCGCGGTTATTGGCCAGGCGCGGGGAGAAGGGCTGCGCTCCGAGTCTCCTCCCGCCAGCTCCCGCTCATCTTCTTTAAGCAGAACAACTTCGCGGACAGCGCTGCTTGCTCATCATGGATGTTCCAGGTAACCAAAACCCAAGCCTGCCCTCCACGATCCGCACGTTAATTGCATTCATGCATATATTTTAATGAGGACCTTCGAGAGTCTGCGTTCTGGAGAGGGCGAAAGAGATAGAATATCGAAATCATTTTGTACTGGGGCTGGGGAGAGGCTACTCCTGGAGAAATAACTTCTCTCTTGTTGGATAGACTGTTGAAGGAGTTGTACGGAGGCTGTGGGCGGTGAGGGGAGCGGCTTCTTTGCTTTTCCTTTCTAGACTGGGTATTGAAATGACCTGTCTAGTTTGGTGGGAGAAGAGAGGGCCAGGGAAAAGTGCGAACGCGCGCTCAAGTTAGCAGAAAGCTACAGGGCTGCCTCCCTGGCCGGAGAGAAAGGGCTCGGAGTCTAGGAACAAAAGCTGCACAATAAGCCAAGCTTGGGACGCTCATCGGTGCGATCCTCTGGTCCTGCGCCAGAGAGAGCGATCGGAGGGGCTTCTCCAAAGGAGCTTGCTGCGGGCTGCGGGGACGTTGGAAGTGGGTGTTCGGTGTAGAGTCTCTGTTCTTTTCTATTTTTCCTCTTAATCTTACTCACCCTAAGGAGCTTTCTTGGGATTTGTTTTTGGGCGGAAAATGGATATGATCTTAACTAAGTGGACTGCTTAAAAAATAATTTAAAAAAATATCCAGGATGGAAATATAGAGGATGAAAGGGAAAGCAGAGAAAGGAAAAAGGTTTCTTGGTGTGCCTTTCAAGAAAATGCCGCTAAAATGAAGGAGATAAACCTTTAGTAGTTTCTATCTTTGCCTGCATCTTAGGCCCTCTCTGCCTTTGCAGAATGGGCCGGGGGGTGGCGTTGACGGCGTCTCTGAGGTCACCGACCGTGTCTTAGGGCTGAGGCCCTGCAGAACCTCGGGCCCCTTACCTGATCGCACCCCCGGCGCGCACCGCCCAGTAGCCCACAGGGATGCCCTGCCCAGTGCGCCGGGGCGTTCCTCGGACCTGTTGTGCCAGTCCGGGAAGGGTGGCTGTGTGCGGGGCTAAGCGGGTGGCCTCCAGGGAGGGGGTCCCTTGCGGTGCAGGCACCTGCTCCCCGTCCCCCTCCCCCCACAGCTTCACCTCCCAGTCTAAGGGTTCGGGTTCTTTGCCCTGACAGGTCCGCTGGCGCCTTTCTTCTGAGGACGACCCTGGCCTTGACCATCAGAGCAGGGCACCGAGGCCAAAGGAGGCTTCCCCAGGCCCCGCGCAGCCCTGCGCGCCCTTCGGCTCTCCTCCGGCCCCGGCCTGCCGTTGCCCCCGCGCGTCGCCCCTCCAACCCGGATGCCGGCGCCCGGCCGGGGCCCCCGCGGGCCGCCGCTGACCATGCCCGGGCGCCGGGGGGCGCTGCGCGAGCCGGCTGGCTGCGGCTCCTGCCTGGGGGCGGCGCTGGCCCTGCTGCTGCTGCTGCTGCCTGCTGGCTGCCCGGTGCGGGCGCAGAACGACACGGAGCCCATTGTGCTAGAGGGCAAGTGCCTGGTGGTGTGCGACTCGAGTCCGTCGGCGGACGGGGCGGTCACCTCCTCCCTGGGCATCTCCGTGCGCTCCGGCAGCGCCAAGGTGGCCTTCTCCGCCACGCGGAGCACCAACCACGAGCCGTCCGAGATGAGCAACCGCACCATGACCATCTACTTCGACCAGGTCAGCCAGCCGGCCTGCCACCTCGCCTCCCGCCCGGGTGGAGAGGGCGGGGGCCTGGGCGCGTGGCCTGGGGACTTCCAGCCTCTCCCCGCCTCTCTGCTCTGCCCTTCTCTTTTCTCCCTTTCCGAGTAAGCTCTCCTTACCATTTCCCTTTTTCACATTGTAGCTTTTTTATCACTAGGAGCTCCTCGGTTGGCTCTTGGATGACTGTCCTTTAAAACTAAGGGATCTGAAGTGCATTCCCCAAAAGGAACCTGCACATTTTACTTTTCGCTGGGATGGGGGCTGTCATTTGTGACAGATGGACTTCAGTCACCCAGGTGGCCAAGTTGGGGACTGAGTACATTGAGAACACACCCCAAAAGGGGGCTCTCCAAAGGTCTCAGCCAACCATCAGAAAATATGTGCCTACTGCTTATTTTGAAATGGACTGGGGAGAGGATGCTTATCTTCAAGAAAAATAGGTCGGGAAGAGTGTGGGGGCAATAGCAGGGATGGTTATATAAATTCAAAACAGAACACAGTGCGTTGTATAAACGCAATAGATAGTACATACAACATATACATAACGTACAGATCTATACAACACACACACACACACACACATATATAGTGGTTATATAGATTTTAAAAAAAGGATCGATGAATTAAGTTAACCTAGGACATTTAACTTCTCTCACTTGATTCAAAGCAGAAGGGTCAGTAAATGATCAGACCTTGGCAATCCCTTCTCTGGGTTACTGGGCTCGGGATTGGAGGTTGTGACCTTCCTCTTGTGCCCTCCGGTCTTGGCTTCTGTTGTTTTTCAGACACAGGTTGAAAACATTATAGTGGTTCCCAAACTTTACCTGCTCAGTCCCTTCCTTTTGCCAACATGCTTCCCACTAAAACAGGGTACTGGACTCTCTGGCCACACTTAATTGACTTCCCTTCTCTTCACCAATCCTCACAGCTCAGGAACAGTAAACCTATCCACACTGTTGCCACTCTGCAGGCCAGAGGGTTGATGTATTTTAATCCTTGCTGAGGATTATGTATTTGAAGTTTTGAGGTTTTGGGGATCTCTCTTTCATCTGTTTTTAAACATTTTTTTAAAACAATAAGACTATTGATTTTAATTATGGCCAGGTGAAGCAGACAACAATAAAATGGGTATTTGCTACCTATTTACTCTGCGGGTGTCAAGAGAACTGTGTGACGTAGGGCAAGATAAGTTGTAGTAAGAGTCTAATTTTATAGATGAGCTAACTATGGCAGGGAGGATAAAATCCTGTTTCCCTGGTTCCCCAGGTAGGGAGTAAGTGAAACCTGCTTTTCTGCGCTCCTTGGGTGTTCTTTCATCTACAGCAGGGCCCTAAATCTACCAGTTTCCTGAATTTAAAACTGATGGGAAAGAGGTGATGTCGAGTTGGAAGAAACAGCTCCGAGGGCTTGGATGGAGAATGCTTTATTCTTTTTGAAAGCATTGTAAGGCAGACTGAGAGCCTAGGCTGCAAGAGACGGAGAGCAGGCATTGTGCAGGCACGGCCTTGAACAAAAGAGCCCCGAGTGTCTGTGTGAGCCCTGCAGGCGAGGGGGACTGAAGGGGTGACCTGAGCTCCTTGAAGAAGCTAGTACGGGCTTATTTCCCGAGTGGTGACAGCGGTTGTCATGGGCAGATCGCACATTGTTTTGTGGACTGTATGTCATTCGTCTAAGATGAGTGTGTAAGGAGGAACAGCGAGAAGTATTTGGTTGAAATTTATTTTCTGAGCAGACGACAGGATTCCTAACCTAGGGTTCTGTTGTTGCTGGCTGTTTGCTCTAAAAGCCCAGGACACCAAGCGGGCCATTTTATTATTTTAATTGAGTTGTGCATTTGTGTGTAAGTAGAAGTGGGGATGGGATCCAGACAGGGTGACCAAATTCTGCCTTAAACACCTGACAGGGAATTGGGTCATCATGAGGGATCCTCCACTTTGCAAATTCTGCTTATGACTTTGTACACTCTCATCCCCCTTTCATTTGAGAAAAATCATCTGCAGGGTCATGTGACCTCACATCCTCCGGCTAATTTTGTCATTAGTCTTGCACGCTTCTGTAGTTTGAGCTCAGGGTATCCAACTGCTGTCTCCAGTCCCTTCATTTATTCAAGCTTATTTGCATGACATCAGAGCTCAGCCAAGGGAGCAGACACATTACTCAGAGGAAAGTGAAGGAAACAGGTGCAGCCAGTGTTTATCCACCGCAGTCTTCCACTCAGCACCTGCAATTGAGCACCTACTGTGTGCGTCCAGGGAGGGTGCCAGGGGACACAGGGCGACAAGAACCTCTCGCAGTCCATTCTCTCCTGGAGCACATGAAGTCAAGTGCCAAGCTTGAGCTGATGTAAGTTATTTATCTGAATTGGCCTCTTAGCCATGGTCTCTTTCTCTCCATTCTGCCTGGCGTGGCACTCTATTGGTGTAAGTAAACTTCACGTGGAAACCCCCCGGAATCCCACAAGTCTCTGAACAGACTCAGTTCCGTTTGTTTACCGACAACCTTCTTGTCTTCTAATCCTTTCCCTCTGCCTTGCCTCAAACATGCAAAATTCGCATCCACTTTTTCAATGCATACATAAAATACACTTTGCAACATCTTTATTAATTACAGCCCATTAGGATTCTTCTCAGATCTCTTCCTGGTGTAGGGTATTTACCACCAGCACCCCCGGGGGGGCGGTTTGGCGCACTGCCTGGGCTGCCCCGTGCAGCTCTGCAGCCCCTGGTGTTGGTGGTCCTGCCAGCCTGTGTGAAACAGACGCTGAGGACGGGCTTGCTATGCTTGTGCTGTCTTCCCTTTTCTTTTCCAGGTATTAGTAAATATTGGCAACCATTTCGATCTTGCCTCCAGTATATTTGTAGCACCGAGAAAAGGGATTTATAGCTTCAGCTTCCACGTGGTCAAAGTGTACAACAGACAAACCATCCAGGTGGGTAGCTGTGAAGCCGAGGTGACCTTTCGGCTTCGGACTACCACTGCCCCACGGCTGCAGGTCCTGTCATAGCCTCTGTGCCTCTGGGCCGGCCAGGGAGCGGGCTGACCAGGGGCCGCCAGCACGGAAGCCCCCGCGTCTTCTGGGCCAGGCCCTTGGGGTGGCTCCATGGAGGGGGGCGGAGAGAACAGGTGTGTGCCAGTGGGGTCCTGTCCAGTCTGCTGAGCTTTACCCTCTGCGCCGCAGGTCAGTCTAATGCAGAACGGCTATCCGGTCATCTCAGCCTTTGCAGGAGACCAGGACGTTACCAGAGAAGCTGCCAGCAATGGCGTCCTGCTGCTGATGGAAAGGGAGGACAAAGTGCATCTCAAACTGGAGAGGGGGAACCTCATGGGAGGCTGGAAGTACTCCACGTTCTCGGGCTTCTTGGTTTTTCCTCTATAAACACAGAGCCCCCCAGACGGTGGGGAAGTTGCAATCTGGACCCAGGAATCTGCCCTTCCTGCACACCCTGAACTTGCCAGAATAGGACCACTTATTTCCCACCTCCGTCAGATGGTTGAGGTAGAAGAATGATTTCCTTCTAAATCTCCAGTATTTTCTTTGAATATTGACCATTCCTCGGGAACCTGGCTTCTAATTAGTTTTAGACGACAAGGTCTGAAGGAGAAATGAAATTATCGATTTGAGCAATTTGTACCTGTGATTGTAAAGTCAATATTGGATCTCATTGTTGGGACCATTGACTTTTCTTCTTTTGTTTGTCCGTTGTGTTGTTGCCCCCACACGAGGAGTGCCGCGGACCCCAGGATGGATGGCAGGTCGCAGGCACGGCTCAGAGCGGGAGCCCAGCAAATCACCACCCGCCGGAGAGCCCTTGAAACGTGTTCTTTGTGTGTCTGTTCAGCCTTAAGAAAAAGAATGGCTTCACTTTCATTCTGTATTTCCCCCGGGTGGACGGGAGGCCTCGGGAGGGGAAAGGGGACATTGTGAAACTGTCAAGAAGTGCTTTATCCGGAGAAGCAGATTTTGCACGATTGGACTGCGACTTTTGCTTTGTAGTGTGTGTGTGTGTGTGTGTGTGTGTGTGTGGTTTTTGTTTTGTTTTGTTTTTTCCTAGAGAAGCTTTACTTTTCTTTCCACATTCAGCTCTCCCTCCTTGCCCCTACTTCTATTTTTTTGTGCTGGGATGGGGGAGAGAAATGTATGTTGAATTCTTGAATGAGACCAAACAAACAACACAAGAAATACCTATGTATTTTGTTTTGGTTGAGACCAAACCAAACAGAAGGTACCTGTATATCAAAGTACAAATAACAGATGGACAATTCTGCTGCTTCTTTCCAAGAGATTCTCTCAGACGCACCTTTAGAACTAACAAGCTGGATTTTTCTTTCTTTCTTTCTTTTTTTTAACGCTCTGGAATACTTTAAGAACTTGATGTTCCTGGGGGGCCTGAATCACGTCAGATGAGGACGGAAGCTGTAATGACCCATCTCTTAAACACACGCTTTCTTGGTCCCGTGTACCTGGGTCTTCCCAGCAGCCTGTTTCCACCTATTTGCGTCCACCTCTGCGCCAGCACACCAGGATCAGGTGCTTCAAAGCCAACAGGACTGGCCAGCCTCCCTTGGGATCCTCTGATCTGCTAAGGAGAGAAGCGTGTTGACACTCCCTGCGAACACCTGGCAAGAAGCCACCTGCAAGTCCCAGCCTTTACAGGTATTGGCAGAGGCACCCTGGGAGCAGTTTTGCAAATCCTTCTTGTTTTGGCCCCTTGTACAACAGTCGTATTACAATACAGCTGGGAGTCGATGGGTGCAGGATTCACGTGCCAAGGAAATGTTACTAAATCCCAAAGCAATCGAAGAAGAGACCTCACAGTGGATGTTAATTTGTCCTTTGTGTCACAATGTAACCAAAATATTGATGATAAAAAGTCATAATTTAAGATTCAGAATAAATGGGTTTGATGTCTGCCTTCTTCTTCTCCCTTCACATCGTCTCCCAACTCCTACGAGGTGTGGAAGTAAAGGCCAAGGGTCAAGGACTTGGGGAAAGGAGCTCCACACTGGGCCTCTTGAAAACACACACTCAAATGCACACTCCCGTTTGCAGATCTAGCTATGGGTCTAGATGGAAATGGCACACTTCAATACGTTTCAACTTATATATGTGTATTTTTCATATAAAAAGATTTGGGGGGGAGATAATTATGTGAAAAAGACAGCATTAAAAAGGCTTTATGGATAGGCAATCTGTTTTCATCACATACAATCATTGATGTGGTACAAGTTCCCATCCAGTATTTTGATCAGAGAACATGGGTATCAAAGAAACTGACATCTCAATATAGCATCCGTTGTTTCTAAGATACACGTGAGCATGGGGAAGCATTGGGTTCCATTTTCAAATAAGAAGCTCAGTGAGGATGATAGAAGTGAAAAAAATATAGTTCGATGAAGAGTCTAAGTTTCACCTGCCTTAGGTGGACAGCATAATAAGATACAGAATTTAGTTTGAATTAAAAGGCTATCAGATTTTGTTAGGAAAAGAAAAATCAAGAAACACCAACCAAAAAGCATTTGGGTATTTTGCCTCTGTGATTCAGAGACACCCTTCTAAGTAGGAGCATTGTTTATTAATGCTGATAATGCAAACAGTTGGATGCTAGCAAATGTTTTTCTTCTGTGTTTTACTGCCCTGAGTGAATTAGTCCTTTGTCCCTCATTTTTTAAACCTTCCATTCAATTTCAGACAAGCAGCAGACTTCATGAGGGGACAATATCGCCCTTCAGAGATTGAAAAATATATGTGTACGTGTAATTTCTATTGCTTACTAATATGTAATGCCCAGATTTGTTTGTACTTACAGCTTTACTACCTACAGGTTGTTATTTGGTTATGCCGTCTAATAAATAAGTTATTAAATTGATCGATCTAAAAATAAGCATATTTCAGGAGTTTATTTTATATGAGGAAAAAAGCTTCATCCTGTTTATTCCGCTCCTCTTAGCCTGTTATTTATTTGTTTGTTTATTTATTTATTTATCTATCTATACCTTGAGCTGAATGCCAAAAACTACATTAGGGAGAAGCCACGACAGTAGTTTTTCTGACGTCGTTTCGCCGCCCACGGCTGCAGCTGCCCGAGTTCCGTCGGGCTAAGGATCTTTGAGGGAGGTGAAGCTCCTGTGTGTGGTCTACAAAATTATGTAGGTCAGATCAACATTTGAACTATAGTTTCCTTTAATTGGGAAGGAAAGTGACATCTGGAATCTGCGCCGTGTGATTCGAGCATCCCTCCCTGTGAGCTTCAGTTTTCCCATCTGTGGAGCGAGGGCAGCAGCCCCCGCACGTCCTGCCCCACTCACAAGGCTACGGTGAGAGCACACGGACGTGCATGGCACCGTTGATTACAGGAGGCATTATGTAGCAGGAAGGGCGTTTCTGGAAAGTTGGTTCTTTCCACATGCAATTCATTGAAAGTATTTAAAAAGAATATCTGACAAGAGGACACTTTTATGTGACATTAAATTTCCATATTCCCCACTAGCTTATTAAAACCGTAGCACTTTGGAAGTTTAATTTGATTTTTAAGAGTGATGGTAATATGAACGTGTCAAAATCTATGCATTTTCATAGTAACTCAATTCTTAATTATGTTCTTTGACTGTCCTGTGTGGGTCAAGCCTACCTTTCCGTTCCAGGATGTGATACCAACATTTTATAAAAATATGCAACTATAGTATTTTTAACACAAGGAAAACTGAGTTATCAATATTTTGGCATTATAATAGTGAGTTGGTCTAACCGATAAATGGTAATCCTACTAAATTGTAAATGCTTTTAAAACACTATTTTTCAACTTAAACTATATTCTTATTTGAAACACGGCCCTGCTTCAACTCTAGGTCCTGAGAAACTGTTTCCTATCTGTAATTTCTGAGCCCTTTGTGCATCCTAATATTTTTGACCTGTGTGCTCATGTATAATGAAAGTATTTACATTTTTAAGGTTTGTGATTCCTATGACTGCTTAGAGCAAAGGCGAGAAAAGTCTATCGGATATTGGCATGAACACTCATGGAATTCTGTAGAGATTACATATTTACTTGTTTAGAAAACAAATGTTTTTTTTTTTTTTAGCAACATCTAGTGATATCAAGCATCAGAAGAGTTAGAAAAGATACATAAAAGCAAACCAAAATCTTTGCTGAATCCTTAAATTTATTTGTAATATTTCCTTGATATCTTATCAAGGACATTGATACAAGTCGCACACACAGTAACTCTTGCATATGTATCATTTGCCTTGTAAATACATGAACATATACACCTGATTTTTATCAGTGAATAAAATAAAATACATAGATTGACCACATTCTCCTGGAATCTGGAAATAGGTGAGAGGAGGATTCGTTGAATCACTTTATACAAGCAAAACAAAAAGCATGGGCTTCTCCAGCATGCCTCATATAGAGCAAAAGGAGCAAAGAATGTTCTGTCAATTTACGTCCCCATGATTTTGCAATCTTTTATAAGGAAATACATATTGCAATAAGATAATGTTGCTGTGAGTCAATAGTTAATGTTTATATTTCTACAGCATAGGAAGTATATAATCTAACGCACATGAATGAAAGGCTATGACACTGTATTTAAGGTGGTGTAAATAAATCATGGAACTCATAGAAGCCGGTTCCATTGACTCATTCTAAAGGTTTTTCTGTGCACTCTGTAGAAACACTTGTAAAAAATATAAAACTAGATTAACCTTGGAACTACAATGAGGTTTTGTCCTTTTACCTTTGCTTCTGTAGGAATTTACTTGTCGATGGGACTCTGTTTCTAAAGCAGACACTTTGCTACTAATATGGGAGATTATAAACATAATCACCATGTAAGATCAAAGCCTATACATTCTCATAATACTCTTAAAGTTAATTATCTTGGCATTTAAGGAGCAAGCACACCAAATATACTGAAATAAGTTAAAATACAATTTCTATTTTGGTTTTTTTTTATCATTTTATGATTTTTGTGCTCAGAATCTTTTTTTTTAATTAAAGTACCATGAAGACATTAGCTGATGATGGCCAAGTACATTAATCAAGTATGCTTATGTACTTGCCTTGCCTTTTAAAACATAATTTTTCCAGATAGATTTCACCAAAAGGTGTATTATTTACTGCCTTTGCAGCTGGAGAGCTACAGTTCATTCACATTTAGATATTTTAAATGTCTGTATGTTACATAGCTATTGATGATGGCATTGGTCAGACCCATCCCTTCAAAAAAAAAAAAAGAAGAAAAGTCTTTTCAAAATTCCTTTAAAGTAGATCCAACAAATATAAACTTTAAAAAAAATGTTCTGTGTGAGAGTTTGTATAATAATATTACACAGAAATCTGAATTCTAAGTAAATGAGCTTTGTTTCCATTCCCAAACCCAGTAGGGTAACTTGAAATTTGTAAGGGCAAAAGCCATGTGGTTTTACCTCCCACAGATAATAGGGGCTCTGGTTTATCTTCCTAAGTGGATTTTGCTGTGGATTTCCATCACCAGAATCACCTAAGTTTCTACAGCATCATAAATCATCATCGGCATCAGCTCGCCCACATACACTCACTGTGTAGTGGAAATGAGCTCCCTGACAACTTAATTTGGAAAAGAAATCTTCATTCCCTCTTCTTAATGCCCAGGGCAGGACTCCCCGGGGTTAGAGCGCTGCTTTGCGCTGGAGCTATCGGAACAGAATGGAAGCTTTTTATTAATGAGCCACTCCCATTGCTTGCACCCTGACTAGCTGTGCCTTACTTTTCATTACGGGGCTCTCATATTTTTCAGGCGTGCTGATTTCCCCTTTTGAATTTGTTTCGGGTGGCCAAACAAAATAACACAAAACAAAAACCCTGCTTGAGTTGGAGAATGTTGGCAATATATTGGGATGTGGAGTTCCTGAGTATTTCGCTTATATTAGTTTGCTCTTACTTTATTCATCTTAAAATGCTTCCATAAATCTCTTACGTTCTCAAAGTCCTGTTGGATAAAGAGGATCCTAACATTTCCTTGACTACATACTACAAATGAGCATTTATTGTGAGTCTGGGTGCTTTGTTATGGCACTGACTTAAGATAAGAATAATATTTAAAATCTAACCAAATTAACTGGAAAAATTGGCAAATACTCTAAATCCCTCATTTCCAATGTTTTTTTACATGGATTTTTTTTTTTTTTACCATGGATCTTAAAGATTCCTATCAGCTTTAAAATAACATTAAAATCAATATTTATCTTAGAATTTCTAAGATACATGTTTTTTTACAATCATGTAACAATTAGGTCATAAATGATATACTTTTAGAGAGAAGTCTATCACTGAATATAGTACATGAAAATGTGATACCTATCTTTTTTTTTTTTTATATTCCCAAGCACCCTGTTGGGATGTTACACGTAGTTTTGTTCTGGAACTGTACATTGTCAGTGGAGAAAGCAATTATATCACTTATAAAAAGAAATTCATTCATTCGAGATCAGGGTGTAAATATTGCCTTTTCATTCCATAACATTTACATATTGCTGCTTAGGGGCCAGATAGTGTGCTCATGGATGATGATAGAAAAATAAAGACACACTTATTATTGTGCCAAGAGATTAACCCCTTCTTGTTAAAAATATAGGCTGGAGGGTATCCAGGTAAACTCATGGTAAACTCATGGGTGGACTGGGTGTGTGTAGGAGGAACCTTAAAAAAGTGAATAATGTGATTTTTCACACCCAAAAAGGAGAATGTTACTTGGGCATTGACACTGAATGCTGAACACCCATTAATCTTCCCGCTAAAAGGTTCCCGGTGACCTCTCCTCCCACGCTGGATATGGTTGGGTACTTGGCAGACAGATGACAGACTAGAGCTCATGCACTAACCTCGAAAATATTAAGTGGGATGGGACAGATATGGGGAATTTCCATTGTTTTAACACATGAAGGTTAAGATACAATAGCCCTTTTTTACAGTTTTATTTCTGTTTGCCTTGTGTGGTGAATTGCTGGAGAAGACAGAAGGCATGCTAGAATTAGTTGAATCCTTAGAAGACAGATCGAAAGCAAGATAAAAATAAGGCATGATGTGATGTCCATTCTGAACAGAGCTGGATGGAGGACCATACCCAGCATCTTGGCATATTTTACAAGATATTAACTTAACGAATGCAGATCTAACCTAAGACATGGAAAAAATAAATGCGAGATCAAATTGCACTGGTTGAAAACATGAATTCTGTGTTTTATTATATAATCACAAACATATGTGTGTTTGGGGGTGTGCAAAAGTTGAATATAAACTATTATTTATAGTCAAAACTTAGCCCTGTCAAAATGCCCTCCCTGTGCCTCTAGCTGCACCAGCACTGAAACCTTGCTTTTCTAGAAGGGGGAGCTGGCCGAGCCACGTACATTTGCTTGGGAACATGGACTCACTTCTACCAACGTATCTCAGTTCTTTGGTCTGTTTCGTATTTTATTTCTTATATTCAATCTCAGGAATGTATTTCTCCAGAAGGTAGATATTACATCTGGTCTCCCTGACAGGCAGAGATTGAGAACTGCTGAGAATAATGAAGCCATCTGGTGCTATAAACCCAACAGAAAGCTATGATCAGTGGATCATGGCCTAATCTACTCTTCATCCACAGCATCTGAATTACCTTGGCACAAAGAGTGACAAGGGGCTGGATTTTCAACAAGATTGTCACATCTCCCCAATCATTTAGCAGGCAAAAGGCATGCATGCATCAGACTGTGGTAATTAGGGAAGACTTATTTTCCCCTAAGGCCTATTACTTTTGATACTTAATTTTTCCTTTTTTTTTTTTTTAATGCCTAGAACTGTACTACGCCAGTGGATGCCATGCAATACCGACTTCACAGTTCTTACCAATCTCTGAGTATGTTCACTGGAAGAAATTCGTTACTAAAACCATCTTTCCTTTTTATCTCAGTGAAGACTTGAAATGAACATAAATTTATTTTGTTATTTTTTTTTTTTCCAGAATTGCTGAAACATTTGTTTCAGGAAAAAGTCCCCAATAGATGGTGCTGCTGCTGTGATTTAAACCACTGAATAATTAGTATGCAAAAAAGCTCCGGAGCGAGGCCTCTGGGAATTCCCTTACGTCAAGTTATAGAAAGACAAAAATGTGGCTTTCGTTTTGCTAAATGCAAATTGTCATCATTGTATAATTTGAAAACTAGAAAGATTTTTTGATGTTTTGAGGTCAAGAACTTACTTTTTATCTCCATTGTTCATATGGCAAATATCTTGGAAACATAACCACAAACAAACCGAGTGTGTCAAAAAAGTGAACTGAATGGCCTTCCAAGTTTCTATGCCCCCCATAATACTTCAAGGATCTATTAGTTAAAGTGCAAATATGAAGATTATAGTACAAATGAAAAATGGAGTCTTTTCATATTTATGGGGGAGAATTGCAGGCGCAGGAATCATACCGGTGGAATGATGCCATCACTGCTGTTGATGATAAACCTTAATACATCAACCGTTTACACATGCCATCCACTGCGTTGAGTGCTCTACAGTTATCTTTCTTCATTTAATCATTATGATAGCATGCAAAGTAGGCACGATCATTACCACCAGTTTACAGGTGATGTGAGAATACGGTTTAAAGCGATTCAGTGATATGGTCAAGACCTCAGAGCAGTGAGTCACAGAGGTAGAATCTGACCACGGGCTTTCTAACTTCAGAACCTATTCCCTATCTATGGCGTTACGCCACATCTCAGAATGAGCTAAAGTAAGAAGAGAATTTCCTTAAAAAAGACATCTATATATACGATGATTTGAATCAAAAGTGGTTGCATCATAGTCATTTCAATAAAACTCTTTGTTTAAAAAAAAAAACAGGACAATTTAGCTTTGTACTCTGCAGAATAAAAACTGCTTGATTGTAATCATAAGAAAAAAGTTACAATAGCTGCTATGAATTTCCTGACGCGGTGGTATCAGAAACAGGAAAGGTTGGGCTCTTGCTATTTTCATGCAGAAAATCATTTTCTTCCCTTTGGTTTTCTTGCCGAAACTTTCTGCAAAGACGGGACTGAAAATGCACAAACATGTAATTACAGATAGCTCATTTTCCCACAATATTGTATATTTTGTAATGGTCATAAATCATTCTCTAGAATTCTAGAGCAAAACCCGAGAAATCACGTGCACAAAGTAAGTAAGCTATGCTTGAATCGAGCGTCTTGCCTTCAAGCTGCTTGTGAAGCTTTCAGCTTAACCTCTGGTGAGAGAAATCTCTTAGAACCTGGAGACCGGGAGTTCTTTAAGTGATTAGATCTCTCGCCCTAAAAGCATAATTAGCTTTAAAATTGGTTTTTAAAATTAAAATTAAAACTAATTAGACAAAATTAAAGTAGATTTTAGAAATGGTAAATGTCATTTGGTTGGATTAAGTGTCTTTACTATATTCTAATCTGAGGAAAATATACTTTCGGATAATAATGAGGCAAAGCAAAATATGTCACCAAATGTTTTTCTGAGATTTCATTTTATTTTTTGGTACCTCCGTTTTATCTTTTATATAATCATATATAAATATAAAATATTGATTTACATCAAATACTTAAGATTCACATATATGTTTTTATATCATATAAAATATTAGAAGTGACACATTCCTATTCAAAAAGATAAAGGCAAAATGTACTTTTAACAACTTCGTATTTGTTTGTAATCAGCTTGGTCTCAGTGAGTAATGAAGTGGTATGTCTTAAGAAGTGGTTACCTACTATGTAATAGTATTCGTCTGGGTTCTTTGCTTTGGGCTCCACCACCAGATAGAAAACCTCAAGAAGACCCTGCATTACTTAACACAACAGAAAATAAGGTACATTAGCCAGAAGTAGAACAATTACGTAAAGAGATGCTTTACTTCCCAGTGAGATCAGGTATTTAAAAAATAAAATCGCAAATGAACATAAAATAAATGTAGATTTTTGGGGCACCTGGGTGGCTCAGCCGTTAAGGGTCTGCCTTCGGCTCAGGTCATGATCCCAGAGTCCTGGGATCGAGCCCCGCGTCAGGCTCCCTGCTCCGCCGGAAGCTTGCTTCTCCCTCTCACACTCCCCCTGCTTGTGTTCCCTCTCTCGCGGTCTCCCTCTGTCAAATAAATAAATAAAATCTTAAAAAAACAAAAAATAAATACATACATAAATAAAATAAACGTAGATTTTGATTATTTGAGGTTTTTAAATCAAAGATATTGAGAATTTTCTGTTGATGACTTGAGATGGTTTAGTGCAGATTAAATGTTATGAAGTTAGGCTTACTGGCCTGTAAGATAGCTAATGTGATCTCGTAAAGGCAGCACAGAAGAACACAGAGCTGTGTTTATTGATGATATTTTGGCATCACAGAAGTTTATCCTGCCAACCTTGGTGGTTTATCCCCTTTGTTAGAAAACAAGGTAAGAGTTCCGCTACCATGAGGCATCTTGCCAGGCTTTAGCCACAGAAGGTGAGGAACCAGCCAGTGCTGCTACTTTCCTGCTCTCTAGGGGGTGGTGGCACTTTCTTTCCTGAATCTTTTGGGAAAGTGCATCATGTTCAGAGCACTACATTTCACTCCAAGGACACACATTTTGGAATTAAAATAACTACCATTAGTTACAAATGTATGGAAAAACTATATCAGGGCATATTGATGGTGATGATTGATGACATGTGCACATGAATAGGATAGATGATAGATAGATAGATAGATAGATAGATAGATAGATAGATAGATAGATGATAGATATCAAGCATGGCAGTAAAACAAACAAAAGAAACCCCATATATTTAACTTTTTTTTTAGGTTTTTGCTTTTGTGATACTTAACTGACATGCACATGCTTAAAAAAAGAATTAGCAAAAATAACTCGAGATGATGTCGAGCTTTGTGTACTATTATCACTTGTCTGCCTGAAAATATTTCCAACATCCTTTTGGTAACTTACAACCTTAGAGTTAAGTCATAGATATCTGTTCATAATTTCTAAGTAAGCGAACCTACTGAAACATTCATTATTAAGCCTACATTTAAGGTTTTCTTATGCTTTGGGCTTATTTTCATATGGCATAGAGATGCTAAAAATATATTTGAGTCTGTTAATAAACATATTCTTTTTGCCATATTGAAAAGTTACACTATATGGAAGCAAACACCTATAATAATTGTGACACGCATGTTCGTAAAATTTGGCTGTCTGTTACAGAATTCACAACCGTTTACTCCCTAGTTTTCTCTGTAAGGAAGTAAAGGTTACTAATGGTTAAACATTACAATCAATATGTGAACATAAAACTACTAGAAATAATAAGTGTGAAGGGAAACAGCATCATACGCCAAGTATGCATGGTGTGTGGGACGGGGTTTGGGGATGGGAAAAGAGTAATTTTGCTCTAAAGTAAAAGGTGAAAATAAAAGACAGAATCTGAATGTGTAAGACAGTTGCAGGCACCTTGGGAAAAAGGAATCTTGAAAAAGGAATCTTATCTAGTGAGATCAAAGCCGGATACGTTTAGGTGGGTTTATTTGTAAGTTTTTCTTTATGAGAGTTTCAGTATTAAAGATCTGGCTAGAGTTTCAGTATAAAAGATCTAGAATTTGGCTTTTTCTCTGTTAAAACAACAAAGTGCTCTTTATTATTGGTCTTCGCTCAATAAGAGATTATTATGCTTTGGAGTTTTTGTTGTTGTTGTTTCTTTGTTTGTCATCTTTTTAAGTAATCCACCTAGGAAACCAAGATTCTGGTCTTATCAAAACAATTTCCTGTGCTTTGTGTTGACTTCATTATGCTCTTAATTATTTAAGAGAACTGAATCTTCTCACTTTTTTAATGAGTTAAGTTTTTGTCTTGCTTTGTTTTTTTACCATCATACCACTTTTTATGTTTACTTTTGAATTATTTTATTGTTACTTTGGTTAACTAGGTAGCTATTTTTTTAGACCTAAGAACTTATTTGTTCAGTTAATTTTATTTATTCAAATTTTGACGTTTTTTGATATTTTGCCTTTCCAAATCAAATTCTAAATGAAATCTTTATAATCTCAAACTGGCTTTGAGATTTCTCAGAGGGTTCCTGGAAAATCACAGAGGATTCATCTTTTTTCGTCTTGCAAAAAGAGTAAATTTATTTGATATGTTCAATTGCATGAAAATTCTTGTCAAATAGGAAGAGATGCTTAACCTTCCCTAGGTTATATATGTATGGGTGAGTGTAATTCATATAAATATTTCAGAAACTATATGAAGTTCTGAGAAATTTGCCCATGTCTTTGATGTCCATGATATGTCCTGGTATAATGTTATCAGTCATAATTCTGGTTATTATTTAAAAATTTTATATGCCACAGAAATAACCAAATTTCTTTGTCAAATGAGTTCTCACCAGATCTTTAACCATAGTCAGTTAAAGTCTTTTGTCGTCCACAGATTGGTTTTGTTTTATTCTGATTCTTTTCTAAAAGTTTTGCAACTAGTTGCAGCTTTAATAAAAAGGGACTGTCTCTAAGACCTGTGGAAAAAAACTATAACAGATACTCTGGGGTACAGACCTCTTATGACTTTGCTTAAACATACTTCAGACCATACCACTGGACTGAGTAAGGATTTCCAGCGCTCTGGTGGAGAAGCTGACAAGTTCATAAAACTGCTAACCCAAGATTAAGCAGAACAAGAATTAATTACATGGGACTGAATGAACTGATGAAGAGTGATAATGTATTTTTTACAGCTTTTGTGTGGAATAGTGCTGGTTCTTTAATGCTCTGTTTTCTGGATAGAAGGAACCCCTTTTGCTTTTCTCTTAAGCTATCTATAACTCATAACAATTTAATAGATTTAATTTTAATAGATTATACTTTTGAAAGCAAAACATTTGAAATGAACCATTTATCTTTTTCTCCCTGCTTGATCCCTCCAGAATTTGGAAACTCTTATTGAATGTTCTCATTTTCATGGCAATAGAATTATTTGCATAATTTCTATGGGAATCCATACTCTTTATAACAGGACACAATTGGGGAAAAAAAGGTTATATAACAAAGGCTTTGACTGGCCTGTCATATTTGAGAATGTTGTGCATCGAATCAGCTAAGACCAGAAATTTTAATGGAACTATGATAGACTTTAAGGAGTCAATGCTTACAAAGTCCTTTTGGAAAAACCAGCCTAGTGCCTGGTTTCTGAGGTTCCTTTCCCTACAGGTGGGGAAAGAAATTCATTCTTGGCCAGCCCAGGAACCTGAGGATATCTTGGAGACCTCAAGAAGAGAGGAATTCACTTAAATCTGTAGGTGCTGCAGGTGAAGTCTGATGGTGGGTTCTTGGCTTGGCTTTCTAGCCAAAAGAAGCTTCCAAAGAGAGGTGGTCCCTCATGAAAAGTCCTGGCAGTGCAAATTTAAGAATGCCTGTGATCAATTGTAATTATTGTTATACCTATGCAAATATCAGGCCCAATTTAATGATATCAGACTTACACGTGTAAACTTTGGTGATCTTTGGTCAAAAACAGGGGAGAATGCAGAGGGTGGAGGATGGACTCAGTGATGGATTGGGGTAGGCTCTGGATGTGGGTGATGAG
The DNA here is from genome assembly GCF_017311325.1 of Ursus maritimus. Classification (NCBI taxonomy): domain Eukaryota; kingdom Metazoa; phylum Chordata; class Mammalia; order Carnivora; family Ursidae; genus Ursus; species Ursus maritimus. Next base: position 5,902,209 of record NW_024424230.1, read on the forward strand.
TGATATGATGGCATGTGTGATAGGATTAGGGAAATCAGGGATGCGGTGTGATTTTTATCTTGGTAAAATCTATTCTTCTTAGTGAAAATCTTTTACACTTCAGATATTGTTAAGCTCTGATTTGAAACAGAGGCATCTCTAATAGGTGGCAAATCTGTTTATAGTGCGACTTTCAGGGAGTCGGGGATGGGATGCTTTATCTCTGCTTTCCTCCATGAGGCATTCTAAGTGAACAAATTTTATCTGCCAGGACTGGTTCATTTAAAATTAATATGTATGGTTAGTGGGTTTTGTTATTTTGCATCTAACTAAACAGGATTTTAGGTTCAAAACATAAAACCGAATCTGCTACAATGCCGACTTCATATTCCTTGTCAAATCGAATTTGATGCTCGAACCACTGATTCCTGGTGCTGATTGTGATTCCCAGCCCTGGAACTAGGGACCTGTAAAATATCATGAGATAGATTTCCAAAAACCCCTACTAACATATCCAGGAGACACAAGGAGGATACAGTTTATTTTCAGCATTCAAATGCTCTTTAAATCTTAATCGTAATCGTCATGCCTATGGGTTTCCTTCATGTTTGCTGGATTCTGAAGCTTGCTTCAGACTCTACCTAGAACACAATAACGTAAAAGCAAAACGTTACCTCTTAGCAGGTTTGTTTCATTGGCATTTCTATTAGAATGCTCACTCAGAGGCTGATCAATATCACTAATGAAAATGACCAGCGTTTATTAAAAGCTTGCCAGGTACCAGGTGTCATTCTAAGTGTTTCACGCATTTTATACCTTGTCATGAGCCAGGTTCTGTCATGTTCTCTGGTCTACTGCAGAGAAAACTGAAGCAGAGGTTAGTCAACTTGTTCAGCTAGCACTGCTGGCCATCCAAGCCAAGGGCTGAGTCCAGACTCACTGGCTTGAGATCCACACCATTATGGATTATGGCATCATACCGTGTTGGGAACTGGCCTCCGAAAGTTTCAGCGAGGGCTGAAAGCTCCTTTCTCTGATTGATTATTGTGGCCAGATGCCTATCTTGCAAAAGTTTTCCTTTTTGCTCCGTAAATCAATTATTCATTACATGTGTAAGTTAAATATTCCGAGGTTAAAATTTATTTATGAATTTAATAATATTTTTTGGCCAAGTATACAATGTCAAATTAAATACCAGCACTGAAGTGCTTAACTTGATGGCTTAATATATTTGCCAACCAGACTCCATTAATTTACTTATTTATGTATTCGGGTTCGGTGCTGGGGTAAGATGATGACGTAAATAGTCACAACTCACGAAGCACTTGGTTTGGGGGGATTTTGCTCAGCAGATAGGTAACCACCACTCTGTGCAGGAAGTGTCAGGACATTGAGGGGCAGGGGCCCCAGAACAGAGACACATGGAGGAAAAATCGTCCTCGCTGTAAGAGAGCCTTCATGGGGAGGTGATGTATAAGCTTCTGTGAAGTTTGAGAGCAATGGGTAAGATTTCATCAGCACAGCCTCCCTGCGGAGAAGCGCTGGAGAAGACAGAGGAAGTTAGAGAAAAAGCCCGGGAGACACTAAGAGGAATTCGGAATTGAGCTTAACTGTGAATTCTTTACAGTTCTAAGAATTAAAGTGTTATGATCAAATCTAAATCACTCTAATGAGGCTGTTGCAACATGAATATAAAAACTTATATTTTGGAGAAACTGAATTATGCAATGTTGACATTTCACATTTTCTGTGTCCCGTTGTCCCCTGTAAAAATGCACGTGCCAGTGTCATAGCAGAACACTGCTTAGCTGTGCGGGCAAAAAGACATGCCCAATACCCACTCATTTCATTCCAGCCTGTCATAATTTCCCACCTGCAGCATATGTAGCTTTCAAAGAAAAAACAGCAGTATCATGAAAAATGCAACTTTAGTATGATTTCTAAGACAATTTGAAGGCCGGAGCATCAGCCATTTTTTTCCTAGACAAAAACGTGTGTTACATTTTTGGTGGTCATATTTTAGTTCATATGTTTGGTTTGGTTGATCATTTAAAACTTGGAGAATATTTAATTTTTCCATTTTTTTATTAAAATATAATTTATGTATAGGGGGTGCCTGGGTGGTGCAGTCATTAAGCGTCTGCCTTCAGCTCAGGGCGTGATCCCAGAGTCCTGGGATCAAGCCCCACATCAGGCTCCTCTGCTAGGAGCCTGCTTCTTCCTCTCCCACACCCCCTGCTTGTGTTCCCTCTCTCGCTGGCTGTCTCTCTCTCTCTCTGTCAAATAAATAAATAAAATCTTTAAAAATATATATATATATATTTAATTTATGTATAGTAAACCCTATCCTTCAAAGTTACAGTTCTGAGGGTCCAGATACGGTTATGAAGTCTAAACTCCACCAGCCCCACAGTTGAGACACGGAATGATGTCATCACTGCTGTGAATTCCCACCTGTCTCTTACACGCAGCCTTTCCTTCCATGCCCAACCTCTAGAACCCACTGATCTTTGCAGCTTTATGGTTGTGTCTTTTCTAAAATATCATATAGATGGAATCTTGTGGCATGTACTTTCCTGTGTCTGGCTTCATGTAATACATTTAAGATTTTATATTTTTGTGTCTATCTGTATTTATTCCTTCTAATTGCTGAACAGTGCTCTATTTTTCAACAATTACCAACAGAGCCACTATAAACATTCACGAGCAGGTTTTGCTTAAACACAGGTTTTCCTTACATTTGGGTAAATACCTGGGACTGTGATGGCCCATAGTTTTGGTATTATATTTAAGAAATTTTGCCTTCTCCAAGCTCATGAAATTTTTCTCCTTTCGATTCATCTGGGTTATTTCTAGTTTATGTTTTTCATTTAGGAATAAGTGTTGTGCTCTAGACAGCTAGACCATGTTGGCTCTCAGGAGTCAGTTGTTAGAACCATAAACTTTTGTGAATTTCCTGATGTTATTATTAACTGAAGAAAAGCCATGTCAGTGTTATTTACACCATGAAAATCAACAAATGCAAATCTTTAAAGTTTTCTCCCTCCCCACAAAGTTGGTTGTTACACATTTACAAAGAGAGCACTTTCTATGATCTATGTTGAAATAATTTTTGAACAAGGTGTAGATAGAGATAGGTGTTTATTTTGCTGCATAAGAATATCCACAAATTCCTGCAGCATTTGTTGAAAAGACCAGGCTTTCTCCATTGAATGTCTTTGGTACCGTGCTGAAAGTCAGCTGGCTGTGTAAGTGTGAGTCTCCTTCTAGAATCTCTTGTTTCATTCATCTGAAATGTCTGGATGACTACAGCTTTATGCCAGGTCCAGAAATGAAGTGTGAATCATTATAATTCTTTCTGTCTTCCTTTTCAAAATCATTTGACTGTTATAAATCCCATTTTTCCTTTCAATCCTAGTTTTAGTTTCAGGGACCTTAAAACTCTGTGCATACACGTGTTAAAGATTTTTATGTCTTCTTGGATAATTACTCTTTTATTGTTATGTAATGTCTCTCTTTATCCCAGGCAGTGATCCTTGTTCAGAAGACCAGTTTGATATTACGATAGCTACCCCAGCTTTTTTTGGATCAGTGTTGAAATATAACATATAATTTTCTCTTCTCTTACTTTTAACTCATTTATGCCTTTACATAAAGTGTATTTCTTTCTTTCTTTCTTTCTTTCTTTCTTTCTTTCTTTCTTTCTTTCTTTCTTTCTTTCTTTCTTTCTTTCTTTCTTTCTTTCGTGTAGACAGCCTACAGATGGCACATTTCCCACTCGCTCTTAATTAGTGATTTTAGACCATTGACATTAATGGTATTATTAATATAGTTGACTTAAGATCTATCATCTTGCTTACTGTTTTGTATATATTTAACGTTTATTTCTTTTTCCATCCATTTTTACTTTGGTTTTGGATTATTTTTATGATATTGTTTTAGCTCTACTCTTAGGATATTATTTATAACTCTTTTTAAATTTGCCTCTGGTTATTTCCTTATGATTTAAAATATGCATCTGTACCAATCAAACTACATCCAAATAATTTACATGCAGTTTAAGGACCTTGGAACACTATACTCACTCTTCCTCCCTGACGTTAATTTTTTGTCATTTGAGTCATATATTTTACTTTTGCATATATTACAAACACAAAATACTGTTTCCTTTTTTGCATTAGATGTTAAGTCATCTTTTAGAGTTATCAATAATAAGAAAGAACACATTTTAAAATTACTTTAACTTATTCAATTTCTGGTACTTCTCATTTGTTTGTGTAGGTCCATGTTTTCATCTGGTTTTCTATTTCCTCTGCATTCAAATCTTTCTTTACAATCTCTCGTGGTGCAGGTCATGGGCAATAACTTCTCCTAGTACATCTTAGTCACAGAGATTTTATTTCTTCTTGATTTATAAGGATCCTTTCACTGGTTATAGAATCTGGGTTGTTGGGCTTTTATAATTTCCCAGCACTTCAAACTTGCCTCTTCATTGTCTTTCTGCTTCCCTGAGCTTATTATGAGAAGTCTGTACCATTACCTGTTACGTTGGCCATATTTATTTGTCTTCGTTTACCTGTAAGATTTTCTCATAGCTTTTCTTGTTAGCAGTTTGCCTTTGATAAATCCAGGTGGGTGTTTTATTTTTCTTGCTTGATGTTTTCTGAACTATTTGGATCTGTGCTTTTGTGTCTATTATTAATTTTAGGAAATACTTGGGTATTGTTTCTTGAAATATTTCCTTGTCCCCATCTTTCTCTCTCTTTTCTCCTTATGGGGTTCCAAATTCATGTATTTTAGTCATATTTGGTGTTTTTCCACATATCTGTGCATGTGTATGTGGTGTGGTGTTCACTTTTTTTCTCTTATCTTTTCTCTTTGGGTAATGTTTATTAGTCTATTTTCAAATTCCTGATTCTTATCTTGGCTAAGTTGAGCCTGATGAGCCTACAGAAAACATAAAACATCGTGTTTTATTTCTAGCAATTTCATTTGGTTTTTTTTTCCTTATAGTTTCTATCTCTCTGATAAAATTATCCTCTCATGCGCTTTCATGTTGTCCTTTGTTTCCATTAAAGCTTTTTACATATTAAGTATACATTTTTAAATTCCATTTCTGATAATTCTAATATCTCTGTCATGCCTGAGCCTGATTCTGTTGATTATTTTGTCTGTTGACATGGGTTTGTTTTTCTCTTCCTTGATTTTTTCTTCCCTCATAAATTTTTGATGAAAGATAGGCACCTGTGTAGGATGATAGAGAGTCAGATAAATATCTTTTAAGCCTGGGAATTGTCAGGTGTTTCTTCTGTTAGGGCTTCTTTGCAGAGTATTGAATTAGTCTTATCTGGAGTTGAGTAGAGTTGAGGTTGATTGTTGCTATAGTTACTCTGAATATACTACATGCTTCAAATTCCTCCAGCACTAATTGTATTTAGAGTAAGCTATTTTGTCAGAAGATTTTTTGCTCAATATTGACTTCACTTCCAGCTTTAAGTCTTCCCTTTATGCTGTGCTTTGGAGAGAGTCTCTCTCTATACTATGACCTTCAGTGATAAAATGCTTTAACTTGTAACTTGGCGCTCATCAGCTTGGTAAGAGGGAATTGGGGAGAGTATGCTCTGATGTTCTGATTGGGCTGCAGTTTGCAGCAAGCATTGTGTCCCTGGGTCCCCTGGGCGATATGCAGTGTCTCGATTTATTGTTCCCCTCCCATAGCTCAGGAAAGTTAGGTAATGTTATAATGTTTGACTAAGTTCCATAATGTGTAGGAATGGAAAGAAAATCCTAATCTTTTCTGCTGAGCAACTTTTGAATGATTTTTTACCAGGAAAAGGAAATCTGGAGATTTTCTGAAAAGAAAAATGAAAAAGAAGATATGTCAAGCAGCTTTTGGAGGAAAGGAAGAGAAAATTTGTTCTGGAGACACTGCCTAGGAAAATAAAGAGAAAATATACTGGAAAATAAATAAACTATTTAGTAAGTATTTGTCTTATTACCATTGTTATAAGATAAAAGTAACCAGATGTGAGAGACTTTTCATTTATATGCTTGGTCAAAGACAAGATAATTAATTTTTAAAACACTCAACATTAGTGGTTTTCTGACTCAGACTTGTATTAATACCATATTTTCTGAATATTCATCTTTATCCCTATTCTATCATCCTGGGAAAGTCCTCAAACTCAAGATATGACACTGGGGACTGTCACTCTCATTGTTGTGAGACAGTGGCTTGTTATATAAATGAGCCAAAGGTGACCTCTGTATACTGGCTTCCAGGCTTTTTTGGTAATTTCACAGTAGGCTGACACCCATTAGCTCAAAAGCCCACAAGCTCCAAACCCGAAAGTTTACACATTCGATTGTCTTCATACTAGTCCAAGAAAGCAGATATTTTGCCGTTTTAGTGCCTGTCTGCTCTGCACAGCCTCTGAAACTACACTCAGCATCTAGTGGCCATTGATGGAATAATCTTGTGACTTTAAGACACAAGCAGTTGTCCTTCAGAGTCTGTGAGGAGAGACTCCCTACCAGACTGCTGAGCGATGTCACCTGGACTCAAGCCTGGTCTTTGATTTTCTACCCCCGCACTCCCACCCCCACAAGTTCCTTTGCCCCTCCCACTCTGGATGGAGGCCTCCTTGCCATAAGCCCCTGCCCAGTCCCATGCCGTGAGGGACCTCCTTTCTCATGCAACCCTGTTCAAGTACACCTAACAAAATGTGTGTTACTCCCTCTCACGATCTTATCTTTTCCCTTGATCATCACCCAGAGCCCTCAACGACCCTCCTACAATGGCCCCATTCCTAGCTGAAGGGATCAATTCTCTCTGCTTATTGGGCTTTGCCGGCTTGTTAATAAGAATACCAGTTAGGACTGATGGTCAGGATTTTTTTTTTCTTAAACTTAATGAGGCCACCTGGGTGGCTCAGTTGGTTAAGCGTCAGACTCTTGGTTTCAGCTCAAATCACAGTCTCATGCTTGTGGGATAGAGCCCTGTGCTGGGCTTTGCATTCAGTACACAGTCTGCTTCAGATCCTGTCTCTCCTCTCCCTCTGCCCCTCCCTGCTCGTGCTCTCTCTCTCTCTCTCAAAAAAATAAATAAAATCTTTTAATAAAACCACAAAAACTTAATGAGAAAACTTTCTTGGAGTAACTGGTAGACGTGGACCAACAAATGTTTCATCTCCACACCTCTGCAAGACTACCTGATGAAAATAAGAGCCCTCCTCCTGCTTTTTTTTTTTTTCTTTAAAAACTCACGTGGTTAAGATGGAAGCTAGTAATGTCAGTGTACAACTGTCTGTGGAAAACGTTTCACCACCGTGGCGGAGACATGGTGCTCCGCCCAGTCTGAGTGATTCCTGCCCTAGCGTTCTGCCCTCCGTCAGAACAACCCATAGTTCTTCCTAGAAGTGCTTAAGCCGTCTAACTACTAGTCACCTCTGTGGATAAAAAGGGAGTGTACAAAGCATTTCAATGAGCTCCAAAGGCACTTACTAATATTCCTGTATCTAAATCCATATTTGGGAGTTGCCGTCTGTTTTTGGATGGATGGCTAGTCATTTTGTTAAAAAAGCAAATTCCTTGCAAATACTTGCCCTGTTGATAATGTCAATTAACGGGGAACACAAGGAACCTTTGCATTTTTAAACATCCATTTCTAGATCAGTTAAATGAGATCACGAGTCAGGAGGACAGTCTGCTGTATAATAAAGAACTAGATGTATGCAGAACAGAAGCATGCGGTTTGTAACCATATCGAGGTTAGGAGAACAAACATATGGCGTCAGTATTCATTAGGTACCTTTTCATTGAGCTTGTTTTCAGTACCTGAGCACCCAGGTTATTTTCTACACTCTACTCAGCAACTGAGGATAATTTTAGCATGTGATAATTCTAAAATACTTTCTTATCTTCCTAATCTTACTATAGAAGAAAACTGCCCTGATTTTCTTAAATGCATTTAACACTTAGGTAGGTAAGCCTTCGTATCATGAGGTGTTAATGACTCATCTAATTAGATGATATAACATCAGGGCCCTGAGCTATGTTATTCCATAAAGAAACCTTTCATTTTCTGCACTTGACTTTATTTTTTTCCAAATTTGCAAAAGGCATGAGCAAACAATACTCTAACAACAAATGCTGCAATTTATTATGTGTTAATGATATGCTAGACACTATGCCAGTTGCTCCACGTACATTAACTCTGGTGATGGAAAACCACATCAGAGAGTAAAATATGCTTTTATGTATTAGGACTTCAAAATTAATAAAAGACATATTGGATGAAATCAATGACACCAAAGTATGCATCTTGCAAATTATGTCTCCCAATGACCTCTTATTAGCAATTTGCATTACTATGTGGGAAGTCAAGAAACATATGAGAACTTCGAACACATAAACATCCTCATATGCAAGAGGATATATTTAAATTATCATTGCATGACCCCAAACTCTGTTCTCATTAATGGAGAAAGTTCAAGGAAACATATTCTATTTAATGTGTATACCGTACATAGCTATTTTGGTTCTTAAAAAGTGTGGATTTGCCATGAATTCGTAAAGAAAAAGGGAGTAGTTACTTCACTTCGTAGTTATTTACTTAGTAGAATGCAGTAGAATTATTTAATATTGAGGGTATTATGAGAAAATAAAACTTCCCTGGCTTTCTCCGGGCTCTTGCAGAACACCCAGCCTTGTAAAGCTCTTCAAATATCAGAAGAATTACATCTGTAGCCATCTGTATAGCTAATTTCTCTGACCCTAAAAGGAAAGGATAGTAAAGCTTCTCTTTTGTCCTGGGTCATGCCAAATGGTTACAGTCTATTCTAAGTCCCAGAAAACGGAGACCAGAGCATTTTTTTCCTTTGTTTCATGATTAGAGATGAAGCACTAGAACTCGGACACCTCTGTTGGTCTCCAAGAAATGTAGGCCAAGAACACCATGGTGTTCAAAAGTGGAGAACATTTCCTGACCGAAGGGCTTGGTGGGGGGAGCCAGCTCCCTCATCTCTGGGTGCTGGCAGTTGCGCTGGGTCATAAAGAGAGAAAGATGAATGCCCTGGGGCTGTTCTCCTGGGAAAAGCTAGGTATAGGCAGGAACGTCTCCTGAAACAAATTCTAGACACTTCACTCCCTGGAGGAACAGTTGGCCCCAAGGATATGCAACAGAGCCATGCATTCAAGATGCTGCTGCCTTGGACCTTTGCAGACTTGGGGTTGGCCCCCAGGATTCCATGCCTTGAAGTCCAAATCACTGCCTGGGAGGTTGACGGGGTGTGTGGGGTTGCCTTTGGCTTTCTGGAAGGTGATAGACTTGCTGCCCGGGCTTGCCGCCGTTCATTCCTGGGCTCTGGCCTTGGGTGGCCCCACCTCTGCATAGCCTCTGGGCCAGATCCTGGTCCCCAGCACTGGGCTAGGTCTCTGGGGCAATACACCATCTCACTGTGACTTTGGGTGGGGCATCCATGGGATTGTGGTTTGCCGGATAGGGGGCTGAGCCAGATTCTTTAAAGATGAGTCTAGGGGAAGCCTGCGTGGCCCAGTCGGTTAAGTGGCTAACTGTTGATTTTGGCTCAGGGTCATGATCTCCGGGTCCTGGAATTGAGCTCTGTGTCAGGCTCCATGCTCAGTTTAGAGTCTGCTTGAAATTCTCTTCCTCTCTCTCTGCCCCTCCACTGGCTCCTGCCCAGCACAGGCACACACATGCCTGCATGCTCTCTCTTGCTTAGGAAAAGAAAAAATATTTGTCTGGGACCAGGGGTCTCTAGCACCAACCAGGTCAGCCAGGCATTTCTCATCCCAAGGCTCCCTTGCTGGTCCGTAGGAAAGAAAAAAAATGGGATGAAGCCTAGAACTTGGAGACAGACCTATCTTGATCTTAAAAGCTGAGACTCTTGTTCTGGAGAGATTTTATTTATATACCAGGGCTAGGGCTAGATTTCAGAAGCATTACATTTCCAAGGATACCCTTTCAGAGGGGAGAGGGACAGCAGCCTCCAACCCCTTTAAAAGCAGGGACAAAATATTTTTCCTTATCTCTCAGCTGTGGGCACCTGGCTACTCCATGGGACAGTTGACCTGGCTCTCACAGTAGCCCCAGGGGCAAGGGAGACGGGGTGATGCCCTTATTAATAAAACTGCTTCGGATCCAGAACACCTCATGCATGAACTCAAGATAAAGTTAGTAAAGAAAAGTATCAAAACCCCAACACTTATCTATTGTATACACGATTGTATTGTCTAACGTGTACTATAGTAAGAATTTCAAAACCTTTCTGTATAAGATAGTATTTTCTTATCTCTCCCTAAATGTTGAATATGTCCCCATATAGTAGGTTTTTGACATCAGACTCTTTTGAAAATAATATGGTTCAAGTCTCTAAATAGTATATTCTGATAAAAAAATTAAATTTAATAACTGCATTCCTTTCATTCTTTTATTTCATATCTGAGTATGCCTATCATCAATTTTAATAAGACATGTGACTCAATTATAAATCAAGGCATCAATTTTTTACTTAAAACAATACCTTGTAAATCGAGTCATGATGTTTATCCTGAGGCACTACAGGAAATATGAAGGGCCTTTGCCAAAAATAATATCTAATGTAGTATTATTCTTATAATATGCATATTTTAATGGATTGTCGCTTAAAATTTTCTACCACATATTTTATAAATGTAGAATTGTTGATTAGAATAATGTGTTAATCAAAAGACTGTGACCATGCTGTCTTATTATATTTAAATATTAAAGTGTAAATTACTAATTTACTGGGGCGCCTGAGTGGCTTAGCCGTTAAGCGTCTGCCTTGGGCTCAGGGCGTGATCCTAGGGTCCTGGGATCGAGCCCCACATCAGGCTCCTCCGCTGGGAGCCTGCTTCTTCCTCTCCCACTCCCCCTGCTTGTGTTCCCTCTCTCACTGGCTGTCTCTCTCTCTGTCAAATAAATAAATAAAATCTTAAAAAAAAAATTACTAATTTACTATGCTTTCCACTTTAAGCCACTGATTTTGTTATTAGTTTAACAAAGTCCTTTTGCCACCCGAGACAGAATTAAACTGTAGTCAGCTTTAATTTCCTTTTTTTATGTTCAGAGATTCAGTGAAGTTGCCCTAGAGAAGACTCTCTTGCACTTAGGATAAGGTACACTAAAATGTAGTTTATGTTAGACACCAATTAGCTGATTACTATACATAACATTGCATGTGTATGACGTCATAAAAGGTGATGAATAAGATGCAGACCTTCATAAAACAGGAAATAGCCGATTACTAACGTCTAAGTCTGTGCTAGAAGTAGGTGGATGCTCTTTTATTTTTTTATTTTTTACTGGGTTTGAGAAAGGAGTGGGAAGTAATAGGAAGGAAATGGATCACAGAATTACTCTAAACGGCAGGTTCCTAGAGGAAGATTATACATATTAGGCTAACACTTCCTCCGTTTATCTCAGCATTTTTGCTAATGCGTAGTCTAGAATTTCGGTTGGTAAAGAGTGGACGGGGAGCGGCTCCGGGCGCTGGTCCTCCAGGTCCCTGCGTGTTCCGTGCAGCCCAGGGAGAGCACAGGGTGCGCGGGAATCACCGGAAGTGCTCCGGGTCCAGGGCTCTAGGCAAGCTTGTGATGGAATGCAGTGTGCAGTCATCAAACTCAAAACGTGTGGAGCTCGGCTGCTGCTCCAGGGGCTAAAGGGCGAAAGAAAGGAGAGTTAGGTGCGCTGCCAGCCAGCTTGCGGTGAAGCTGAGAAGCAGGGCCCTCAGTGCAGCTGGGTCCTAGAGAGAGGTCGGGAGGATCTGGAGAACTTTTTACCAAAACGTTCCCAGCTGCTCACCACCGGGTAGGGTAGGGGGGCAGGGGTGCGGGGAGCGCTGCGGAGGGGTGGGCACAGGAGGGGTGGCGGAGGGGCTGAAAGAGCCCTTTCCAATTTCTCTTTCCCCTTATCCTTATACGATCCGCTAATATGTGCTATCAAGAGCGTTTCTGAAAGTGATTATGGCTCTTTGAAGAAATTTGAAGAGAAAACATGGGATGTATGAAGTTTGACATTACAAAGAAAAAAATAAAAATAAGAAAGAGCAGGGAACCCTATTTTCTTTTCCTTTTTCTATTTTTTTACCCTGTGTGACTTCTTTTCACTTGAATCCTAGCCAAGTTTTCTGACCCAGTGATTTCTAAACACACACACGTACACACATCACCTAGGAATTTAGATCAGAAGTACTTTCATACATCATTTACATAGTACAGATGTCAAAAACAAGGTATGCCACCATAGATGGCAGGTACCTGTGAACACTTTGAACCAAATAACTGAGGTCATTGCGGAATTTTCAAACTTCGTCTTAGAAGGAAGCGCATGAAATTAGCCTTTCAGAAATTTTAGAGAAGAGGAACTGTATAGCCCCCAATGGCTAAAGTATAAGATAAATTGTTTAATTCCAAAGGAACTGGGAAAATCGTGGTTACTAACTTTATGACAGTGACATACTGTGCAGGGAAGTTATGATAAAGTGGCATGATTTAGACCATGAGGAAAGATTGTGAAATGAATTAGAAAAAAATCAGATCTTTACTTTTAAATATATTATAAATACTGTGCTACGATTTGAGGAGGTCTTTATTTCTTCTGCTCTTCTCAGCCAGTAGTAATTTTGAAAACTTTCATTCAGGAGCTCTGTTTTAGATAATAGCTCACTCCTGAGGGATTGTTTTTGCTTTGCCTTTATCTCTGCCCTTGACGGTTGGGTAAGTGACTCGATAGGACTTTATTAACAGTACTACTGTAGTGATAAACATGCTTAGAATATTTTTTTTATTGAACAAGTTTGTCTTTTCATATGACAAGAGATTTGAAACTTTCATAAAACCTAATTTAGAACATGGTATCATCATCGACAAGAAGAAACGAACCTAACATAGGTCTTTTTCAAGAAAATTGCATAATATGTTGAAGGTGAAGTGTTCTCATTCAAAAGCTGAGAGAAAGAGACATTTGATGAAAGAGAGATTTGAAAAAGACAACCAAGAAACTACATGATCACCTTACCTTAAATTATAGCTTTCATAAAAATTTATATAAAAATGTACCAATTGTCAGCCAATAATCAATATAGATCAAGTACCACTAAAACTCTAAAATGTCCTTTGTTAAAATATTTCATAGAATCTCTCCACACTGCACCACAAATGGTGACTATTGCCATGCTAACTTGAGGTGATGTCAAGGAGCTATTGGATTAAGTCCATTTACCTGGTCAGGCAGGTGGTTCATTCTTCCCCTTCTTCGAGAAGAAAGAACTGCACTGCTACGGAGACTGGAAATCTGGATGAATTGTGACCTGACTCTTAAGGAAGGTTGTGGGCAATAAACCCTAATTTTAACTCTATCTTTCGTTTCCAGCTACATAAATTCATGGGTTACATGTGAAAGTGTTTAATCTTCTTTCCTGCTAGATGCATTTCGTCTTGCTTTCCCTGATTTCCCTGAAAACAAGTTCTAGGTAGAATTGAAAGCGATGGTGGGGAATGCGTGGAAACAGTGTGGGATCTTCGGGACAGGCACTTGCCCGTCGGGGACTGGGCTTCTGCGTGTGGGCAATTACTGTCGCCTCGCTAAGCTTCATTTTAAAATGAAGGGCATGAAACAATGTTCGCAGGGAGTAGTTACTAAATAGAGGGGTATAGACTCAATAATTTATTACAAATATGGCCTCATAAACTGAAACGTCATACAAATACGAGCTGTTAGTTTATGGACAAACCAAGGGAAAATTTTGTCTGTTGTTCCTCAGCCGGGGCTAGCAGATTCCCCACTTTCTTGTCTTCATCCCCATCCACTGCCACCTGGCTCCTTGACTGTGTGGTCACTGCACTGCTCGACTTGCGAGCATTCACAAAACCCTGAAACTCCCTCTCTGAACACCAGTCTGCAGCGCTTTGCACACCTCCCATTCCCGCTGCCTTTGTTCTCCTCCTGACCCCTTGCTCGTGGGGATGGATCTTCCCTGCTCATCTGCATTTTCTAGCTTCTTTTGCCTCCCCTGGGATCTTGCCTTTCCTTCTCCTGAGGACTATTCCACACTTCCCTTTACAATTCCTGTCTTTTCAGAGATCAGCCCTGGGTAAGCTCGGCTCCCATGTTGTTCAAAACTGAGTGGAACAATCACCCCCGAATGGGCGCCACAGTCTGTAGGCGGGACATCCGGAGACACGGCTCACTTGTCTTCACAGGAGTGCGTAAGATTCACACTGCGCACGCATTTCCTCCGTGCGCAGCTCAGTCTGTGAGAGGTTTAAGTACCTTGAATAAATTTACAGTCAATAACCGATGAATCCAGAATTTAACGGAAGTGTTCTTAATGAGTTCCGATATTCTGTGACCATGTATTGCTGTGGTGATGGAATCATGGAGGGTCCACGTGAACTGATCTTTGACAAACCTCAGCTGGGCTACTGTACAATCTGTATGTAATGTTTCCAACATTGCTGTTCCAAACCCCAAAATCCTTAAATGCACAATCCCAGTCGACTTTCCCTCCATAGTTGACCTAATTTCTGTACTTTTCTTAGCCCAAGAAAATTCAAGTGAATTAATTACCCATCTCCTAATGGAAAATTTCTCTGCATGTTTATTTTTGCCCCTAACAGATCTCAACCTGTATGTAACCCTCTTCTCCACTTGTTCCCTTAGACTTCTGCTCTTATTTCTTTTGATGAAACTTCATCAATTAATTTATTAACTCATTATTCTTTTTCTCAGTTACATGCTCAGATTTATAGATTCTGCCTACCAATATGTCTCTCATCCTTAAAAATAACCACTCAAACTCCTATCTCATTATAGCTTGTTCCTTCCCTCTGACCCTGACTTCTCAAAGGATGAACTCAATACCTTCTCTGCAAGAACCACACCATTCTGTTTGCCTGTATCGGTAAGTGCCACTGCATTTCATATGTGCAACTCCTTCATATGGGGGAGGATGTTAATTCATCTCTGTATTACTTGGAGTGGAGGATTGAACTTTGTGCCAAAAAAAGGTAAGTGATGAATAAAATTTCATCAAGAAAGTTTTTAATTTTGACTTAACTTAATTATTGTGACATTAAGTTTCAACACACATTTTGGAATACTTGCACAAAATATTTCAAAGATGTGGTAATACTGACATATTTTCTAACTAAATAATATTTAAGGTTTACAGTAAAATTTTCCACACACGTAGGACAACTTAGTGTTTCTCAGCACTCTGATACAGGTTTCAGAGTTGTCAATAATTGTTTCCTATACCTCCCACCATTATTTTACTTAACACACACCACACACACGTCCAGGCACACCAACACACACAAACTGGAGTGGGTGTCAGAGTTCCTTAGATAAATGGTCAATGATTCTAGCATCCATTATCTGGAAAGCCTGTGTACCATAGAGGTCAAGGGCACAGACCCTTGACTTGAGTTCAGATCCCAGCTTTGCTACCGCATAGCTCTGTGACTAAGTGAATTTCATAATCGCTCTGTGCAGTAGATGGTGATAGCACCTACCTTCTAAGATTGTTGGGAGGACTGTGTAAAGCAGTTAGTGCCCAGCCCATAGTTAGTGCCAGGTGAGCATTGCTCTTGTTATTTAGAAAGAGCTACACTGAATAAATGTCAATGTTATTCATTCATTTTTTAGACCATGGCTTTCATTAGAAAAGGTGTTTTTATAGAGTGATATTTCATGATTAAATAAAGGAAACATATTCTTTTTGGGAGAGAAAGAGAGAGAGAGAGGGAACATGTGTGAGCAAGTCAGGGAGGGGCAGAAGGAGAGGGAGAGAAAGAATCCTCAAGCAGACTCCCTACTGAGTGCGGAGCCTGATGTGGGGCTCGATCCCAAGACCCTGAGATCATGACCTGAGCCGAAATCAAAAGTTGGCTGCTCAATCAACTGAGCCACCCAGGTGCCCCTGGAAACCCCAAAATTCATGACTGCATATATAGTTTAGATTTTACTTATTTATTTGAGAGAGAGAGTGCAAGTGAGAGAGAGAGAGCACAAGCAAGGGGAGGTGGAAGGGCAGACGGAGAGGGAGAAGCAGACTCCTCGTAGAGCAGGAAGTCTGACATGGGGCTCGATCCTAGGACCCTGGGATCATGACTTGAGCTGAAGGCAGATGCTTAACCGACTGAGCCACCCAGGCACCCCATGACTGTATATTTTAAAGAGCCAAGAATATAAACCACAAAATATGGATTTCAAACTGTTTTAAAATAGTTTGTTTTCTGATATAAATCATACACTTTTATAGAAAATTCATACTAAATGCTCTCATGGTAAATGTTGCTGTATTTTTTGGTATATGTTGAGTACTAACATAGTAGGGACTCTGCTCTTTTCATTTATTTTTCCTTGATTTTTGGATCAGTTTCTACAAATAAAGTTGCCTGTTGTGATTTTGTCCAAAAAAATTCATAAATATAAGATGTGCCATCTATAATCCATATACATAGCTTTATGAAAAGTTTAGTAAATATCTTTTCCTGTTTTTTCCATAAAAATAAATAACCTGATGAAAATAATCATCATGAATCACTGAGAGCACTACATTACCAATTTTGAGATACTTCCATATTCCACTTATGGTGCTATGCTGCTTGTAGACAATCAGCTCGTGTTTCCTCCCAGTGGTCCAGTTAGCTTGATATTATTATCTTTATTTTATAAGTAAAGAAACTAAAGATCGGGAAGCTTAGATAACTCGCCCAGGTTCACCCATTCAATATGACTGAGAAGTGACTGACTCCAAACTCCTTGTATTTTGAAAGAAAAAATATTTTACAAAGCTGAAATTGTAGATTTCTTCCAAATGTATAAATCATAACAAATCTACATTTTATAAAAAGGGATTATTGGAGGCAGTCTGTAACATTATGATATGTGCCACATTCTCTTGCTCTTGTTCATTTTAGTAATGTAGGGGAATGTATTTTACTAAATGAAAGACTCCAGAAATTGTACACTTTGTCATGCAGTTGCCAAGAATCCTAAGAAAAAGCTGATACTGCTTTAAAGTTCATGATACATGCAGTGTTTAAGATTATTTTTTTCTTACAGAAGAGTACTAATATAATTATGGGGGCCAGCAAAAATTTGGGGGAAAACAAGCCTCTCTAGTCTCAAGTTTATCACCATCTCTATGTACTTATCTATACAAAATTCCATGTTTCAGCGTGTATGTGGTTTTTGTAGCTGTTTTGCTGTTTTGTTCTGGCTCAGTGCCAAAGAACTTCCTATCCTTAAAGTCCGTTATTTTGCAATAGATATTTCTAAATGCTGTGTGTGTTACAAGTTGTCATTGGAGAGATCCCTTTCAGTGGTTTTCATATCTTCATAATAACCCAACATGGAGCATTTGGTCACTCTAAGTAGAAGACGGAGGTGAGAGGGTAGCTAATACGATTGTTCTGGAAATAAGTTGTGAATCAAGGAGATATGAAGAAGAGAATGTACGTAGTGTTGATTGACAGACCATTTCTTAAGTTATTCGAATGGCGTTATATTTGGGAAAGAGAATTTCATAAACCTAGGGTGGAGTGTTGATGTTTATAAATTCTTTTCTTGATTTCTTACGAAATCTTATGAATCCAGGATCCTGCTTCCATGACGACCATTTTTATACATATCTGATTACTTTTTATTGTAATTTACAACTCAAATGTGCACAACTCAACAGCAGTAGCAGAGTTAGAATTTAGCAGGTTTATAGCTTTGTTTGGCCCTCGGCACAAGTAATAAAATCCCAGCTTTAAGTACCACTGGGGTTTATAGAATGAAAACATCTGCATTATTATATTAAAATGTTCCTTCGTGTAATAAATATAACTGACAGTAGTGCATGACTTTCTTTATGAAAAATATGTTGATGGCAATATAGTCTTAAATACTGAAGAAACTGCCGATTAAAATTTTATGTGCCTAGTTACCATCTAAATGTTCAACAGATGTCCTTATTAACAGTTTACTGCCGGGTATTCCTAATAAAAGTCTTAGTTAAGATTACTTTAAAAATACCCATGAAAACACTGTATTAACCTACCGTTTATTTTAATAGTGTTTCCTGTTTATTATTCTAATATGTTCTTTGGGGTAATGTTGGTGTTTGAATGGTTACAACTTTGAATACGTTTTCCATGATAATGTTCTAGAAAT
Source organism: Ursus maritimus (assembly GCF_017311325.1). Lineage (NCBI taxonomy): Eukaryota > Metazoa > Chordata > Mammalia > Carnivora > Ursidae > Ursus > Ursus maritimus. The sequence continues at coordinate 5,920,396 of NW_024424230.1, forward strand.
TTTAGTGTCTCCTAAATAGTGTCTGATGTTTTTCCCTGAATCTGCGGAAGTGTTTGGAGGAGGCACAGACACGCACTGCCTTCAGACTCTCAACTTTACACTGAATCCCGGGGTGATTAGCCCTTGGGGTCTGCCTGGGTCTGAGGATTTTCCTCATAGAGGAGACAGTCTGGCTAAAACTGGGCAAATCCCAGCAAACCAGGTTTTTTCCTCCTTGTGGGTGGAAACACTGGAAAGCAGTGGCCAGAGGGAGAACTGTTTTCAACTAATATTCTACTCATCCAGATCTTCTCAGATCAATCCTGGGCACAATCAATCTTCCAAAACTGTTGAGGACAGGGCAGAATGTCTGCCCATTTACTTTTCATGTGAAAAATGAAAATTACACAGAGCTACAAATTGGTATCAGCATATATCATTTTAACTTTTGTCAGCAGTGAATACATGAAATGCCCCCTACTAAATGAAATGTACTGTCTATATAATTTGTTAATATTTTGCCTTCAAATACAATCCTTCAAATAATCACAGAGACATGTGTGTAATTAATGGGTAACACATTTATCATGGATTAAGTACTGCGTTAAGTGGAAGAAGTTATTTGCCATCTATAAATATTCCCTCAATTATTATACAGGGACCTATTATTTGGATGTGAAGTACATTGCATTTTTAATTTTTTTTCACTTTTTTTAAACAATTTGTTTATTTATTTGAGAGAAAGAGAGCGAGAGCATGAGCAGGAGGGGCAGAGGGAGAAGGAAAGAGAATCCCAGACCGGCTCTGTGCTGAGCGCAATGTGGGGCACAATCTCCCAACCCTGAGATCATGACCTGAGCCAAACCAAGAGCCAGACGCTTACCCGACATGCCAGCCAGGTGCCCCAGGTTGCGTTTTTTTAAAACCAAAAACACTCCAGTCGTGGCTATCCACATATCTTTGATTTTGCATGACTGAGAGTTGTATCTATCTTGAGGTCATTAAAATAAGTATTTGTATTTTGGATGATGGTGATGTGATAATCATGGTAAATTATAATCTTATCTCAAACAGTGCCTAGAAAGAGACGTGTCATAATTTGTGTAATTAGAATTAGTATGTATTTTCTAACCTTCATTTGTTCTTTCTCAATCTACAGTCATCTTATTTTTTTGAAAAGGAATCCGTTGTCCTTTGGATGTTAAAGATAGTAGCAAATCTCTTAGTTACTCTGCAGGACATGGCACAGGAAGTGTCTCCTCTTTGAGACTTTGCAAGCTAGAGTTCTCCTTTTTGTGGCTTCTGCATATTTCAGAGACTATTTATGCACTGAGTTACAATCACTGATTAATTACTAGCTGTTTGGCTTCTTGAGAAGAGGGAATTGATGATTCAAGATAAATCCTTACACATACTACTTTTATATTTAAATTTCATTGAGAAAAATGAAGGCGTGTGCAACAAGTATCTCGAGTGTTTTTCTATGATTAAGATATACAAGTGAAATCCGTTTGCCTCTTACCTAAAAGATAGGAAACAAAATTTATCCAATTGTATCTACATTAATCATTTACCAGACATCAAAAATCACTGACATATAAAACAGAACTCAAGAGTAAAGAATTTTTCCTAAATTAGGTAATAAAAAGGTTACAATTATGTAATTCAAGCGGAGAGTAAAAAGTCTTTGATCAATTTTTATTTAATCCCTTATAAAAGAATAAAATTAACTTCCTAAACCATCCTTTTTGGTGCTTTTAATGATGATTTCACACAAGAAGACCAAAGGCACCAAACCATGGTCAAGAACGATGGGTCTACATCCATATCTCATTACACAGCCTACTCCATTAACTCGAGAAACCAGGAGACATCCTCAGGCACACAGGTTTTCATTCGAGTTGGGTTGGTCGCCCTTCCACTACTCACTTCTCAAAGCCATTTTTCTTGTCACTAGAACAATGAATCTATCCTGATCTTGTTTGGTGTCATTTAATCACATGCCTTGTTGTCTTCTTGACACCTGGAGCTGGGCACGTAGTTTTGTTGTAAGAGGAGTGAATAAGTCGAGGAGAACACTTGCATAATACAAAGAATTTTTAACCACAGGATGTCATTTTTGTTGTTGTTGTTGTTGTTAGATAATCTCATCGTTTAGACAGTCCCAGACAATGTTGGTTTAAGCTGAGTCTAAATGATTTACTCAGACCTATCAGCCTAGGAGTAGCTTCAAGTTTTTTTTTTTAAAGATTTATTTATTTATTTGAGAGAGAGAGAGAGAGAGTGAGAGAGCACACAAGGAGGAGGGAGAGAGGGAGGGGGAGAGAGAATGTCAAGCAGCCTCTGCGCTGAGCAGGGAGCTCCACATGGGGCTGGATCCCATGACCCCAAGATCACGACTCCAGCTGAAACCAAGAGTCGGGTGCTCAACCAACTGCACCGGCCAAGGGCCCCGGGAGTGGCTTCGATTTTGAAATCAAGTTAACTGATTTTTATGTAGTGATCTATCAACCTTGGAGGCAGAGTCAGCTGTCTTGGGGATAGGATGGTGGCATTCTGTTCACTATTCTTGCAGTTAATTATCCTGTAAATGTGAGAAGGATCCATGATTGACATGTTTTTCCATTTCCCTGTGTGACAGCTGACTTTACCTTCCTGGTTAAGCTATGGAACCCAGTTGTTTGGTCAAACACCAGCTTAGATGTCGTGAAGGTATCGACATTTGCAAGCACTTAGTGTGAAGTAAAGCAGATGCCTCGGTTATGTGGGTGGACCCAGTTCAACCAGTGGAAGGCCTTAAGAGCAAAGATTGAAGTTTCCTGAAGAAGCAATTCTGCCTCAAGACTGCAGCCTAGAAACTCTGCCGGACTCTCCTGCTGGGTTGCAAGACTTAAGATCAGCTCTTACCTGAATTTCCAGTCTTCCAACTTACAAGGCCCCTCAGTCAAGTGAGCCAAATTCTGTAAAATATCTCTCTCCCCACCACATTCTTTCTCTCTCTTTCTCTCTTCTTATAAGGAACCTAGTCATATTGGATTACAGCCCACCCATGTTGACTGACTTAACTTTAATTCCTGTGTAAAGGCTCTATCTCTAAAAATAATAATATTCAGAGCTCCTGGGGGTTAGGACTTCAATATACAAATGTTATGGGAGCAAAATTTGGTCCATACACTCATTTCTCAGGTCACAATACTGAGGCACAGTGTGCTTTAATAACATGCCCAAAGCCACCCCAAGGAATCGCAAGAAGCAGAGTATAAATCCAGGGAAGCTGGATGTCTAAGAACGAAATGATTGGAAACAGTACTTTACTATAAGGAAATTTAAATTGTGCTTGATCTTTGTAAATCCACAGAAACTAATTTCAAGTAACCATTTTTCCCCCTAAATCTGAAATGTGGTATGTTCTCAAAGTAGATTAATTCTTAAGATTTAATTTGATATATAGCATTTCTTAAGATTAGATCCTGTCAGAAATCATATCTTATCTCCTATGTATTAGGAAAGATGAAGATCCCATGCACACAGTGTAATTTAGCTCTTAGAGACAATGCCAATAATTGGACCAGTCCTCTTTGTTAGTGACTTCCCCCCCTTGTCCCTTTGGTTTCTAAGAGAGTCTGGTGTCCCGTGTGGCCTGACAGTCAGCTCCTTTCAGCTGAAAAAATAAAAAAAAACAACACGTTGTAGAAAGTGTATGTGTGTGCATTTGTCTGACCGTATCTTGGGTAAACTGAATCTGGATATCTGATTTCCAATTCTCCAGTTATTTCTGCTTTGTGAAATGCAATAAGGAATTTGAAAAAAAATATTTTTATACTCTGTTCATTCTAAAGAAATAAAACCCAAGAATCTCTTTTCATTTCATAGCATTGGTCTCAAGACCATTACCACTATTACTTTCTTTTCTTGAAATAATAATGGACGGGAACAATGATCATAGCAGGGATCATATTCGAGTACTAGACTCAAGATTAACCTGGTAGATAAGTTAATAGAGCATGCATCTGAAATTTGAGAACCCCAAAACCTTTGTCTGGTTATACCCGCAATTCAGCAAACTTTCTTCTAAACAAAATGAGATGCAGAACTAATCTAATAAACTAATAAAATTCTGTTGCATGTGGATATATCCACTGGTTAGTTCCTCTGACCACATCACTGCATTATCAGAGAAATATATAAGAACATTATTAGGCGTAATCATGTAGAATAGCCACAATAAAAAGACCAAAATGTGCTTTATGCTGTCAGCGAACATAGTTGCTACAGCCCTAATATTTTTTGATAATAAATGTTCTAATTTTCAAACCAAGATAAGTGCATAACTTCTTAATAATCACATAGATTCGACATTGATTACAAGTGATGTAGGTGAGAAAGCGAGGCAATTATCTTCCAAATTTCTGATGTTGAAAATATAAATGTCTATATTCTAATTATAGTTACCTTTCTGCCCACAGATGTGTGTGTGTGTGTGTGTGTGTGTTGGAGGCAGGTGTGCAGAAATGAGAGGAGGAGTGTCAGAAGATGTCACAGTGTAGAAAACCAAGAGGAGGATAAGAAATGCTACTGGAAGTTTGAGTGTCTCTGCTTTTCTAATGTTCCTACTGGGAGTCGCCAAGTACAAATTTCTCAGATACCGCTGGCAATAATGAGTGCTCTCTGACATATTGGTCACAGTGTGCTCAATTTATTAAAAATTAAGCTATGCACCCCTCATATGGGATTCTTAAATGCTTTGTTCTAAGTTGTTTCATAAAAAATATTTTCCACTATGTGTGAGAGACTAGGCAGCGGGCTCTATGGGAGGCTCAGGGCTGCCTTAAGCATCAGCTTCTGGTAGAGCAGTTAAAGCAGTAGGAACTTGTAGTGTATCAGCCTATACAACATACTAATTCATTAGCAAGCTGAGACCTCGCCAGAATGTATATTAATTTGTTTATTAATTAATTCTGCCTAGAAACCATAACTCTTGTGCCTGCCATGAACATCTTACAGAGAAGAGAGATTTTTTGGTCCAGGCTTCACAGATCTTAGCTATAAGAATAAGAACTTATTCTGCACAGATGTTATACGGATTAAATGAGATTATACATGAAAATTGCTCAGCCGTGGGTTGCAAATGTGAAAAAATATGTTAGCTGTTATGCATTTACATATGGTATCTATGGCGCATTATTAAAAATGCTTTTTGGACTTTATGACTCGCTAATGTGTAGAGTATATATCATGTATTTTCCAACAGACATTTATTGAACACCTGTTACATAGAAGGCCCTGCGCTATTTATAAGGAAGAACACAGAGCTTTGCAATGTGCCACTTTTAATAGGCTCTGCTCAACATAAGGGTGACCTGACAATGACAGTTATCACTGAGTGGCCATTGTTCCAGCCTGTGTGGCTGGCTCAGTGGATAGATCATCTTGGGGGTAGACACAACACGGTGTTCACCAAACCTCACACATATACTTATTCCCAGGTGCACGGGCAGACCACATTTCCCAGTCTCACCTCATAGAGCATCCCCACCCCCTTGACCCACAATTTTGCTTTCTGTGGTCTCTGTTATCCCTGATCGACCAAGGTCTGGAAACAGATAATCCTTCTGGTGCAGCATCAGAAGGTCAAGAGCAGCCTAGCGCTCCGCCTCACTGCCTACATCCGCCATTCCCTTCACTGCATCTCAGCAGGTGGGCATTTCATCACCTCACATCATCCCAAGAAGAACGGTCACTGCAGTAAAAGATGTTTAAGAGAGAGGGTCTACATTCACAGAACTTTTATTACAATTGGCTATAATTGTTCTTATTACTTACTGTTGTTAATCTCTTCCTGTCCCTAATTTATAAAATAAGCTTTATCATAGGTACGTATGTGGGTATAGGAGAAAGCATACTAGATATAGGGTTTGGTGTTATCTACAGTTTCAGGCCTCCCCTGGGGTCTTGGAACACATGCCCCCTGCTTAAAGGAGGATTTCTGCAGTTAGATGGGGCCCTGGTTGCGTTCTGGTCAATGGGTGGGAATGATATGATCCCCCCCAGCCCTGGCATTTAAAATCAGCTCGCTCATAGGACCATTTGGATTCTTGCCACAGCGACCCTAGAAGCCATGTTCCTGGGGAAGCAGCCCCAGTGTGAAGATGAGGCCTTCTGACATGCGCTGAGTTTGCGGGAGGGAGAAGTAAGCCTGCAGTTCACAAGGCCATTGAGACCCATGTGTTGGTGTTACCACGGGAAACTGATTTCCAGTGTGATTCCCAGACCAGCAGTAGGGGCGTCATCCGGGTTCTTGTTAAAATGTGAAGTCTAGTTCTCCTCCCCAGACTCAATGAATCACAACTAATATCTATACCTTTTTTTTTTCTACTCCATGTGGTTATAAATAAAGCTTTACTTGTTTGATATGAAGAAAAAGACTTAAGAAACGCAAAACACTAGGGTGTTAATTGTATGCTACAAAGAAAATGGATGCCATACCTGTACTAAATATTTCCTAATTACCTATCAAATAGAAAACAAATACTTCATGTGGATGATTGACTTCACATCCCAAAGAGCACACTAGCATCTTTCTTCTCTTACTAATTACAGACTTAGTACATTTTTCATCAGTTTTTAGAAATGGACTATCAATATGGTTCAATAACAAATCAATCCCATGGTTCTTTTCATGTTATTATATGCCCAAACAGAAAGGTGTATATTAGTCTAGTCATTGAGAGCTGTATGCTATTTAAACAATTTTTTTTATTTATTTGAGAGAGAGAGAGTCAGCGAGAGAGAGCACAAGTGGGGGCAAGGGGTCGGGGGGAGGGGTAAGCAGACTCCCCACTGAGCAGGAAGCCAGATGTGGGGCTCGATTCCCGGACCCTGTGATCATGACCTGAGTTGAAGGCAGGCAGTTAACCAACTGAGCTACCCAGGCGCCCCATTATTTAAACCATTTTATCAGGGAGAGCTGATCGATTTGGGCATGATGCTGAGTGTGCACTCAGCTGGGCTCCCTGAGGCCAAACCTAGACTTTGATACTTTCCTAGGCAAGGTGTTAAACCCATCCTTTTTCATTCTCTTTATAGATAAAATAGGGATGATAATAACACTCATGTCATAACTCTGTTATCGGGTTAAATGTTACTATATCTAAAGTACCAAGAGCAATGCCTGGTGCTTATTTAGCTCTTTATAATGTTGAAATCAGGGGCTCTGACAAACTTTTCTGGAATGACCCCATAGATTCCCAAGAATACATTAAAAAAATCTCAGAAGTTTATTACAGAAATTAAAACTTATTTATAGACAGCGTGTGCGCCTCACAGACATGTGCCATGATGTTATTGATATATTTAAAGCACATCAGAACCTTATTTTATAAAGATTTAGGACAAATGTTTTGTGCCTCAAATTATGCTAACATGTGTAGAACAAATATTTTAACCTTTAAAATTATTAGAATTCTTTTATATGAGTCAAACTTTATTCCTGGCATAGAATCAGCATGTATGCCAGGTATCTGTGTAGCAACACTATTTATAAATCACATTTAAAAAGACTCTTCGTCTTTTGGAGGTTGATTTTCGTATCTTAACTTGTTTAAAATAATGTGAACATTGTGGTTCATGCAAATTCAGGCACCTTTGTTGGTCCTGTCGTTTGACTTCGGTCTGAAGCTGGGGTTGAAGCTGAACTTAGTGGTCATGCTGTTTGTCTTCAGAGATGAATTTTACTGCTTATCCCTCTCTGGGAAGTGCTCTGGTGCTGTTAGCAGCTGGCTCTCCCCAGGACTTTGCTGTTACAGCACCCTCAGGTCAATGTATTAGGAAGTTTCTTTCTGGAGGACGTTTCCATAGGTTTGGCTAATGCTTGGCGGCTGCCCGGTCAACTCAGATAAAAACCATCTCATTCGCTTTAAAGCCTTGACTATTTTGGTTTTTTTTGTAAAATGTGCAAACAATTTCATAAAATGGTTATTCATGACAAAATATGTCTCATGAATATAATTTTATGCATGGTTTAACATAAGACATTTAGTAGCGAAATGTCTCATAAATTAGATGCCTTAAAAACTCCGCGTTAGGAGACAGAACGAGTCAGGTTTTCAGTTAGTCTCTTCAGTTCTACTTCAGTGTCTTATGACATTGGACAAGACTCTTCGTCCTGGATTGTTTCACTCATCTTTCTGTCATGACCACCAGACAGTATTTTCTTGGCATTTTCAGGAACAAAAAGTATTATTTATTAAGCACCTACTGTGTATCCAGTACTGCATCAGTACTTAAAGGTACTGTCTCATCTTGGGAGTATAACAAAACTCTCTTTCAGACCTCAATACATCTGCCCATCTTCCTGGAAACAGGAGCTGTCATTTCTCATGGTGATCACTCCTCCGACACAACTCAGGGCAGGCGGGTCTCTTTCTGCCTCTAACGTTTGTCATTGTTCTAGCCCATTAATAGCAAGGCCCTTTTCTTTCTTGTCCAGTGATAGGTTTAGAAATATAGATGGGTACTAGTTCCTCTCAAGGAATGTGAGGTGAAGGCTCCTGGGAATGGCTTTCTGGCTCCTAAGTAACAAATGCTGGGAGAAGGACTTCCTAGCCTCTGGATGTTGGTGTATCTGCCTATGGGGCACGGAACCACCTCTAGGAGGGCTGAGGGACAAGTGGGGAAAGCTTGGCTTTGATGATGTCACAGAGCCCCTGAAGTCTCCTACCCTGGAGCAATCCCTACCCAGGGACTTCTGTTTATGAGATGACACGTTTTCTTCTTGTGTAAGTAGTTTGATGGAGGATTCTTGACTACTCTAACTGATAGAAGAGTGACTTCCCCTGATGGTGTTTGCATTTGTGAATTGTTGGATATATGTAGGGTCATACTTAGACAGTATGCCAGCTAACACTTTCAATCCATTGCCAAACAACATAAAATATAACAACCAAAACTGACATATTGACTCCTTTGTTGTTCGGGATGCTGGTAATAATAAAAATATTTATTTTTCATTGAGTGTTTAATATACACAGACAGTATTCTCGGTGTTTTACTTGCAGTATCTTATTTAATCCTTATGACATGATGAAGTAAGAATTCTAATTAATGCAGTCTTACAGGAGACAAACTTGTAGTTGACAGAAGCTAAGTATTATAGCGCTAGCAGAATTCTAGCTGAGGCTTTCTGACTAAATCATATAAGCATAGCCTCTGGGATATGCTGACTCTTCTTGGAGTAATAATCTAGGTAAGGTTCATTACCTTAAAATGTTTCTAATCTCATGACAAAATGTGTCTTTTTTTAAAGAAAATGCATCAGCTACATTTGCAAAATAAATTGATGGCCTTTTAATGATAGAAAATTGAAATTATTAGGTATTAACTACAAACAATGTCCCTCCCTAAAGAACATCAGATTTTATTGCAATAGTACTAAATAATATTGTTTGGGTGTCACGTAATTACTATGTGCTGTTTTAAGAATTTCACATGTATTATATTTAACGCCTGAAAGATATTTATGAGGCAGGTACTATTATTAATCCTGTAGCACGGATAAGAAGAACAGGACACAGAGACACTGAGTAGCTGTTAAGTGGATGGATGAGTATGGATTTCCACTGGAGTCTACTTCCATAGGGGGTGCTCAGTCTCTAGGTTTTATTGCCTCCCGTGTTTGCTTATCAGAAGAAAGATACATTTCCTTTACATACTTCCTTTTGCTTTGCTTTATAAACATATAATTTTATATTTATAAAGTTTGTTTGTTATAAATTTAAAAGTGAAACAATTACATCACAACTTACTTTGCAGTTACAAACATAACTGACATATACACTGCCAAACTGAATAAACCAGGCCCTATTCTTTTTACTTTTGATGGTCTCAAATGTTTCCACAGATTTATTATTTTAATGGGAAATTTGTGGTTGCTTACTCCGGTGTTTGGAAATAGAATGCACTTGAAAGCTTTCTGTCTACAGAACCATGCCTCAGTTCACAATGCGATTTTGACATTAATCCTACACTTTATCATAGAAATCATCTCTTCTTTACAGAAGATGCCATAGTAAAAGTATCTGGTGTTAAACATCAATGAATTTTAATATTTTCAGCAGAGCAGAGGTCTGTTAGGCTGAGCTTGGGGTTATTCCTATGCAGTGTCATAACAAATTGATGGCATATATGTTTCTGATTTACATAAATATTTTCTAAAGTGTCAATATTGTGTCCTGGTGCCAATGGATAATGTAGAGTGTATTTCATATGTAAGAAGTTCAGCCAATACAGATCGGGAAAAACTGGTGTAGAACGGGGTTTCTCAGTCTTGCCTGCATATTGGAAGTGGAGAGCTTTCAAAAACACTGCTGCCCAGATCCATCTCTCAAAGGCTCTGATTTGGGGCCTGGCCTGGGCCTTGGGACTTTTGAGAGCTCTGTGGATTTTGATGCGAAGCCAACGCTGAGAATCCTTCATGTAGAATAACTCACAGTGCAGAGGGGCCATCCCCAAATGGCCCAGCCATTCACTTCCAATAACAGTCAAATGAAGACATCTAAAAATCAATAAAAAACTTGCTAATATGAAACAAAATCTTTAATTAAATAAATTGCAGGGGATTTATAATGCAGGAGAACAAAGCCACAAAAATTTTTTTTCCCCTGGATTCATGGAACAAATGTAAAAATTAGGTTCACTTGGGTAAAACAAGCAAAGTATAAAGACTCAAATAATTTCAATGCCTTCTTTTATTATGTGTGACTCTTGGGTTTTTAAGTTTAACTCTTTAGTGGGAGATTATTTGGCCTTTAATTTATTGCTGCTAAAGCATGTCTTAAGGAGGCCCCCAGAATCCCAAGTTTTTTTTTCAATATGAGAAGAACTTTTCCTTATGTACTAATCTCCCTGTGTGTACTTCTCTTTTTCCTGACAGGTGATTAATCAGGAGTAAGAATGCTAGAGAAATTGAAGGAATGCTGGCCCAAACATGTTAGGGTAAGCCAGTCTCCAAGGAACGGAGTCTGTGCTTCTGGCATTTGTTTCTGAAAAGAATAAACCTCTGTGCCCCAGCTGGTTTGGGGAACAAATAAAGTTTCTTGGGAAGACAGACAATATGGGCAGATTCCTCGGAGCCCTGCGGGTTCCTCCTCAGCAGTGTCCTCTTCCTTTGTGATTTCAAGACACAGGTTCCATCAGACAAGCAATAGGGCAGAGCAGATGTTGGCACAAGTTAACGCGGACTCGCTCCGATATTCTTCTCAAACTGCTCTCCGCCATTCTTCCTTGTCAACCACGCACTCCAAACAAAATCTTCAGTCACTGTGGTTTGAATATATACATCTTCTTTCTCATTCTTTTATTTCTTTTCGTACTATTTTCTTCATTTGGAAATCCCTAGCGAGGCCAAATTTCTCCTTGTTGAAGCCATTCTTGTCACCTCTAGGCCACAGTGATTTCTTTCATTTTCCATTAAACACATTTTTCTATAGCTTTCAAATTGTGATCTTATTCTTCTCTCCAACATTACTTGTGGTTTTCACTAATTTTTCAATTTTAATGTTTTTTTTTTTTCTCCCAAAATGGATGATAAGCATCCTGGAGGCAGAAAGTGTTTGGTACCATCCCCAACACCTCCGCACCCCCATGTCACTCTTAGTATAGCTCCTTGTACGTATTGGGCATTAAGTGATGTTAAGTCAGTGCAAAGCATATGCATAAATGTACGCACAAGGACAGACAGCATGCACCGACCTGCTGAGGCAGCACCTAACCCGATAGATTTAAGTAAGAATGTACATTCTGACTCCAGGCACCCCCTCATTCTAGGACCTTTCAGAGACCTAACAGGCTGGACATTAGATTCCGGAAGAGGGACCCCAACTCTTGGTCTGTCGGGACTTTAAACATCATGAGTAGAGAAGCATGAGTCCCTCCCCTTGTGTGAACAGGCACTGGGATGCAATAGCACTGCAGAGTGGCAGACACCTTGCTCTGGTCCCGACCTGGTAGTCTCCCGTATAAGAGCAATGGGAGCACCAGATCCTTCCATGCTACTCCTAGAGACCAGGTTAAAATACTGCTGTTGAGTCGGCTCCGTGTTCATCCCTAAAGATAAAACATGATTGTGACCTAGGGTCCAGTCTTGGTGGGGATCATGATTGTTTAAGCACTGGGATCTAGTCAGTTTCTAGTCAATTTCCAGTCCAATTGCTGGAGGGAAGCTCCTTTCCTCCCATGTTGCCTGTATACATAGGATCCGTCCTGTGCTGGGTACGGCTTCTCTCAGATGTGTTGTGTTCATGATGCGAAATTACTGGTATTTGACCCTTTTCTGACCTACAAAATTCAATGTTATAAGGTTAAATCTATTACTTATAGATGATATGCACATTTATATGTGTAGTAAGAAATCCCAAGAAACTTACATAATGTAACAGAAGAAGAAATGAAACATAAGTTAATGTATTTCGAACTTGGAATAGTAGTCTCTGATCCACTTGCCATATTTTTGTTTACTTTAATTTTTACTTTAACAGGTTCTCTTTTGAGACTTTTTGTTTTGTTTTGTTTTAAGACTGAAGCTCTCTGTAATGTCCTCAGTTTCATCCTCAAGGACATGGACATAATATTCTGGGAAATGTGGAAATCGTATACAAACTCCTTTTTTGTTTGCATGCCTAAAAAACCCGCAATAATCCTTTAATAAAATTCTGGTATTTGCTCTTTGTGCCTGATCATTTCCCAACAAAGGTGCATTAAAAACCACAGCTCGTAGCTGTGAGCTGAAGCACCTTTGAGAATGCCACTCAGAGCAGGGTCCTCCCTGCAAAGCCTCCTGTTCCATCCACTTTTTTGTATCCTTTGGGTAAAAGGCACCTACTGTGGACATGTGTCTCTGCTAGGACACACTGGCTGAATGAGTTGTTTGGTCCTTGGCTTTTGTGGCTCAGTGAATGGTTCTCACACTCTGTAATTTGTGAAATATTTATTGGCCTGCGATGTTTTCCCATAACCAAATCAGTAAGCTAAGACATACGATGCCCAACATACTATACAAAGCAATTATAATTAGCTTTGTGACATGTGCAAATCAGCCATTTTGTGCAAAGATAAATCATTTTCTGTATTTACAGAGTATCTTGCTATGTACTTTTCCATTAGTAGTTTCCAATCCTTGGGAATTCCCAGATCCCCAGATTCCTGCTCTCAAGTATGGATTAATAGCTGCACAAAAAATTGCCATCTTTATGGATACTATGACAATTTGATTGATTGCAATTTTTCTTTTTTATAAGTGGTGATAAAATTACTTGTACACAAACCTCTTAATTTCTCAGAAAAAAAATCACATTCCTGTAAATTGAATTATCAGGTCTGATGGTCTGAGCATAAAATTAACTTGGGTACGAAATGTACTTAGCCACAGTGAAACTTCCAAAAAACAGAGATCTTTAAAGCCACATTGTATAACCACAATGAAATAAAATTAAAAATTAACAATAATAGCAGCAACCAAATTTTTAACCATTTTTGAATTAAAGGTTGAAAGAATGTTACAAAAAGGTTAGAAATTATCAAAATGAGAGCACATTGTGTAATGTCTGTGAAATGTAATTTCAAGTATTTTATTATTTAAGAAATACTTTTACTGCATAAAAGTATTTAAAATAAAGGTTTAATTTAAAAGCTAGAAAAAAACATAAAATGAAAAAATGGAAAATTAATAATCATTATGAATAAAATCACTAAATTAAAATTTAAAAATAAAATTGATGAGTATAACCAAATGCTGGCTCTTTAAAAATAAAACATCATTGGATCTGGTGATGAATTTTAATTTTTTATTTATTATTTTTTCAGATAAAATTTATTTTATATATGTTATTATTATTATTTTTGGTTTCCGGAGTAGAATTTAGTGACTCATCACATAGATATAGCACCAAGCGCTTGGTGATGACTTTTTAGATAGAACACCAACTACACGATCTGTGAGCGAAATCACTGGTAGGATAGATGTCATTAAAATAAACATTTCTTAGTGCTGCAAGAGACACTGTCAATACAACGAAAGACAAATTACAGACCAGGAGAAAATATTTGCAAAAGAGGTATTTGGTAAAGAACTGTTCTCCACAATATACAAATAACTCTTAAAACTCAATGATAAGAAGACAACTCGATTAAGCAATGGGATACGGACTTTAACAGATAGCTCATGAAAGAAGATAAATGGCAAATAAGTATATGAAAAGATGCCAACATCACACATCACCAGGGACGTGCAAATGAAAGAAACAATTAGATGCCACTGCACACGTATGAGAATGGCCAGGATACTCAGAACATCCACAACGCCAAATGCTGCTGAGGCTGTGGAGAAGCACGAACTCTCCAGAACAGCTGATGGGGATGCAAAACGGCGCAGGCACTTTGGAAGACAGTATGGACTTTTCTTATAAAACTAGACATAATCTTATCATATGATCTGGCGGTTACACTCCTTGGTATTTTTCCGAAGGAGCGGATGACTTATGTCCATACAAGTACCTGCACACGGATGTTTACGGTAGCTTTATTCATAATTACCAAAACCTGGAAGCAACCGAGTTGTCCTTCAGTAGGTAAACAGATAAATAAACTTTGGTAGATGCAGATAGTGGAATATAATTTCATACTGGAAAGAAATGAGCTATTGAGTGATGAAAAGACAAGGAGGAACCTTAAATGCATATCACTAAGTGAAAGAAACCACTCTGTAAATTCTCCGTACTGTACAACTTCAACTACATGGCCTTCTGGAAAAGGCACAAGTATGGAGACAGTAAAAAGATCAGTGGTTGCCAGGGGTGGGCTAGGGAGGCAAGGGATAAATAGACAGGGGGCAGAGGATTTTTAGGGTAGGGAAACTACTCTGTATGATGCTGTAATGGTAGATACATGTCATTATACAGTTGTCCAGAGCTACAGAATACATAGGAATGATGTAAACAAAATCAAGAGGCTTCTCTTAAATTTTAATAAAAAATGATGTAGGTTGATCAATAATTTTAGTCTTCGAGTATTCAAATACGCCAATTTTATTTTTATTTGTTTTGTTTGAAAAAAAAAAAACGCTCCCTCAAATTGGCAACAGGTGATCTCAGAGTCACCCACAAAGACATTTTTCAGAAACGGCACATTGTTATATTTTTATTTTTTGCAGGTGGTTATTAGATGCACCAAAATATAGTAATTAAGCTTTCATTAAAGAAGATTGAAAAGGAAACTCAGTGTCCTACTAATTTCTGGCTGTTTTGGATGCAGACTCATGCCATTAATGGTTTCCAGTCTCAAAGCGCCTAACCCTCGATCTTGCCATTTCTGGCTTAAAGACTTTCTTAATTCTGTAACGTTGTGTAAGTTACACTCCCGCCATTTTTGAGCCCTGAAGACTTTTCATTGTAAGAGCTCAAAAAAGCTGATGATTCAGATTTGTGGGCACAAAGTAGAAGAGGTGTAGATTTATTTGTATAAGCCATTGAATGAATATTTCTAGTATCCCATTACATGGTTTCTGACTGGAACTATTAAAATTATACAATGAATCAAACATAATGATTGATCAGAAAAAGTAAAAATTTCCTACTTTCTTTTAGTCTGAAATTCAATTTTACTCTGGCGTAGTCCCAAGGTCCCGCAAAGCAACTGAGGTGGGCTCAGGCTACTTAATGTTTTCCATTGCCTTGGAGTGCTTAACCTTTGTTCTGGCCACTTCTGGTATAAAGCCTTTGGGGCACCCCATTCAGAAGAGATGTTGAACTCAGAGCTCTCATTGATCTCTCTCTGTTATACAGGTTTATCCTTATTCTCGGAAGAATCCTGGTACTAGCTGATAATGCTGGACATTTTCCAAAGTGAGAATTTGCTAGACCTACCTTCCCTCCTTCCTTGATTTGACTCAGGAAAGACCGATAATTAGAACGGTTATCATGGAGGAAATGGGTGACCACCAAGGTTCAAGGAGCTTTGCTCATTTTTTCATGGTAATTCATTATGATAGATATATACTTTATCACATAGTGAGCCTTAAGTTAGTTTATGGGTTATAGGCTACTTAATTCTTCATATACGTTCGTTAGAAATTTAGAAAATTTTTGTCATGTTGTAAATGTAGCACAAATAAATACCTTGTTGATGAACATTTAGTTCCTGTCATAGGTTGTGACTACTATGGCTCTAAGCATTTGCAGATCTTAGGTAATACAAGATAAACCTTTTTTTTAAAAAAAGGATATATTTTTTGCAATATATATCGAAACCACTCTGTCCAATGTCACGTTCAATAGGTAAAGTACTGAAGTAATGACACGTGAGGATGAAGTCTATACAAAGGTTTGTCCATTTTGGTTTTATAAAAGGTGACTTACAAGTAAAGGAGCAAAGAATAATTTAACTTTGTTTTATTCTTTCTTTCTTTTTCATTTAATTAACGGAATTGATTGGATTTTATACAGTATTTTATAGTTCTTGTCAAGTGTAAAATTCACAAAGTACATTTCACTAACTTTCTTTTAAGTTTATTAGGCAGGATAATTATAAGCTCTTTTGTTCACACACGTTGATGTAACAATGAAAGTAGCCTTTAGATTGTTACTTTCCTTGCGGTAATTTACATAACACTATCAATAAAGTGACTTTACTTGTGAAGCAATTTCTTTGGCAATCAACCCAATGTAATTAGATTTTTCTTGTAGGAATACTGTCAGTCTTTATTACTAAGTAGTTAGCCTGCAATGTGATATTACATATTTCAAAAATCAGCCACATGATTTCATGTTTAGGATTTAAGTTAAAAATCATACCCAGAATGAAATGGGTGGAGAACACATACACCATCTTCATTTAAATTCTGTTATGAGGTTCTGTTTTTTAAGCCAAGAGTGAATTTTGCTTTTATTGCAAAAGAAAGTATGTATTGTTCTTTAAGAACCGTGTATAACTCTTTTGAGAGCCATTTATAAAATCTAATAAACTCCTCTGTAGTACTTGTAAATCAGCATAAATTTGACATTACTCCAAAAGATTGATACAATTTTGTGTAACTTGAGGACTAGTTAGATCAATCCCTGGACATTACTTTGTGCAGAACCTGAACATTTTTGTCGACAGGTGATTTAAATTAGTAATTCAAATTACTAATCAACTTTTAAAAACTTTACCTTTCCAGAATGTAGAAATACGAATTGTCTATTTATTTACCATTAAAGCATTTATGTGGTATACTACTTCAAAAGGAAAAGACATCTTAATTCATTTTTTGTCTTTTAATTATAACTATACAAATCATTATTTGTGGTCTGATTGAATATTGTGTAAGAGGAGGCTGATACTGTCAGCTCAGAAAATTTGCATACTTCACACCATATACTAATAATTTCAATGCTACCAAATTATCACAAATAACAATTTATAAGGTATTTTCACAATATGATTAAATTAATCCAAATACAACAGACCTCTAAGGGATACACTAATGGGCCAATGGAATCCACAGAAGTCACAGGAATTCTATATCTAATGTTGATGTCCTTCAATTATTTTTTTAAGATTTTATTTATTTATTTGAGAGAGAGAGCATGCAAGCGAGAGAGCAGAAGCAGGGGGAGCAGCAGAGGGAGAGGGAGAAGCAGACTCCCCACTGAGCAGGGATCATGACCTGCTTAACTGACAGAGCCACCAGGTGCCCCTCCTTCAATTATTTCTAAGCCCCAGTTTGGGCTTTGTGTGATGTCAAAGAACAAAGAAGATTTCTTTAACTAAACATGCAAACAAACAGCAGACAAGTCTTCGTTTTGGTTTAAACAAAAAATAATAATGATTTTACCATACAGAAGAGCAGTAATTCATTGGTTCAGGTACATTATGTGACTAACTTGCGTTAATAAAACGCACTGCACTCAGTCCTTCGAATGGCTCTGTTTCTCTCTTCCCTTTCCTCTAAATCAGAGGGAAAGTGTGAAAAGTACTCAGCCCTGTAAGGACCATGGAGGAGTAACTTACTCTATGCCCATTTGAGGGGAAGGGAAAAGAGAGGAACATGCATCTAAAGGCAAGCTCAGGTAGACATTACATGGAGGTGAGGAGCAAAGCACCAATGGCATGAAAGAGTCCAGCCAAGTTTCACCTAGGACTGGATTTGGTTGGTTGCTAGCCAGTGGTGTCAGTGGACAGAGCTGGGATAAAGGAACTGCTCAGAACCAGACTCAACCAACCAGTTGTACAGACTTCTGACTGAAATGGCTAAATGACTTCTGGTCTTGACACTTGTGCAAGAACCCTACTATCTATCCATGTGGTGTTTGCAATGACTGGTCTGGTAGTTAGCCCATCGTGGCTTCCCTCGTGAATGTTTCTGTGGTCTGTGTAGGGCTGATCCTTCACTCTTGGTTCTTCTTATTGCAAAGAGGAAGTGGAAGTGAGCATGACTCAGGAGACAGCAACTTGTCCCAAGATGTGTTTGTCAGTGCCAGAACTTTCAGATGTCTGGTCCTGTGGAGCGGCATCACTAACAAGTTTGCAGAAGGGTAGAAATGGGGTTTCCTATTATCTGCCTACGAGACCGCTGGCTATTGGCTGTCTGCCCACTACAACCTGCTTCTCCATCAATCCCTAAGAAAATGACATCACAAAACCACCAAAAGCACTTCAATGTATCAGAGTCTATGCATAGTCATGGTTTCTAACTTCTGTAAATCTACTGCTTATTAGCAGATCCCAGAAATATAAATGTAGGAATCAAGAGAGTTCTGGAAAACCCAGCCATCAGACATCAGTGATGTATTAGAAAATTAGCATTCCCAGAGTCTCAGTGAGACTTTCTCCTGTCACTACATTTTATGAGCTCTGCAGCTTTTGGTTTACTTTGAGAAGAATTCCTTGCTTGGTAAAGCCAAGAATCTATATCCTCATGCTCACCATGGTGGGTGGACAGGGCAGTTAAAATGGAGAAGGTCCCTGGAACCAGCTCGTAGTCTTTATATATCAGCTTTACTGGTTTCTTGGTATTAGTACTTGGTGCTTTACTTAGTCTGTATTTCAATTAAGTCATCTTTAAAATAGACACCATGTTTGTTACCTAATTAGTGTGTTGTGAGGATCAAATGAGATAATATTCTTAAGTCTAGAAAAGCACCGACTTTTAGTAAGAATTAAAAAAGGAAGGAAGAAGATCCTGCCAATACCATGTCTCTTTCCAGTTAAGAAAAAAAATGACAAAGGCTTTCAGAACTCCTGTCTGTCTTGTCCCTGTGGAATGTGAATGGGCAGCTGATATTCTTACTTTCAATCCCATGATGCTAGACAGATGTCAGCTATAGCACCCAAGGAATATTCTGGAAATGCCAGTTGTGTAAAATGTCTGTGTTGCCCACAATAGTCTAGTAATGAGGTCATGACTAGGCTTTTTCTTGAACTATTTCAGTCATTTTGGGGGAAGGGAAAAGCCACCCATCTCCCACCAACCCCCCTCCAAAAAAACCTCTTGACGTAGGGAGAAACTATAATTAAATTAGAAGTTTATATGATGATTTTTGCTTGTAAGTGTATTAATTAATCATACTAAATTTGAGGAGGAAGAGACTAATCAGGGGTAAGATATCTGAACCAAAGATGGATAGGAGGTGATGTGGTTTTGTGACAGGAGAACCAACCTAGGTGTTACTAGGGATCTGAAAGTGGCAATGACAAAGAGACCAGTGGTAAAAAATAGTTGTTTCAGAAAAAAAATGAACAACTAAAGAGCTTCTACATACAATTATTGATGGAGAAACTGTATCCTTACGGGAGGTGTAGATTTGGGTTGAAGTGAGAAAGTAAACGGAATGTTCATACAAATAGAATCATTCTATGTGTAGTCTTTTGTGACTGGCTTCTTTCACTTAGCATAACGTTTTCAAGGTTCATCTAAACTGCAGTATGCATCCAGACTTTTGTTTCTCTGTACATCCGTTGATAGACTTCCGGTTCTTTCTACTTTCCAGAGAGTAGGGGTAATGCTACTGTGAACATCTGTGTGCAGTTTGCTGTGTGGGTATATATTTTTGTTTTGTCTTAGGCATATACCTGGAAGTGAAATTGTTAAGTCTTAAATGGTAAGTCTATGTTCATCCTTTTAAGAAACATCCAAACCATTTCCCACAGTCACTGTGCCATTTTATATTCTCACCAGCGATGTATGGGGCACCTACTTTCTCAACATCATCAACATGTATTCTTGCCTGTCTTTCAGGGCCTCCAGATCTGCCTGGGTCTCAGTTGGAGTCTGTTGCCACCTGACGGCATTTGTGGCTTCAGCTTCACCATGGAGAGCAAAGTTTCTGGGTCCTGTCATTGTCTGCCACATGTAGGACAGAAACAGTGATACGTCCCATCTGCTTCAACGGCCGAAATTTGCTTGCTTTGAGGGAGGCGGGCTGGGAGAATAAAGAGGATGTGGGAACTGGATCTACACCTTTTCCTTTCCTGAGAAAGGCTTGCCTGTGATTTCCTGGCCACGCGACTCTTCCTCTGTCCCTCTCTTTCCCCCTCTGGCCAAGGTAAGAACCTTGGCAGAGTCCAGTTTGAGAGGCCAGAGGACAGAACTGATGCCTTACCTGTTTGAGCCAAACTGGCATCGTTCCTACTCTTCTGTTTTTGTCTTTCTCTGCTAGGAAGTGATCTCTGTGAGGGCAGAGATTCTGCCTCCTTGTCACTCCTGCTCCTGGATTAGTGTCCAGCCTGCAGAAGACACCTGATAGACTGGTATTCACTATTGAGTGAATAAATGGTTGATACTTTCTACAGCAGCATACAATTCCAGAAAAAAGGAATGACACTGTGGGAAACTTTTGGAGGGAAAGAGTGATATCTGAGAATTTTAATTCCAAGCCAAAAATTCTGTATTTACACATATGATAGACCACTCAATGAATCAAAAACTATATGCATGTCTTAGAAGAAACAAATGAAAATGGAAAAAAAAATCTACTAGACCATGTGGAGTTAATACAGAGGTACATAAAAGAAAAATAATTCAGGAGTACAGAAGCTATGGAAAAGAACTGGTAAGCCTTATTGAATTGCTCTACATAGATAACTAAGATTAAATAATCATAGGAATCAGGGCCACATAATACAAGATAAAGGCCATACATTTTCAAAAGGTGAAAGTATAGTCAATATATTCAAGAGATAGGAAGGGAAATTAGTGTGCTAATTCTGTTATCATTCATAGCATTTAAATGTAATGCATAAAGTATAATTTAAATTATGCACATTGAAAAATAAAAGCTTTGTAACCAAATCTTCATAAGGGCTTTTTCTGATTGCTTTTCTTAAATGTAAGTAAATATAAGATTTCAGAATTCCTAAGATAATGAAGCCTATGGATAAAATTCAGCAACTCTTCTGATTATACCCTGATTTCTTTTTTTAACTGGCTTGATAAAGTCATTTAATTTAAATAAAAATGCATTTCATTAAGATGACCTTTACTAATTTCATGCGTGGCACCATCTCTGGCAGATCAATCTAATGTGTCTGTCCATCAGGTTTCTTAGCTTCCCGTCCTGCGATCCTTCAGGGCAACTTTCCTTCTACCTTTATAGAAGTACGGAGTCATATTTGGGAAGATGGGCACTAAATGTTCTGAGTTTGGAGATTTGAGATATTTTTCCTCTCCTTTTTACTATTTTGTATTTCTTGAAATTTCTTTATAATGACTATGAATCATTTGTATAGCATGTGTTAAAGACATTTTTTCTTCAAAAATTAAAAAGAAAAAAGACACGTAAAGGGAATGCAATATTAAAATAGGAACTTCAACTAAAAAGATAAATGCTTTTACAATATAAAGGTAGATTAGTTAACACAAGCAATGTAAACTCAAGTATATTGCTTACCACTCATTTCCATAAAAATTGCATTGGTGACTCATTCCAGTTTATCTTGGGTGCCTTGTCTATTTATTGTGCTTATCCTGACTAATACCATGGCACGATTATTTTAGTATCAGTCTCTCAGAACTTATCATTTTAATGTTTGGCTGGCCCAGCTATTAATCACATACATTTTTTTTTTTGTATTTTGAACATTTTTATTTGTAATGAGAGCCACCCAGGCGCCCTGCTTTGTGATTCTAAGCTCTACTTAAAACCAAAGATACATTTATCTCCAAATCCTTCAAGTAGTAGACAATAAATATGTATGGCTTCTGTATGTTAGACTTCAATTAAGGGGAAAAAAAAACCCAAAACAATACAAAACAAACACACAAACAACAACAAGCATGAAGGTCCTTTTGCCAGACGGTAGGGAATGAAAAACCTCTGAGATTCCTAGGTACCAGGATTCTCTGGGCTTCACTGTCATTCTTCGCGTTTGATCTCATCATCTCCTCTGAGATTCTGATCTTCTTTAAGTAGCCTTAGCCCGTCAATGTTTTCATTAACCAGTAACCCAGACAGAGTTGGTTTGCTTTGTTTGCAACCTGCTGTAACTTACTGAGCAAACACACACGCACCCTTCGCAAGAGAATCTCTTAATTTCCACAGAGAGTAGACTTTAAATCCATATTAATAAGTAGAAATCTTTCCCCAAAGGCAATTAAGTCCATGCAAGAAGAATCATTTTCAGTTCCTGACAAGAACTAATTACCAACGATATTGACTCCCCAATTGTTATTATTCATATTCTTTATCATTTTTAGAAATACAAATAATTTCCAGGATTAAGATCTGATAAAATTTCTCTTGATTCAACCCTATTTCAAAAGTTCAAGTTTGACCGTTGTTTTGGTGGGTTTGTCATATCAGTTGGTAGCATTAAAGGGACTTCTGTTCCCACCCCCACCCCACACAAACACGTTTGCACTACCACTAACACTACCACTACCTTCACACACATATACACACATGCATCATATGCAATGAAGTCTTCTGAAAGCAGGCAGCTGATCCAGTGAACATAGGGATCTGTATTTCATGCTTATACACATAAAAATATTTATTATTATGAGCTCACTTTAAAAGTATGATCTGGTACTATTAAGAGATACACCTAGGATTAAAAAAAAAAAAACAAAACACCAGATATTTCAGCAAAAATAATCCCGATTTAGTTCATTCTCAAAAAGTCTAAATAAAATAACTCGGTCTCATAGGGAAGCAATATTATGCCATTTGTGTATCAGTATTATTTACTCTAATTCATGTCTTCAAATGGTAATGATCACAGAGACGCACTTCAACCCCATTCAAAGATACCTTTTTCAGGTCCCTGATGGCATGTTTACTAGGTGCTATAACTGAGATGAACATTTTATAATTGAATATTCTAAGCAGAAGAATTTGTTACAATTCTAGGTGCAATTGGCAGTGGAGTCATTTAGTGGAGTCATTAGCACCAAACGAAACTTAAGAACTCAAGACATTTGCAAATATGATGATCAAGATTCTTTACATTGGATTAGCTTATTATCAAATATGAAAATATAAAACGGCATCCAAAGATTAGGAAAGTAAATCAAGGACGTATTAGCTTGGATATTTTCCTGAAATCACGTTTCCTTTCCTCTTCCGCTATAGGTAACTAACCCAAGCAAGGTGAGTTTGGCACCGAGGATGCCGTGCTCTTCGGAAAGGCAGTCAGCAAAGTGCTACAGTAGGTGATTGGTAAGTGGTTTTTGCTCTTCTTTTCTTCTGCCCCAGCAAAATCAGTTATGCAGTTGTCAATTTAGCATATAATCGCTCTCCCTGAAATCAATATGGGCTGACTGTATTAATGAGGTGAGCTATTGATAGATACGCAGTGGACCCACAATGGCTGTCACTTTTCAGTGCAACCTCAAATTCCAGTGCTTTATTGCTGCTATGATTTCCCAGCTATTGATTTAGTCTTAGATAACTCTGTTTTTGGCAGAATCACTACATATTACTTTGATTTTGAGTACCACTAGCTATTCAATATTACCGAAAACACATAACATAGAACCCATTGGTAAGAGCTGCACTGGATTTGGGCAGCAGTGGAAGATTCCAAAATGATTCCATTACTTAAAAGGGGATGGATGGTTGCTGGAACTTTGAGAATGCTATCTACAGTTAATTGTAGCATGGGGCAATGAGTGAGTGATAACACTGCACAGGACAGTTCATCGGTGCCTACTAGACTCCAGGCATTCTACTTATGTCCACGCAACTCCACCTCCCCAGAACTCTATGAGCTTGGAATTTCTGGAAGGTTTAATGCTTGAATAAATTTGCCTAAATCGTGGCTGGTGGGTGGTGGAGTTGGATCTGAAGTCAAGTCTACTTCCAGAGCACTTCCCTCTAACAGGGATACTCCTCAAAACACGATCCACATCTCTGATTCAATCCTAAATCCCATGCTAACATTCTATTAACCACTATTATCAACATCATCCATACGATTCTATTTGCGTAGACATTCCATTTCAGCGCTCTGCAGAGGATGCTTTGCATTTGCTATTTTAACAATCACACGAGAGTCTACATATTTTCATCTTCTATTTTATCTTTATTCTATTTTAATCTTCTACACGATTCCAGAGGGAAGCTTCCATTCAAAAAACTGAAGCTGTGTTTTAGGTGGTGCCATTTTTTTACCTTGTGGCAAACCAGTCCTATTAATCATATACCATAAATATGCCTTTCTCCATTTTACAAAAAGGTCAACAGAGATGCAGAAAGTTTAAGTAATGCTTGAGGTTCCCATACCTAGTAAATTGCGAATCTGAACTTTGAGGGCTACGTTCTTAACTCGAATGTCATTTAGAAATAACTGATCGTTTTGTATTAGTTTCCTTTTGGTTCTGTAACAAATCACTTTAAATACAGCGGTGTAAAATGAGACAACCTTGTTATCTTACATTTCTGGAGGTCAGAAACCTAGAATGGGATGGCTGGGGTGCATTCCTTCTGGAGTCTTTAGGGAAGAATCCCCTTTACCACCTTTTCCAGCTCTTGGAGACCACCCACATTCCTTGTCTCATGGGCCCACATTATTCCAACCTGTGCCTCTCTTGTCACATATTTCTCTCTACAATCCTCCTGCCTTCCCTCCTTTTTCACTTATAAGGATCCTTGTGATTCATTCGGCCTACCCTGTCAATCCAGGTTAATCTCCCCCTTTTCAAGGTCAGCTGATTAGCAACTTTATGCAACTTAAATTCCTCTTTGCCATGGAGCATGACATTCTCACAAATTCTAGGGATTGGGAATTGGGTGCAGCATTCTGCTGACCACAGCTTCCTGGTTACATTGAGATGTCTTAGTTTCATGATTAGTTCACAAATTGATGGAGCCAGACTTCCTAGGGGTTGAATTTCATCTCTACCACTTACTAGCTATGTGTCCCTGAGCACATTAGTGAAGCTCCTTGGGCCTCTGTTTCCTCTTCTGTAAAATGTAGTTAAATACCAGCATCTTCCTCTCAGATTGATGAGAGATTCAATAATCGAATTTTTGTAAAAAAGAAAATGAATACCTGATACCTAGAAAGTGCCCTGTAATTCTTAGGTAAAAACAAGAATAATTGCCTCTATTGGTGGACTATAAATGAAAGGCATCAGAATTACATAAGCTGAAAAAATATTTGATTGTATGGGTATAATACAGACACAGATAAGATTTAGATAATAATTAAACTATGTATGATTTTTCAATTCCTACCTTAAATCTAACAATAAAGAAGCAATGCTTACTTGCAAGTAGAAACTACTGTTATTCAGTGTAGGAAGATATACAAGTTGTCAGGAAGGCCAGTAGTTGTGAGATAACTAACAAGATTTTCTGCCTGAAGCAAAGCTTCTGTCCTAGACACCAGGAATCATCACTGAGAGCAGAAAACAGCTCTAGGAGATGATTCATTTAGCTTCATATCCCCTAATAATAAGCAAACGACATTTTTATCCTCTCAGAAATGAGACACACTTCCCCCATCAGATAGAAGGAAGGCGATGGGGGAACAGTGCATGCAGAATCCCCATAATATTTTCCTCATTGGCCCCCACTACAAATGCACACACATGTGCACACTCACCACAGACCTTTATGGATGGCAGAGGGAGGAAAGTAGGAAACTGGTGTGTGTGGGGGGTGGGGATCAGGATTCCTGAGGAGACTATATGCTTCCCAAGTTCTTGGAAATTGAATGAAGAAGACAGCTTCTCCCTCAGTAAAGCAATGTGTCAATGGGTCTGTTAGACACATTGTGCAACGGGCCCCCTTCTATCTTATTTCTCTTCTTTAGACATTGCAGGGACTCCCTCGGTGGGCTCCATTGTACATCAGATTTAGTGGGTGGATTTAAAATCATGTAGTTGCCTGCCCCCATCCCAAGCCCACTTTCTAGATATCTGCTGTGAATGGCAAGCAGTATAAATGATCATTCTGTTGGTTTTATTTAAATAGAAATGTAATGGACAGAAGACGACTTTGGGGTCAGAGTGAGCCTAGGCTCTGAGCCTGACTGTGACACTCTGACAGGGTGACCTGGGACAGGACACATGATTCCAAATCCTGGAGCCTGAGCTTCTTCCTACATGTCTACAGGGGAAAACAGTACCCAGCATGCAGATTTATGACAGGTTTAGAGTTCATCTTTGTAGAATGCTTATACCAGGGTCAAGGAAATGAAGACAGAAAATGGGTTATCTACAATTACAAGGGTGAAAAAAATTGTCAAGTTGAATATAGTCACTGACCAATCTTTAGCAATGATAACTGGCCCGAGAGAGAGAGAGAGAGAGTCTATAATTAGACACACACACGTGTGTGTGTGTGTATAATTTTGCATTAAACATCAAATATTAAATATTAAATACATGTTATCAGTCTAGTGAATATGCCAATAGCTTCTAATGGGTAGGTGCTG
Organism: Ursus maritimus; assembly: GCF_017311325.1. Taxonomy (NCBI): domain Eukaryota; kingdom Metazoa; phylum Chordata; class Mammalia; order Carnivora; family Ursidae; genus Ursus; species Ursus maritimus. The sequence continues at coordinate 5,947,285 of NW_024424230.1, forward strand.
GAGATATTTTAAAAATAATATTCAATATATACAAGAAGATCAGAAGTACCTTATCTTGGTCTTTATGGCTCCATAATTTTCCTTACATGTAGTAAACCCTTAAAATTGTGTGCAAGATTTGTCTGGGAAGGAATCCAAGGCTTTTATCAAATTCTCAATGATGCCTTGATATGCTTACCAACTGCTAAGAACACTGGCCTGGAGCCCTTGATATGGCAAATGGAAAGCCATCTTAGAAATAAGTGTGGGAGAACATTCAGAGACAGATCTGGTCTTGAGTCAAAATTAACCTTTGAATAAAATTCCAGAATCACAGAACATTGAAGTTTAAAGGAACCACGAGGCAGCAAATATTTTTATTGTGATGAGAGTGTATCGAAGTCCAGAGGCTAGAGTGACTGATCTAAGTGAACTCCTAGTTAGTATAGCTTCTTTGGAGCTCAGGTTCTCAAAAACCTGGTACTCGAGGTTTCCCTCTGTAGTTCACTTCTTGTTTGTGTACATCTCCAAAGAGGGACCCAGATACCTGTGAAAATGACTGTGGTCTCGGAAAAGCATGTTAATACATTTTTAAAACAGTACCTACAAAAACAGCTATAATCATGCTGCAAGCATAAGGAAGATCGTGGATGTCTAGCAAATTAACACTTGACAATTCCAAGTGCCAACTAGTGCTAATTTCATTTACTGTAGTACTGTAAATGATGTGGGTATTTGGCAGGCAACAACTTAATACCATCTGGCCTGAGAAATTTATGATTCATTCACACAACTAGACTTTTAAAAAGTTTTATTTTGTTTTTGGTTAGAGGATGCACTTCACTGCTGGTTTGAAGGACAGTCACTTGAAGCTTTTCAAATTGAATCTTCACTTTCATATACAGCAACTAGATATTTTTTCTAAGAGTATATGTGACTATCATGATTTTTAATAATCATTATATTTGCAATAGGGATAAATTATGCAAATATTAATCTGTTGTCTTTTAGTTTTATTTTTCCATATCATGCTTTAATTCAGTCCTCCACTCTGGCTAAGCCATGAGACTTACAGTCACAGGGAATAAGAGAATCATTCCACTGGGGCCAGAAATGCCATTTATGGACACTGAGTCTTGATGCTAACTAGCCTTTTAAACAAAAGAAGAGTTTTGAAAATAAGACTCTGGGGCAGAGAGGAATTTCTCAATGGTAAAGTTTTCCCTTTAGAGGTAGATCTGGAGGTTTAGATTACAGAGTGTGAGTATAGGTGAAAATTCAGCGTGAAAAACACAGGAAGTGGAAAGTCCTTCATTTCAGTCTGAAATGGGTAGAACTGAGGAACTAAAAGAGGTAGAGCTAAGGAGCCCTTCCATGAGATCACAGAACCTCTTATCCTCCCACTCATTGACCCAGACGCCATATTAGAAGGGAGTACATGGTGTGTGAGGTGGCTCAAGGCCTGGACATTTATACAATTTCAATTAACTATGTAAAGATATTTGGAATTTAAATACTTAAAATTATCCTTGGATAAGAACAAGATTACTGGGTTAGACTAAATCTAAATAGACACAGGAAGGTATAAATGGTATATAGATGATACATATCACCTGGGGGAGATAGAAAGATAATGAGGATGATTAAATTGTAGAATGAAAAATAAAGCTCATTGTTTTCATACAACTAAGAATAGTGCAAGTAAATATTCAAAACCACAAAATAGCTATAATTTATTGAGAATTTATGAGGAAGGATGCTTTGTATTATAGTATCTTGTATAAATTATTTCATTTGATCAAAATAACTCAATGAGATTATTATTAGGTATTATAATGCAATTGACTTTAGATAATTTTTTAAAAGCTAAGGAACAATTAAGTAGAATATACCCTAGGTAAAAAACGTGACATTTGTCTTTAGTGGTCTCCCCTTTGTGACATCACTAGTCCTTGATTTTGACCTCACTGTGACAGGTGAACGGAAGTAATCCCCAGATTGGCCAGAAGTGTCAGGTGACTTTCCTTTCTTTTTTTCTGACTGACATTAATGCTTCTATCTTCAATCACTTTCCTTGAGAATGCTTTTAGCTTTGAAAGATAAAATTTTCAAAAAGACACCAGATAATATATTTCTTTTATCACAGTTTTCCTGAATGAATCATTCAAAAGAATTGGACACAATGGTGGGAATTTCAGGCATGAAGTCAGAATAGGAAGAAATGTTTGTATGAGAGGGATTTTTTGGCACACTTCAAAACACTCCAACTCAATCTTGTCTGCCTGACTACTTGCATTTTAACCCTAGATTAGTTCATATTACACAGAACTAAGGATGCAGTTCATGATGCAGTGGATAAGACAACTTTATTGCTAGGGATTGCTTCGACAAAAGCTCTGTAAGATGCTCACGGCAAATTACCTGCTTATCAGAGATTATAGGGATGCTCGGTTATTTTTAGAACAGTTCTCTTTAATCTCTTAGCATTTAATCCAACATGAAACAATTTTTAAGATTATTGTTTGGTCCATTTGGCTATAGCATAGGTGTGAGAAAATGCTAGTTCTTCTTAAAGGGTGATCAAAGTTTTCCCAGGGAAGAAATATCTTATGGGGGTGCAATCCAAATTAAGAACAAAGGAGGGCATCATAAATCAATAAGAAGTCCTAAATTTTGATCTTTAGTTAAAGGAGAAATATATATATATATATATATATGAATGTTTTGGTAGCTTCTTCTGTACTCTTTTGGTGAAAGAAGGATACCTTCCCTAGGGTTATGGGCTTGACTGAATACATGACAATGACCCTGGACAGATGAGATTGACAACAATTTGCTGGTCACATATACTCACAGCCTAGAAGAGGAGACATCACATGGCAGGTAGGATCACACGGGGACTGCACCCAGGTACAAGGTGAGCCATCAGGAGCTCTGGGAAGCAAGCTTGGTAGTAACAAGAAGGTGAGGTGTCCCCCAGTTGACTATGATGAGCTTGTTTGATTAATTCTGTAGGCTGGCCTGGAACTGAAGCCACTACTTAATGATAAGTAGGCACTGTGACTGGTCTTCATGATGAATGTTGGCTGAGGACCTTACCCGTGGGAGTAGAGAGAGCACTGGAAGGTGTGGTTAGGCCATTGGAGACTTTTCCAGTTTTCTCCCCTGATGTCAAAACACACATGATATTAGGCCTTATACCATAGTATAGTATAGGTATACACAACCACACACAGAGGCTTTGCTGCCTAATCTCATGGCTTTGCTTATTTTCTCTTTTTCCATGGTGGCTACCAAAATCACACCAAATTTTGTTAAGCTCAGTTGCAAGATAATTATAACTATCACTAAATCATAGAAAACACTGATTTTCATATTCCTCTAATTATACATTTTGTTATATCTTATGCATTTAGTTATGATTTATACAAAGAGAGTGTGAAGTGTCGGGAAAAAATCTTATTGTTTAATTTAATAATTTGACATATTTTTGTAGTAAAATTTTGAGGAATGTCTCAACAGGGTTATAACTGGATCATGTGATTTTGTATTTATAACATTCTTTTATTCTCAAAATAACTTTTTTGGAAGTGTGCCCAAAGGCTGCTCACACATTTAGCCACTGGTATACAACAAATGTAACGGGTCCTATTTTCTAGCAGAAGGCATGGCTCTAGAGCCAGTGCAAAGAGCCCTACAGAGCAAGAGGTTTCAACAGGCACGTGGAAACTTGGACAAGAAGTGAGTTAGAATCAGCCCCCTGGTTATTCTAGGAAGCATCACGTCAGAAGAACAGTGGACTCCATTCAGCTTACAAAATCTAAAAAAAGGCTCTCGGTCACCAAATCACTGACAGCAGGTACAGTGTTAAAGAACCGCTTCTGAAATAATATAAAACTCTTCTGAATCATGACACACGGGAGTCTTGAGACAGAGGAAGGAGGTTAGAGTAGGTACCCAGAGGGGCTTTCTCAACTATAGCTGTAAGGAAGCCTAAAATATTCCATTCCTCTCCAGCCTACAGAAAGCTCTATGAAGAATGCTTCATCATAATTATACAGAAGATGAAGATTTTGTCTGCGTGTTTAAAAAAAAAAAAAAAAAGCAGAGTCTAGCTCTTCTCTTTAGCTGTAGCCCTGTCACGGAGACTTACACCCTGGTGATAACATCTAAGGGAATGTGTACAGCTGCAACCCTAATTAATGGCCATCCTATTTAATTTACCCTACAGCACTGGGGTAAAAACCTGATTAAAAAGAGTGCCCTGAAGGCTACGGGGTTGGTTCACTGTTGGGCCAAGAAAGAACACTTCAAAAGTACAACTCTAGCTGGAAATTTGTGGGAAGTTTTCTAGCTTCTCATATTGAAATTGAAATATGAAGATTGCATAGCGGAGAGAGGAGCAGCATTTGACTACTGAGAGCAGCGGCATTTCAATGAGAAAGTATCAGTAAAATTGGGACCAGCGACGCCTTTGTGTCAGCCTGACCTGCCAACCTTTGTCTACTTTGGAAGGTATGTGGTTCCCGATCTACACAGAAGCCAAGTCCACAAAAATCGCTAACACGAACCTCTTAGAACAATCTCCTTTTGAACAAATTTTATTCTAAGAAACTCTCAGGCAGATGAGGAGAGTGAAGTCTCTGTGAATTTTGCTTGACTTCACTTCCTAGGGCTTCCTCCCAAGCTAAAACACGAGCTTGTATTTGACTCTTCAGAACATCATCTGTTTCTTAACTAACTAACTAACTAATTAACTAACTAATGAGCATTTGAGCACTAAGGGGAATATAAACTGGGTAAGTGGATTGAAATCAAGTAATATTTTAATAAGAGTTGGCCCTGGGAGGAGAGAAGAACCACAGGATAGCTTGGGATAGAGACATGCATTTACTGAGTTTGGTAGATTACCTGAATATCAATATTCATTTTTTTCATTCATTATTCTTTCAACAGTGGTTTGTTAAGCCCTTACCAGGCCAGTGGGATGTTGCTAAAATATCTTTTCACTGAAAGTTTGATCTATACATTTCTTGATCATGGGTGTACGCATATGTCCAAATTCATAAACTTGTATACAACAAGTTCATGCATTTTTTGTATCTCAAGTATGCCTCAATAATGTTATAAAAAAGACTCCATGCATTTTGAAAAAGGAAAGATTGATTCTGAAATAAATAATTATTCTGTTTTCTTTGATGACTCACCTAGAGAAACACTTAGATTAAGATTAACTTAATTTCATATTTTGAAATAAAGTCTGAAAGAAAAATATATACCCATGTGTGAGAAAGTCAAGGATTGACAGGTTCACATATGTTCAAAGACTTATTTTCCAGAACAACGAAAAATATGTCTCTTGGTGATGAAGTTTTTGTCTCTACAATATAGGAATGATAATATCGGTCTCGCTTACTCTATGAGAAGGTAGTAACGAGACTTTAAATGAAATTGTTTATGTTAAAAGTGTTTTGGAAATTACAAATGGTAATGTATACAAAATACCTTATTACTATTATAATTGGAAAGATGGCATTTTTAAATTTTATCTAAGCTTCTATTTTATTGACTATGGTCTCTATTGTTTTGCAGTCTAGCCCCTGAAACCACGACAAAGTTAGATCAGAAAGCAAAATAAAGCAATGATCTTGGAGAAAAATGGCAAACAGATAAAAGAGAGAAGAAAGGCATAAGGAGGGTATAAGACAACCTATTCTGCTGCACGTGGGAATTACACAGGGAACATTTCCGTTTCAAAGAAATCACTTATAAAAGCTGCTAGTGTAAATCATTTGAAGGTGATACTAGCTGAGAGCAGTCCGCATGCATGCAAAGAAGCATATTGTATTTTATTTTCTAAGGCCAGAGATACATATAGCACTCACCAACTATAGGATATTCAGGGGATGTTCATGTGTTGGAAAGCCATTTTTAACCTTCAGTGTTGAGAGGTCGTCCTGTCCCTCATTACTTGTAACCTTTGTGTTGGAAGCACATGAAATTTATTTAATCTTGCTTCCAGAGGATGGCATGGGCTCCTTCTCTCCCTTTCTTGGTTCCTTCTTCATTGCAGTGAGTTTTAAAAGTTCTTTAAAGCACCTGGAATCTAAATGTTACAGGTCTTGATTCTCATGCGATTCCTCTTGCCCCCCCACGCCCCCACACACAAATTCTTCCACAGTTTATGAACCATGCTCCAAATAGTGTCCCTCTACATATTGTGAGATATGTTGTAGTAACTGACGTAACTTTTCAATATTCTCTATGAATTTTAGAGGCTACTTATCAACTAGCAGAAAGATTGATGCTGGCTTTTACTTCTGGAACTAATGATATATGTTCTTTTCAGACCACCAAAAATCATCATTCATTTGCTCATTCGTTTAGTCATTGAAATCTTCCTGTAAATCGAGAGTGTTCTATGTGCTGAAAACAAGGTGCTAAGCACAAAAGATGAAGTTCACGCTATTAGTGGTGTTGACATTCCTAATGGGAGGAGACAGGAAATAGACAAATAAGCCAATACAAAACTATGAACTTCCCTTTAGTGGCAGATGAAGAAATGAGGCAAAATAAGGTAATAGATGGTGAAGGAGTAGACATAGGGGTTGCCATTTAAATTAGGAGGTTATGAGAGTCTTTCTGAGCAAAGACCTAAATTATTCAAAATTACAGAACATCTCAAACTGATTCAGAGGCCTTTCAGGTAGAAGACACAACAACTAAAGTTTTTGTCCAGAAGACTGAGCTCGGTGTACGTTAATGACAGAAATAGGGCACAGTGGTAAGACGTGAGATTAGAGAAGAAGGTGAGGCCGTGTCTTCTGGAGCATGGCACTTGGGTTAAGGAGATCCGATTTCTTCCATGTGAATACGTAGGACCATATGAGCGGGATGTGATGTAATATGAGTTACGTTTTAAAAAGACAAATGTAGTTAGCCCGCACACTATAAAGTGGCAGGGTATACAGTGGCGGGAGAGGAAGCAGGAAGATTTGAGTTGGGACTGGCGTGGTGACAGTACAGGAGTTTTGAGGAAGTGTTGATGGATCAGCATGGGATGGGAAAGAAATATAGGAGTGACACCCAGAGCTGTGTCTTTTGCACATGGGAGGGTGAGGAAGTCAAGCAGAAGCCTATTGGAAGAGCATGTTTCAAGACCATTATGGTTAGGATTCAATTGCAGATAACAGAAACCACTGTGGCTCGTTTATGCAGAGAGGGATTTCATAACTGGTATTTGGCAACTGCCAAAAGCTTTAGAAGAGCTTGAAGATCAACCGTTATGCTGGCTCAGCATAGAATCACACTGTCTCTGCCCTGCTGGTGAAGCTCCCGCACCACTGCAGAAACCCATGTGGTCAGGAAGCTGCATCCTTTGTCATGAGCCATGCCTTTGTCATGAGCCATGCCTTTGTCATGAGCCATGCCTATACGTGCTTCATGGAAGTCCATTCCCAATCTATGCCTCTTGCAAGTATGTGTGTCTGGCAGACTGGAAGTTATATAGGGAAACATGACTGCAAGGACCTCTTGACAAGTTAGTTTGTAGCGTCTTAGTCTTCAGAATTCAGCACAGTATACCAGAAAAGAATTCCAATGGATATAGACCAAACCAATCCTCTACCATGGGGTAGAGGTACTGAGCAATGTGTTTTAGAATTGAATATAAGCTGCCCACTTGACGTACTTGGGAGGTCATAAGCACTAGATGGTGAGATATGGAAGCTGGGAACTCCTGGAAGAAATCATGAACTAGAATAAAAGGCATCCTCACATCTGGGGGGCCTGTAGAGGGGGCACTTACTGAGATTATTTAGGGAATGAATATAGACAGATGAGAGAATAAAGTAACATGTCCTTTACATGAGCTCATGGGGAGGAGCGAACAGAGCAGACTGAGAGAGAGGCAAATGGGATAAGAAGAAAATCCAAAGATGGCGTCCTGCCAAGCAGACAGAGAAACGATTTTAAGGAGGCATGACCAATCATAAACATTTTTGGATGTTTTATAGTACTCTGCTGATGGAAATAATGAATTGAACCCTTGAGGTTTTGGTCATCTCTTCATTGTGTTTCCCATTCTTGTCTAGTACAATGTGTTCAGTCTTTCTGTGCTTTGTGTGCATAGACTCAAAATAGGTCTGGGGCATGAAAATAACTCCTATTTACATATGCGTGTTTCCAACATTACCTATTTTGTTGTTTATGCAGCTAATGGGCTCTAACTACATAAACAAATTTTTTTAAATAAATTTCCCAATTTGAATTATGACATTTCAACTGATGAGGCAAGATCTCTTTTTCTGGGCAAGGGAGATTCAATAATTTGGGAGGAAAATTAATTATCATAAAAAATGGAAACAATATAGAAATTATCCCTTTACAATGTTCATTTTCTCTTTCTCCTTGGTATGACAGTATCGATTATAGGTTAAAACAAAGAAATCATATGATAGGGAAATAATAACGTTCAGTTACATTTTTTCTATATAACCTGCCATTTTTTGAATGACATCACTGAGAACTTTATTTTCAGATCAGCCGGCCCATGACTCAGGTTCACTTTGTTGTTGTGTCCAATCACGATAAACCTTTTAAGTTCTGTCTCAAATGCGGGTTTGAATCTGATGAATGCACTTTCAATTCTTGACATTTGTGAATTTGGGGAAATGATGCAGCTTCTATGATCTTTAATTTATTTGTATAACAATGGAGATGATAATGTCTGTCTTACAGTACTGCAGCACTGCTGTTAGAACCAATGACAACTGATGTGTAAAGATTTGTGGTGATGGAAGGAGGGAGGGAGGAAGCAGGCAACATGGCGCCGTTCACCAGTGGGAACTCTGGGGCTGAACATGCACTTGTTTGAATCCCAGCTCTGCTTAGAATGAGTGTGTGACTTGTAAGCTACAGATTCTTTGTGTGCAAGCTTCACTGGGTTCTTGTGAGGGCAACATAAGATAACAGATGTCAAACTCTGTGTAAAGTAGTACAATGAATGGTTTACTTTTCTACTTTTCCAACTATGGCGCTTGAATGATGTTGCACAAAAAACTTGTAATAGCTCGGTTTCTAGAAATACAAAGGTTTTTCTTATGGTTAAAGAGAATAATGGGGAGAGGGGAGGTCCCCATAAATTGTCTACCAGTATTTGCCCAAACATCCCCTGCTATGTCATACAGTAATTCTCCATATATTCTTTCTCATTAGATTGATAGACTGCCTTTTCCAGACTCCCATTGACTCCTTCCCACTCCCATCACAAGCTTCCTTAATTATTTTTTGTTGCTGAGATGAGTTAAGAGGACTATGAATTGTCACGAAAACAGTGGTTTATGAAAAATAAAATGTGAGAGTTGACAATAATGAGAAAAGCCAATATAGTGTTTCAGGCAGTGATGGAAAGTAGCAGAAATGATGGTTTTTATCTCATGCTACTGTAGAAATTCTTCTACTGCCCAAAGTAGCACATTGTAGAGTCATCCCTCTTGGCAGCTAGACTCTTAGGTTGTTGAACTGGAGGGAAAAGTCAACTAAGCGGATCTCAGGCCATGAACAGCTTATTAGCTTTACCAAGTAAAAGTTGCACCAGATAAAGCTAAACAGACAAAGGAGACTATTTCCCTATAGCAATAGGGAAGAGAAATTAAACTCAATAATTTGGGGAATTTTCAAGACTGGGGTGGGGTCAATGATAGGCCTCCTGCTTTCTAATTGACCTTACTGAAGGAAAATAAGCTTTCTTGAATCTTTAAAACAGGAGGTAGTTTTAAAACTTGGACCAAGGCACCCACTGAAGTTAGGCCCCTACCCTCCTACAGAGGTTGGAGATAGAGGTGCCATGTTCCTGAGATGTTTCTGTATCGAAAAGATGGTTCCCAGGTCCTTGAGAAAGACATTCCCTGTGTTGTAAAACTGGTAAGTTACTTTTAAGGAGATATGTATATTTTGTAGGGACAGAGAAATAGTTTGCAATTATAAAATGCAATTACATTTCTAAAGTAAATGATCTAGGAACAAGGGGGTAAAGGATCTCTATAAGGAAGAAAGCTGTCTAAAGCATATTTAAGCCTGGGAAGCAGTAAAGCTATCCAGTTCAGCCTTGTAGACCCAACTAATGGAAACCAGTGAGGGCCTTTGATAACATAGAGTGTGGTATGGAACATTTAGCAGCTTCCATTGTAAGATAATTGAGAGAGCTTATCACTCAACTTTTGCCACAAATATACATCTCCTGCAATACCTCCCTAACCCACATTAGTGTCAATACCAACTTCAGGAGCAATTGGAAGAAGATGTCACACTAAGTCATGGTACTAATCCAACAAGCTGGCAAGATAAATACAGCCTTCAGCATAAACACATGCTTTCCAAGTCCATCCAAACATGTCAGAGGGACTGTTGCAGGACATTAGCACAAGCCTGACCCCTCAGTACTGTGTGAAACTGTTTAAGGCCAGGGCACCCCCAGCATTTTGTATACCTTGGTACCTGCACGCGCTCTGCTCTTGTGCACGTAGACACTGGTCTTTTGGATGAGAGAGGCCGTGCTCATGCCTCTGAAGCTCTCAGTGCAGTGTTGGGTGTCAGAGCTTGTGCAGAGTGGAGAGAGCACCACATGAACTGAATTGTACCCTCGTCCCCTCCAAACCCCCAATTTCATATGTTGAAACCCTATCCCTCAGCGTGACTCTGTGTGGAGATAGAGCCTTGAAAGAGGTAATTAAGGTGAAATGAGGTCATAAAGGTGGGGACTTGAGCCCATATGATCCGTATTTCTATAAGACGAAGAACAGACACCAGGGATGTTCCAGCACAGAGAATAGGCGGGGTGAGGACAGAGTGAGAAGGTGTCCATCTGTGGGGTGCCTGGGTGGCTCAGTTGGTTAAATGTCTGACCCTTGATTTCGGCTCAGGTCATGATCTCAGGGTCATGAGATGGATTTCCACATTGGGCTCCTCACTGGGCATGGAGGCTGCTTCAGATTCTCTCTCTGTGTATCCCTCCCCGCCCTCTGCTCATGCTTGTTCTCTCTCTTAATAAATGAATGAATGAATGAATGAATGAATGAATGAATGAATGAATAAATAAATAAATAAATAAATAAATAAATAAATAAATAAATAAAAGAAAAGGTGTCCATCTGCAAACCAAGGGCAGAATTCTCAGGAGAAACGAACCAACCCTGCAAACATCTTGATATTTGACTTCCAGCCTCCAGAACTGTGAGAAAATGAATTTCTGCTGCTCGAACACCCCAGTCTGACCTTTTACAACAGCCCCGGTAGAAAAAACACAACCGCCTTTGTCATTTGGCTTTGGACTCCAGGACTGGTTCTGCCCGCCACTGTCTAATGGGCAGGAACGAATTTAACCTCTCTACACTTGGACTTCCTGTTTGGTAAAATAGTAGTACTTCCTCTCATGTATGGATGTGGTGAAGATAAAATCAAAATATTACAGCATGTGCTGTCCCATAGAAAGTGCTATATGGACCAGGATTATTACATTCATCAAAATTCTTTTGCCAAATGAATGAGAGCAAGAACATGATCAAGATTTAAAATATATATATATGTATTGAGATATATATATGTATTGAGATATATATATAATATATAAATATATATATAAATATATAAATATATAAATATATATATATATATATATATATATATATATATATTTGTTTCCTCCCTGGTAAATGTACTTTTATTATGTCACTTAAAATGTTTTTTTTTTTTTTTGCTTGAGAATTTCTGCCTAGAAGTTTGGTTTACCACACTTCAAAAATTATAAAGTCAATTACAAATGGGTACCTGCACCCACAACGCACTCTTAGTGGTAATTTGGGCAGGAAAATGCTGGGCTCATGTGACAGTGACCCTGATGCATTCTGGCAGCTCGTAAAGACCAGGACCACAAATTGACTCAGGTATCATTTCCGTTTTAATGGCCGTTGGATAATTCAGATCGCAGACTAATAAATTCAACTGCATGATTGATGACCTCACAATAGATGACTTGACCAGTCTGTAGCTGCTGTTTTATTCGTGTTTAAGTCAGGTGATTTTTAAAACCGAAAAGATAGTGCTAAAATTTCTTGGAATTATCCATCATTTAAATCTGAGCCCTTTTAAAGTTTTCTATTTTTGAAGTGATTTTGCTGTTCAAAGAATGGATATGGAATTACAGTCAGGCCGCTTATTTGTTGTCAATTAATTCTAAGCAGGTTATGTTTCCTATTTATGGGTGAGCATGTCTAACTGGGTTATATATGCAAGCTGTTGTTTAATTTACCTGATAAAGGGCTGCTCAGAATTCTCCTCACTGAGACTGTTTGAAAAATGTGATTCAAGATTAATTTAATAGTTAAAAGTCCTAGTAACTCAAAACAAAATGTAATTTCGCATGATGATATTCTAGTCAGATCAAACCATGGGAGATCAGATAAAAGAATAACTGATAAGCATGGGTTTAGCAGCCTCATAGACATTTAATCATTCTGTCCTTCTGTGACCCGGGACTGTGGAAGGAGTCAGAAGATAGATAAATACAACTCGAACCATTAAAAAAGTATTAAATGAGTTTCAGTGTATTAAATCCGCCTGGGTGGCTCCGTCGGTTAAGCATCTGCCTCCAGCTCAGGTCATGATCCCAGGGTCCTGGGTTTGAGCCCCGCAGAGCCTGCTTCTCCCTCTCCCGCTCCTTCCCCTCCATTCCTGCTCTCCCCCCCCACTCTCTCTCTCTCTCAAATAAATAAATAAAATCTTTTAAAAAATTAAAAAACTAAATCCTCCTTTTGGATCTAATTTTCCTCGTAGTATTTGTGCATTATTGAAAAATTATCTGTTGACAACTTACCTTTAAGTAAAGCATAAGCACAAACAACAAAAAGAATGAGGGGATGACTATCTGTAGGGTTTGCTAATAATCCAGGATGATTCTGGGCTCTGTCGATGTGACGAAAGACATAGGCCCTTACTGAAGCCAAGAGCTTGATTCCCTGTCACCTGAGCGACAGGTAATGGGACCAGGGAATTCTTCGCAATTGTCAGAATATGGGGCCCAGCTGAACATGGTAATGTGTCTTATTTTATACTTCACACTTACATATTTTAATTTTTCTTTTAAAGTAAACCGGTTCATTTGCAAGTGTATCTAGGTATCACAGGACACAGAGAGATAACACCATGTCCCTCTTTTCACGGAGAAGGCACATTTAAGCTAAGTCAATGCCTGTGCACTCTGCTCACTTTAGGAATTGTGACTCTAGGATTGCTGTCATTGTGATAAAATAATACCGTGTGTGGCACATTATATGATGACGTCATCAGCAGTAGCTTGGTACTATTATTTGGTCATACGTCACCACTAACAGGACAGACCAAATAGCTCCAAGTTAGGAAACTTGAAGAAGTAATTAAAAGGGCTCAGTGCTAACTCGAAGTATTCTATTTCTACCTTGAGATCACGAGGCTATGGTGCACATTGATTCCAGAGGTTTGTTTTATGTAAGGCTTGCACATGCTTTCAGAGACTTTTCTCACTGACATGCTGTGTTCGCAAAATCAATGCGGCACTGACCAAGTTTCCTGGGGAAAAAGCTGCATAAACCTTTTTTTTTTTTTGATGTTTATAACATTGACAAATTGGAGAGCAGGGGGCTGTGATGTAAGGAGTTCCATTCTACGCTTCTATGAGGAGATATAAAATCCTTTCAATAACTCTGTTTGAGAACAGACCTGGAATGTTTGTTGTAGACCTAATTATTTCTAGTTGGGCTCTTCCAGCTGTTGTGTAAAAACCTTGGTCTCCTAGGTTTTCCTATAATAGTATTTTGAGGTTTGATGAATAATATCACTTAAATAATATCATATATTATCCACATAATATCTCCATTTGGTAGTACTTGATTTCATTAAATTGGTGCCACCTATTTTTTTTTAAGTATAATTGATGTAACATTAAGCTTGGTGCCATCTCTAGGACTTACTCATAATGATATTTCCCCCTCTACATGTAAGACTTCCTTAAGAAATATTGATATCATTATATCTGTGCAGAGAGAATGTTGATTAAAATAAAATTGTAAGGATAAGAAATGAAGAAAAGGAAGGGTCTGATTTTTGAAAATTAATTTCCAAGTGAAGTTATAATGCAAATTATTATTATTTCTTTTGGATGAAACTTTGCCAAAGAAATGATAAGCTGTGCCTCCCATGATCCTCTGCTACTCACCAAATTATAGGAACAATTTTATTGGAAAAGCCACTACGTCGAGGAATGATATAGCTGTAAATATTTTTACTGTGACACATTTTTAAATCCAAAACACTCCCTTATGGAACTGTTGAATTTTCCAGGATATTTCTCAAAGTGAGGTGTATATTTCAACAACAAGCAGTCTTGCTTCTTGGAAAGAAGGATGAATTCTTTAAGAGCAACGAAGTGAGCAATTCCTAGTTATTAGATCAGATTAAAAATTTTCAAATTCTGAAAAATAATTTATTTTCAATGTATCATTATAGCCACAGTCATTTATGTTTTAAAGTATAGACACAAACCATTTAAAAACTTCAGTAACAAAGGCCCAGTTATGGTATTAAGATTTTAGCTGGCCTTCACCATGAGAAGTAGGAAATCGAGACTTAAGTTTTGCCTTTCTCTCTCTTGGAGCTACACCTGTATCCCTCCAGAACACGCCAGATGCAGGGGTACTACTTTCAATTAAAATTGTCACATTGTGTAAATTCATTGGTCTCTCCCCCCCCTCCCCGTCTTTAGATTTTTTTTTTTTTCATTTCTACTTTGGATAATTATGGTAACTCACTATACCACCCATTTAGAAATAATGAAAACCGGAGCATCTGGGTGGCTCAGTGGGTGAAGTGTCTGCCTCCGGCTCAGGTCATGATCCCAGGGTCCTGGGATGGAGCCCCACATCAGGTTCCCCACACAGCGGGGACTCTGGTTCTCCCTCTTCCTCTGCCTCTCCCCATGCTCATTCTTCATTCTCTTTCTGTCTCCAATAAATAAATAAAAAATCTTAAAAAAAAGTAATGAAAACAGAATTAATGTATCCATTTCTTTTGGTAAACACAAAAGACTTCCTGAAATTTCTTACTAACATTGCCAAGACTGCCTCATTTGGTTTGCTGACTATCTTACAGCTCTTTGGTTCTGTGAACTCTTTAATGTTCTTGAAAAGCACCAGCGAAACAACGGCCCACACTGAAAGCTACAGCAGGTGCAGAAGGACACCTTGGGGTGAATGCCTGACAGATCAGAACTCTGACAGCCTGACAGCCTCTGTCTGGGGCTTACCTGCCCGCCCCGGGCGCCCCTGCGCCTCGCCGGCCTCCGTGTGCAAGCTGTTTGGGACACATCTGAGATTAAAGCTGCTGTTAGATACTTCTTCTTTCACATAAGCCTTTTGATTTTTCCTCCCCTCGCTTTTACAGTCTGGATCCTAATCTCAATTCCTTTTACTGCTTTTCCATCTTTCTTTAAGAAAAAAAAAAAATCTGCTGTAGCCCTCCAAAGAGAAGACCAACCATAGCAGCTTACATGTCTTTTTTTCTAAGAGGATCAGTGTGAAAATCACATCGCTGTGCTCTCTCCTCCACTCTGGGCACTCTGACGCCAGCATCCTGAAGCACTTGGCTAAGCATTCACTGCTTTTCCCAACATCTTTTCAGAGGAAATGAGGACTTAAAAAGGAAGCAGTCCACGTCATGCTGAAGTGCAAGCCTGTCTGGGGAGTGTGTCTCAAGAACCTAAGAGTCATTTGCAGGTTGTTTTTTTGTTGTTATTGTTTTGTTTTTTTGTACAAAGCATTTTAGAATTGAGGGGTTTTTTTTGAAAAGGATTAATTAATGCATTCATTGAGAAACATGTTTTCCTCTATGCTTTTGTATTCCAGGCACTCCATGGGGCAATGGGTACAAATTGCTGTCCTTGCAAATCGTGCAGTAGAAAGCTCTGGGTCTCAGACTTGCCACGCGTCAGTCTCCCGGAGGGCTTGTTACGCGGCAGAGTGCTGGGTCTGACTCGCAGCATTTCTGATCCATTACGTCTGGAACAAGTCCCTGCAAGTGACGCGGATGCTCTTTGGGAACCACTCTAGAGACAACTGTTCTTCCTATGGTGATCGGAGATTTGAGTAGGTGTCCAGATAAAATGCAAATGTTGCCAAAAGGAAGGAGGGAGAGGGGAGAAGGATGAGCACGGGCACCTGAGTTCACCTGGGAGCAGCTTTGTTTTCCAGAATAGCTTGGAAAATTGAGAGCAAGTGTGGAAAAACCTCAAATTCACGAAGGCCACGAAAATCAAGAGGAAGAGAGGGGAGTGAACTTCAAATCACTCTGGGATGTTGCTAGCTATAGGGCTTTATAGGAGGCCAGGAGAAAAAGCAGATTAAATAATCAAGTGTATTTCATTGCTATTATTGGTATCTTAAAAATTAATTTAGGATCGAAACCTACAAATACTTGTTTTGCCCTAATTGGGCTGACAGAAAGGGAAGGAAGAAATGCAAATACAGACGCATTTTCACAGTTTTGCCTTGGGCTAATGTTTTGTTGAACACATGACAGATGTGGATCTTGCAAAATTTACTTTCCTTTATAGTTACATATTTCTCTTAAACAAAAATTTATTCAGAGGTGTATTGGTAAATGTTTAAAGACAGGGAGGTGAGGAAGAGGCTTGACAGTGACTGTCCATAGTCAATTTGAAGCTTTCAATGTTTTAAAATCTGGCTCGCACAAAATTCTTGAAAATTTAACAATTAGCTTTTGTGATCCAACTAAGCCAGTTCCGGATCAGTTTTTCTTAAATCAGGTCATTTACATCAGCTTTGGTTTAGCTGTTAGAAACACAGGTGTGTTTATTGTGATCTTGTCATTTTAACAAAGTAAAAGGCAACTTAATATTTAAAGAATACCTCTTCAATTATTAAATTCTAATAATTAAAATGTCACACGCAAAGGCATACATGAACTTTGTGGGGTTGAGACTATTTTAAAGCTTTCCCCTCAGAGGCATGCAAAAATTAATTATCTTAACTGAGCCTAATAATATTCCCATCCCATTTTTTAGAACTTCATTTTCTTTAAAATGTACTCCTTGAACCCTTTTGGGGTGCCTGACAACAAGCAAAGCTCCGTCAACATTTTGATGCATGAGAAGCTCTCACAGGTGTAGGAAGAGGACAAACAGATCAATGCGGGAGGAAGATAAGAGGCTGGCGTTGCTCTGGTGAGGACAGCCCCACCCCAGCAAGGAGGGCCGAGTTCATTCACAGCCTCGTTTATAACCTTCCAGGCATGGGACTATAGATTGAATGCTGTGTCCCCCTCTGAATTCATACATTGAAATCATAACCCTTGTACAAGAGACCCCACAGAGCTCCCTTGTGTGAGGAGGCACCATTTATGAAGCTGGAAGAGGTCTCTCACCAGACTCTGAATCACTGGGGCCTTGACCTTGGACATCCAGCCTCCTGGATGGGCCTCCTATGAGAAAGAAATCTGTGGTTTTCTAGGTTGCCCCATGTATCGCATTTCCCACAGCAGCCGGGCGGACTAAGACACATGATATGACTCCGTCCGATTTGGTTTTTCTGCTATGAACATTCACAACTCTGGGAGAGCTTTATCTTGGGACTCAGGAAGGTACTACAATTTTATATCGAGAGTGACTGAAACTGCATCCAGAGGTTGTAATGAGACCCATATACTGTTTATCATAAGACCCGTTTAGAAAGCTAAATTTTCTGCTGTGATCTGGCATTGATTTCCAATTAATAACCCTACAAATTGGAATAACTCCTAGGCAAGAAGGCTACAGAAATAATTCAGGTTTACCCTTTCTTGTTGGCGCCCAAGCCATTCTTGTCCTGCCTTGTTGACTCCGTTCTGGCCAATGTGCTTCTTGTTTCAGGGCCTTTGAAGCTGATCTGGAATATACTTATTAGCCTTGGCTTGATGAACCAGGGAATTACCAAGCAACAGCCCAGCTCACTTAAAAAAAATTAATTTTCTAACGTAACCCCACTCTGTTGATGTCCGTATGGCAGCTGACTCCTTTTGCCGGAATTAATACTGCTGTGCCACTACCATGTCGTGAAGGAGTTTAATTTTTTTTTTAAGTTTTATTTAAGTAGTCCATGCACCCAACCTGGGGCTCAAACTCACAACCCCAAGATCAAGAGTTGCATGCTCTTCTGGCTGAGCCAGGTGGGTGCTCCGGGGGCTTAAAATTTTCAACTTCTCTATTGGACTGGGGGATGAACCTTGCTTTCCCTCATGTAAATCCTGCAGGGCTGGCCTCACCACACCTGGCCAGCTCGAGGGCATGCCAGTTCCCAATGATTAAACCACAGTGCTGTTACACTTATGTTACAGTTTGCAGGGATTTGTTGTATTTATAGTTTGTTTTTTAAAGATACTTTGAGCTGGGTGACTCAGTCGGTTAAGCGTCTGCCTTCGGCTCAGGTCATATCCCAGGTTCCTGAGATCAAGCCCTGCATTGGGCTCCCTGTTCAGCAGGGAGTCTGCTTCTCTCTGTCCCTCTGCCCCCCCCCCGCCCCCCATGCATGCTCTCTCTCATGCTCTCCCTCTCTCTCTCAAATAAATAGATGAAATCTTTAAAAAAAATAAAGATATTTTAAGGACTGGAGATAAACCTTAATTACCTACTCCAGGAATCAACTTTGAACATACTCATGATGCCATAAAACTTTCACCATTCCTATAATTTTGAGACAGGTTTCAGATCTCAAAGGATAAAGGAAATGAATACTGATTCAAAGGTAATATTAATTCTATGTTACATGAGCAATGCATATAAGGTGCCTAGATTGTGCTGTACGAAAATATCAAAACTCAGAGTATGACTATGTCTTCTGTGTAACTGGTATGAAGACACTTCTGAGAATAACTACCAAATCTTTCCAAATAGTGTGCTTTTGCCATAAGTTCTAAGTGAGGGCTTTAGGATCCATGAGTCCCTGTACATACTGAAAACGGGGACAAACAGACATACCAAGAAAAGAAAACACAAACTTTCCTTTATAACCCCCAGTCTCTCCAAAAGCAATCAAATAAAAACTTAGTTGTTTTTGTCTATTGGAAAACGTCATATTTCTAAATAATATCCTTATTCAAACAATATCTGTCTTTACCCCGCCTGTGTAGACTTCCTGGTATGAGACGGAAGAAACGACAACTGATTAGACTATCAGCAGCTTATCATGTAAAACTCATGATGCCTGATACCAGCACCACCAGATGTAGTTCCTCTGTGGATTGATTTCCAACAATAAATTGCAACTTTGTGCCTCGTGACGTCACCTGTGCCTGGACACACAGTGTCTCTCTGTTGTCTACACTACAGTATTAGTGCCCCAGCTCTCTTCCCAGACTCCCACCCTCCACTTCTCTGGTTTGCACTTTCAGTTTTATGATGCCACAGTTAATACTAGCTACGTTTTATGGTGTAAGCGTGATTGAGTTTATGCTTTATCTACAGGCAAATTCTTAGGTTGAAATTCACATCACCCATGATGTATCGCGTTGTCAGTAACATTTACTGAAGAGAGGAGTCATGTACAATTCTCACATGATTTTTTTCTTTTTCCAATGTTTTGTGGGGGGCTTCTCTGCAATACTTGCTGTTTTCTTCCCCAACAGTGACCTTTTCTCCCCATGAGTTCTCCTCCTTCACTGATATCCTTGAACTCCTCCTCACTGCATTCCACTGTACACCCAGCTGCGTCTTGGGGCCAATATTATCGTCTTTTTCCACTGATGTCTTTGTTTTTGCTTCACCATATCCCTCACTAAACTTCCTTAGAAATGACATGTGTAAGAATTCTTCATTTTTGTGCGCCTGGAAACTTGTATTTCACACTGCCGTTAGTTTGGTAGTGCAGCTGAGCCCACGACTGTAGGTTGCTGACATTTTTCCTCATTCAAGGGAAGGATCATCTCGCTGTGAATTAGCATGCTGTCTTGTTGGCGCGAAGTGTGACATGCATCTGACCCAATTCACGTCTGTTTTGGTCATTAGTTTCATTTATTGTGGGTGTTACTGTTTTCTTTCTGAAAGCTTTTAGAATTCTCCCTTTGCTCTAGGTTTGATGACAGTGTGGGCTAAAGAGTTTCTGGGTTTAGACAGATGCTTCACATCTTAGTTTCTCTTACGGTTTTTTGGTGGTTGTTTTATTTCCTCATAGACCATTGTTGGAGATAGATTTTCTACGTCCTGATACATTTTTCCATTCATCTCTGTCTCCCTCTCTCTTTGCTTTTTTAACTTTCTGGGAGATGTTTTTCAATGTTTTAATGCAATCTAAAACAAAAATCCAACGCACTTAATTTTGGCAATCATTTTTTTTTAAAGATTTTATTTATTTATTTTAGAGAGGGAGAGAAAGAAAGAGAGAGAGAAAGAGCTCAAGTGGAGGGAAGGAGAGGGACAAGCAGACTCCATGCTGAGTGCAGAGCCCTACGCAGGGCTCCAGCCCACATCTCCCATCACCCCAGATCACCACCAGAGCCAAAATCAAGAGTCCAACACTCAACCAACTGAGCCACCCAGGCGCCCCTGGCAATCATGTTTCCAGTTTCCCAGGATTCCTGCTTCTAACTGGTGTTTGCTCATGATAGTATCCTGTAGTCTGTGAATATTAGTCTTTTTTTTCCCTTCAATTCCTGAATTTATGAATCCACTTACTTGTTTGCTTATTTTGTTGATTCCTCACTTTATTTCATGTCAAACACTCGGCTCACAGGTCTGACACTGCGAGTCTGACTTTTCATATGGACGCCTGGATGGTGACAGTCTGCTTGGGAACTCTGTACGCACGTGGCAATCTTCCTCTCCGAGCATTTGGCTGAGGAAGCAGCCGTTCAGATGTGTGATCCCTAAATCCACAATGCGACGGTGTCTCCTCTCCAGTATTTATTTCTATTTCTTACGAAAATGATCTTTGATTTTCGATGTTGGAGTAGAAATTGTGTGGCGGTTTAACATCCAGACTTTCCATTTAAATGGGTCTTCAGCCTACAGTTTTGTTGTTGCTGTTTGTTTCGATACAATTTTGTACCTGGGATTTCCAAGTCCCGGGGCTCTCTGAGCATCTGCTCCCAGGGCTCCATCAACTGGCTTAGCAGGAACCCTGGGTTGTAGTGTGTGCTTTTGCTCTCTTCCCTTACTACTTCTATCCTTTTTCAGTTTTCCACAAATGTTTTAAGTCTCATCTGAAAAGGATGCTGCTCTCCTTACCTTCTCTGTATCATACCTTTTTATTACTTTTTTACGTTAGATTTTAGAGGGTAAGGAATTACATGCCCGTTTTCCATAGGCCATTGTATACTGCTAGGATATACTAGTCATACCAAGTCATTATTCCAATTTGTGGCATTATTTTAAAATTTTGAAACAAACAAAAAACTGTAGAGAAGCGAAAGTTCACAACAAAAACAAAATTTCCCTGAAGCGTTTGAGAGTAATTTGTCAACTGCTGTCTTGTTACTCTTGACCAATTTATTATTTATTTCTTACAAACAAGGACATTTTCTTACAGGACCATAGTTCAACCATCACCATGAGAAAATTAATATCAATGTAACACCTAATCCTCATGCCTCATTCAAGTTTAACCAGTTTTACCAATAATGTCTGTTATAGCAAAGGAACAAGTTCAGAACAAAATACTGCATTTAGTTGCCCTTTCTTTTCAGTCTCCTTCAGATTGGAAGATTCTTTGGCCGTTCCTTGACCTTCATGAATTTGACACCGTAAAGATTAGAAGGCAGCCATTTTTTGGAATGTCACCCTGGGGTCCTCAGATGTGTTCCGAAGATCACATTCAGGTTATGCACCTTTAGCAAGAATACCACAGGAATGGTGCTGTGCTCTTTCCACACGACAAGATTTCCTTTTGTTCTATTACTTGTTGATGTCATTTTGACAGTTTGATTAAAGTGGTATTTTGAGGCGCCTTTGCTGTAAAGTTACAATTTTTCCCTTTGTAATTAAGTAAGTATTTATAAGAAGGTAATTTGAAACTCTGTTAATCTCTTTCTTATCAAGTTGTCAATGTTTATATATCAATATGGACACATCGATCTCTTACTCATTGATTATAATAGAATATTATGATATGCTGGAATGTTCAAGCTTAGGAGATGTGGTCAAGTTGGTTTGGGGTGTCAATTTCACCTGTAGCCATCATTCTTTGAACACTTCCTTGCTCTCTGACAGATATAACCTCTTCCTGAACATTTTTGTGCCAGCTCTGGAATAGGTCACTTTTACAAGGATTCCTGGTTCCTTTTAATAGGGATGTGTACTTAGACAAGAACAGAATGTGGGTGTGTGCTGCTATCGGTTTGTCACTGTTCCTGAGTATCTATGTATATAATTGTGCCCTGAATTTCTATGTGCGATCATTAGGAGAAGGAGCAGTAGATAATAGGAAAATTTCCTTGCGAAGATCACAAGAGAAGAAAAGTTTTTTAAGGATTTGTGTTTATTTGACATTGAGCAATTATCTATCATAACGTGTTTTCAGAAAGTCATAATTTTCTCTTAGCATGGATAGAATAGGTGCTTACATGCACTAAATATTTCACTCTATATTCACATAATGATCTCTGATCAAAAGTATTTTTGCTACATAGATATTCATAATTCAATGTGGATTTGTAAAGTCTAATCTTTAAAAAAATATATAGGCATCAGAATAAAATATACTACTTTGAAATGTCTTTTGCTCATTAGTGAATGGGACTATTTATTAGTTTGCTATGATATAATTTTATACCTAAATGGAAAATCCATAATAGCTGGAAAAATATTTTAAATGAAAAAAAATTTTTTTCTTTGCTACACAACAGATGTTTGTTAAAATAGATGTAAGTTCTTTTTTAGCTTACTTCCCTCCAATCAAACAAACAAATGAACCAATATCTTCCATTTATCCTGTGTAGCTGGTATTTTCAGGATAATCACCAGTATACGTGTGAGTGATTTTTTTTTTTTTTTGTAGCGTAACAAAGGAAACAGATTTTTTGCAGATATTTTTTCGGGCATCCAGAAATATTGAGTAGTCTGAGCCAATTTCTAATCAGACAAATGGTTGATTTAAGCACAATTATAAATATTAAAATAGGTGTAGGGCTTTGGGAGATCATAGAAAACAAAATACTCATTACATTATAACTCAAAGGAAACGAGCATCGTAAGTGTCCTAGAGGAACAGACTTGCACCCAGGGTTCTCCTGGCCCTGATCTCATCTACTGGCTTTGGCTGAACAGTGTCCGGCTCCCCTTTGGTCTTCAGCCTCTGGGGCGAGCTCTTCACACTCTTGGAATTTCAAAGTTATTCGAAGCCAGGAGACTATGAAATGAATCTTTCTTACTTTGTGTAACCACAGAATTTAGAATGTTTCCTCTTCCCTCAGAGAGAGAGAGACCTATCTATATTTATTTGTAATGCGATTTTCAATGAAACTGAACAACACAGAAAGGAAGGTAGAAGGTTAT
Organism: Ursus maritimus; assembly: GCF_017311325.1. NCBI lineage: Eukaryota > Metazoa > Chordata > Mammalia > Carnivora > Ursidae > Ursus > Ursus maritimus. Next base: position 5,970,830 of record NW_024424230.1, read on the forward strand.
CATAGACTCTTCTTCTCTCAATTTCTGGACCATGTTTCATTCTGTTGGAGCGAAATGAATAAACTGTGCTCTTATTAAACTCCTGAGTTCCTTTTTCGATGGATCACTGCTCCAATCAGGCCCAGCAGAATTTGGCAAATTCACTCTGATTTTGCTAAATCTACCATTATCTTTATCGATTCTTTTTTCTTTTCAGCTTCTTTCTTAACTGTGATATACAAAACAGAGTCACCAATTTACATTTCTTTTGAATGTAATTAAACAACCTAATGTCTTATAGGGAAAATAAATGAGATTGCCTGTCAAGGAATTTGCAATTTATTACACATTTGTTGCTATCTTTATCATTTGTTATTTTAGCTTTGAGGAACTTTCCGCTTTTAATGGTCTCCCCAGTTTCAGACACTTTCCTTGGAAAGTAAGAGCTCGAACAGATAGAAGTCTTAATTATGGAAAAATGTTACTTTTAACAGGAGACCTACATAATTTTTATCATGTAACTTATTTTAAAATATCATTTAAATTTTTTATTTCTTTAGAACTATCTCTTCTTTCTATAGCTACAGTAGCGATACATAATTCCTAAAAATAGATATTTAATTGCTGCAATGAAAATTTGGCAAGTAAATGGAGGCAAGGGATAGTTCTTTCTCTTAGCCAGCTTTCACCTAGGGTTATGAGGTAGAGACTATGTGGTGGGTGTTAACAGGAATATCCACTAAACTCAACTTGAGTGATTGATGTACATTTATTTATTTCAATTAAATTATCTTTTCCATAAGAATGAACAACAGAAAAACGTATTTGAGACATATTTTCATAGTAGCTGTTCTACCTAAGTAATTATGCCCATTAGTTCCCAAATATTTATGTGTTATCTTAAAATGGGAATGAGAAACATCCCATTATAACTGAAAAAGTTGACCAACCAGCCAGAAATATACATTCCTCATAGAACTCAGAAGGAATCGGCTGCTTCTTTATTATTTTAATCTACAGTTCACAAAGGAGTCTCATATCCTGAAATTTGCATTTTCAAAAAATGCATTTAAAATTCAGTATATATATATGCATATATAGAGATATAATATCATATTATTAGTCATGTAACTAGTTTGTTTGTCAAGCAATAGGGGAGTATGGCTTATTTAAACAAAAGAAAAATGTATGAACATTCAAGCAATAATTGTCACTACCTACCTTTATAACCATTTTTTTTTTAACCTCATGATTTCTTATACAAAACATTTGGTCTAGCAGAAAACATGTTTTAAATTGCTGTCATTTTTCAGTTTGGATGTAATAACTTTCTAGCAAACGCTGTAGATGCAATATTTTATTTAACTGTCATAGGAATATATCTATAGTGGTACATTTAAAATATAAGCAGTATGTAAATTATATGAACAGAAACACCGTTTCTAGCCCTAGTATTATCTCAAATACTTTTGTCCTCTAATTCAGTAAACAATTATGATTTTTTAAATTCTGCAAAAAAATTATTAAAAATCTGAGTACTATAGTTTCATGCCAACCTTACATCTCCTCTTAATGATGGTCGGTAGTTATTTGACTTACGTATTCACAGGTAGTTGAAGATTAATACATGTTTTAATAATGAGTATTAACACAACATATGTGGATATAACTATAGTAAAGACAAAGTTACAAAACATAAGAAAGTAATTTACAATAATTATTAAATCATAGACTAGACTAGCAAGAAATGCCAATGGACTTTCTCTTCTTGCGAGATTTCAAAATGGAATAGACACCACAGTATTTGAATAAATAAACATTTCTCTTTCTAAGAACTAGAGGCCTGACCAGAAAATTTCTCCAGGCCATTTTTAATATTGTCAATATTAATCCTAGTTCAAATTATTTATTATTAATTATTTCTTGAGAAAGCTGCCCTTTAGCTTTTAATTAAAGCCAGTTTATTACATTCTGCAAGTTTAACGTTCAGATGTTTGCTTGGTATTGAAGTTAAGCCTTCACTTCTGTTTCCTGTGAATTCCATATGATTTCATCAGTTACTGAGGGTGTTCTTTGAAAATACAGTCAATGCTCACCTGCCTGTCTGGCTGTGATGTCATCTTCTGCCTGGTTTATGTAGTTCCTCTCATTGATCCCCAAGGACAGTGAAGTAAGGATTAGGTCACAGAGTGGCCCTAAGACATGGGCACTTTTCCACCCCTCCTTGTCACAGAAGAGAGCCAACGGCTCACAGATGCTGTCATTTTGTTTTCCCAAGTTGATGCTCATTCTCTGGGATGTTATTTCAGTCAATCCCCAAAACGTCTAAGATACTTACCAGTGGTTCTGAGTGGAGGTGGTTATTTATCTACCATCTGAAACCTAAAAGGACAACACTTTGAACTTTTTCAGCTTTTTTTGATTTGCAGTTGTTTTAAAGGAATGGCACATGAGTTAAAGGAGTTTTCAACTCCCGTAATGAACTTGATAAGGTTGATTGCTAAGTTTCATAAAAAAATCTCGAGTCCTAGCGAAACTATTTCTTCTCTCTGATGGCATCTGAAAGGCGTAATTAAATTATGAGATTATATTTCTATAAAGGTTTATAGTGTCAGGATTCTGTGTTTCTGTTTGCTGCAAAGCTTGGTGTTGATAATGTAAAACGTCTTAACCTAGTGATGTGTTGGTACACATTCGACAACCACCTCTTGGAGTGATGGGGGGGGAGGCCTGACCTGTAGGACTTCCTGATTTCCACGGTGTGAATACTCCACAAGGGCGGATTCGAAGCTAGTGACACGCCCGTGAGGATTCACTAGACACGGGGTTGTGAAGAGATGCAGACGAGCATGCTCGTAATACAGTTTGTATCTCTATCTTACAGGTACCTAGACGTAAATAGCTTCAAGATTATACCTAATGGTAAAATGTGTCTAAAAATATTAAACGGTGATGATTTTTGCATCTTACCTTTGTTTTGGTATAATGTATTTAATTGTAAGTTTACATAATTTCATGTTTAATAACATGTGTATTTAATAACTGGCTCACAAAATTCCTGAAATTTTAACCAGCCGCCGTCATGACTGGTACAGGCCACCCAGCAAACAATGGCTTCACTGTGGCACAGAGCTTCTCTAGAGAGATCCCGAAAGCACCGAAATGTCCTTGTGAGAGGTGAGTTTAGTACGTTGTGTGTTCATCGACAATAGACCCCACCGATCTGGTGGGTGGCGCATTTGGAGGAGAACTTTCCTCTCAGCCTCAGGGATTGTGTGTGTGTGTGTCTGTTTGGGGAGGTGTGTGCAAATCGTGGAGAGCAGTTGAAAGTGAATAGCTGCACCTCCTAAAAGAACACGATTTTCACACTCTCCAAAGCATGTCTTTCAAAGATGCCCGTTTCTTTTTTCCTTTAACATTTAAGGAGCTGTCCTTCCAGGCTTGTTTTTGTCAGGTTTATGTCGAACTGCTTTCCCCCAAACTTCTGTGTTCACTGCCACCTTCCCTGTAATCCCTCCCTACACTGACTGGCCGTGGTTATTACCTTTCACATGAAGGCTCTGTGTTGAAAGCCAGTTATGAGTTTCTGTCCCAGCGGGTCGTATGATGAAGTTGGAGTGGGCTCTCATTCAAAGCTGTATAACCGCCTCCGATGGGGAATACGAAAGTGCCATGGATTATTGATAGAGTCATATCTGCAGTTCACTGACAAATTTGATGTCTCCTTTGCTAGGTTTCTAATATTAAGAAATATTTCTGGTACCGTGTCATCCCACGGACTCATTTGGAGTGGAGACGATGGCTTAGATTTCTAATTGTTTATTCTGATAATCCCGATCGTAGGCACAATATCTAAACAATAGAGTACCACCAAACAATTAAGCAGAAATGTAGGTCCACATTAAATGTATGGAAAATAATGGTAGCAACATCGCAGTTGTGTCAAGATCATCCTTAATCATTGTAATAGAAGGAATTTTTCTAGTTAAAATAGTCACTAAGTAATGCACACATCCTCAAAAGGTCACAATTATTTTATAAGCTCTTGAGGCAGAAATGGAAAGACGGTCTTTAAAAGAATACATTGCTTTGTTTTGTTTTGCTTTGTTGCTGACAAGTAGATTGATGTCCCCGCACACCCAAGCGACACAGTTACTCTTCAGAAGTACTTTCTAGCTTGGCATACATTTTTAATTTGTTTTTTAATGCCACCCTATGACAAAACTCGTGTGGAAAAAAAAAACCCTCTTTGTGACATTATAAAATGCTATTTTAAAGACCTAGTGCTGGCATCTCCCAGGAAACCCTGAAAAATCACTCCATTTAGAGCTTCCTTATGCTGTATTATTTATTCATTCTTTAGATTGTCATCATGATATCTTATTATAAGCTTAGAAATTATTGTGCTATCACAAATAAAGAATCAACCCTCACACAGCAGGATAAATACAAGGTTAACAATATGGCTAAGATCGACTCAGGCTAATGTTTGTGTGGGAAATTTCGCGGTTTTACTTTTTTTTTTTCCTTTTCTTTACAGTGTAACTAGCCAGCTACTGGGAAAAAAGCGCACTGAAAGACTACAGATCATCTAGCTTTTCTCCTCAGAAAGCACAACTCTTCAGTTAATGTAAGTTACACAGCGCCTCATTTTCCTTCCGCCTGCTTCCCATCCTCCCTTTACTCCAAGTAGATTATAGTTCTCACACCCTCACATGGTTAGAAACAAAACTGATGATATGAAAAAAAAAACGTGATTTGCTTACTTTATATGTACTCACAAAGCTCTTGGCGTTGTGCGTATTTGTACGTGCGCACATGTGTGTGTGTCTATTATTTTCCTTAGATTGCTGGTTCTAGTTCATACCTCAGTACATAGAGTAACTGTTTAATCAGTGACAGTTTCTTAGGAGTGTAATTTATTTATAGGCAGAATTAAAAATGTGACAGTCATAGAGAGAGCCCGCCCCTGATTCTGCCTCTCTGGGGACATTCAGCGCCAGCACGCAAGCTTGTTCTCTGGTACAAGCTGTTGAAAAGTGGGTGAAAATAAGCCTGCTTAAAAATTAGGGAAAACGGAGGGGCGTCTGGGTGTCTCAGTCAGTTAAGCGTCCGACTTTTGGTTTGGGCACAGGTCATGATCTCAGGGTCTTGAGATCGAGTCTTGTATGGGCTCTGTGCTCAGAGGGGGTCTGTCTGAGATTCTCTCTCACTCCTTCTGCCCCTCCTTCCTGTGCGCTCTCTCTCTCCCTCTCTCTCTCTCAAATAAATAAATCTTTCCCCAAAAATTAGGGGAACTGGAGGTAATAAAAATATCACATTTCCTATCATTTAAATTCGATATCATTTTAAAATAAAATTTATTGGAAGATTCTGAAGAAAAGCATTACTTAGTGTCGTGGTGTGCATTGCATTGCACAGGGCAGTTTGTTTGGGTCGAGTTCACTCTGTAAAGTTTGTAAATTAGGTGGAGGGAAGAGAGGAGTGTTTGACAAAAGGATTATTACATGATCACTTTTTATTACTTGGTTTTGTTATTGCGATGGTTTTATGTTGGCCAAGAATTTTTCATCATTCGGGTACATATAATGCAACAAATAATACTGGTGCTTTGCTGGTAATGACCTAGGAGAATGAGTTAATGATTCTAAAAGAGAACCATAGTCTGCATAGAATTTATATTGTGTCTGCTTCCAAAATACTGGCATTGCCTTAACGCAAATAAAGAAAATGCAAAATAGGAAATCTCAAGATAAAAACAGAGTGAATAGATAGCAAGCTTATTAAGCAAATAAATTTTTCTCTGTATTTTTGACAGCTAAGGTGGACATTAGTGGATTCAGTTCAGCACATTTACAAAACTGGATGTGTGTAAGAATAAAGGCAGGCATTTCAGATGACACAAAGATGAGTAACGTGAAGTCATTTTTATCAGCTGAAACAGAGAGCAAGTTTCCCGGTAGAGAAAAACTTTCCTAAAACCTTAACGTTGGTGCCTTTGTATACAGGACACTGCGCAGAGGGCATTTGCAGGCACTTCTACCATAGTTGGGTCAAAAGGCAGAGACATTTTAAAATTTATTGCTGGTGGCATAGTAGGTTCTCAGCTAACATCTGTATCGGTGACTAGACAAGTATTTGGATGATTCACATAAATGCATATGTATACATATGTGTGCATATATAATTTATCTATTAAAACTGATGACATAATAGTGAGTCAATGTCCTATGGAAGTAGATAATGTATTCAAGCATTTTTTAAATTTAAAAATATAGAAAAAATCTGATAGAAATGAGGGAAAATTAAGATTTTAATCTATTCATTACATTCCTTTTCTGAAATTTGAAAATGCTCAAGTAAGTCTTTGCAGGAAGTAATTAAAAATATATTGATGATTGAAATATCTATGTCAATTAACTGTGGTTAAGTTAAGCTGTAGTGATAAATTGCCCCCAAATTTTAGTAACTTCCAAAATTAAAGATATCATATACTCATGTTCACATGGATGGAAGGCTGGCTAGGTTTTGCCCTGGGTCCTTGTAAGGCTGAAGGTAGAGCCCCTTTTAGAGCAAGTCTTCTCATGTCAGGTGGAATCAAAGTTCTGCCTGGAAGTATCACAAGTCATTGTACACACACATGGTATTGTCCAAAGCAAGTCATATGATCAATCTTGATATGACTTGGGTGGGAAGGGTAATTCTCCGACAAGCCTAGGCCCAAGGGGGGTAAGTAACAAATACTGTTAAAATAATGTACTCTATCATCTGTAAATACTGACTTTGATAAATACACATTTGATGGATAAAAAGCGTCATAGACCCATGGTTGCCCAAATGCGTAAGAAGACTCTGAGGGATCCTGCCCCAGACTCACGGGGCCACAGACTATTTTAAATTTTTGAGGGAAAGCCAATGATGTCTTTTGGACACAGCACAAATTACTAGCTAGAGATCAAACTTCTGATATAATCAAACAAGTGTTTTTTCAATGATGTCTTTTTGGTGAAGCTGAGTTTTCGGTGGTTGCTGTTTTGCAGTGTGAGACAATCAGTTGAAATGCGAAAGGTGGGTGTGTAATCTGATTCTTTGATTTAAGGAGTCACATACATCCCATGAGTCTTTAACTGTGGTGGCTGAAGCATGAAATAAAATTATTTTTTTCGACTCATGAGTATTTTTATTTCTTTAAGTAGCTACTAAGTTCTTAGGATATAAATAATTAGACCTAACTACTTAATAGATGGAACTATTACTTATTTATTTTGGCTGAGGGTTGCCATAAAAAAACCCAAAAAACAAAACAAAACAAACAAACCCCAACACACTGGGACGCTTAAAAATGCCTTGAACTGAGAAAGTATGGGAACCTCTATGCTAGGCTTTAAATGCCAGTTGAAGATGTGTTCTTCTCTTGGAAATTTGGAGTCAGATTTGTATTTTACCTTAAAGTGGAACTCCATCTGTTTCAGCTTATATGTAGGAAATAAGTACGTCTGTAGATAAGCATGTAATTGAATTCGATATTTATCATTCAGCATAAGACGGACACCTGCAAATCAAAACAAACGCTAGCAAAATAGAAATGGTACTTAGCAGCCCTATGTGCACGTACGATTTTCTTTAAAAAAAAATAAAAGCTTTGAATTAACTCAAGAAGTTGCAAAAGTACCTGATTGGCACCTCAAAGTTTGATGAATTCCTAACAGAGTTCATTTTAAAAGGGATCTTAGGGATTACCTCCGCAGGACAGTAGCATGAAGGCTTTTCACAGATTAAAATGTGGTTTTGGTATCTACTTGTCATTTGGAATGTGTATATCCCGCTATATAGGTCAATTTTCATATTGCTTTATCTCATATATGTTGACAGATCAACAGTACCTGAGGTTTGTTGATGAAATTTCTTCGATCAGCGAACATCCCATAAAACACAGACTAGACGTGGGAGATACTTCCCGTCACGGTGCGGTCGTCTGTCGCACAGGTGCACAAGTGGGGAAGGCTTCCATCCTGGGTTTTTCAGGTGTTCTCAAACACACTGATTGACCCTCATTATCACCAGCTCATGTGATTTCCACTTATTTTAACAACTATAAAGATTGAAATACACATGTGAGGTTTCAAGACTACATATATGTAGGGAGTGAATTGGACTTTAAAGTTTATGTGTCCTACGCAATAATGGCTTAGAGTTGTTGAGGATGTTTACACCACATTCACATGCCTATTGATCACATACTGTTGCTCAAGGCTCTTTGAGAGCGAGGAGAAAATATGGCACGCTCTAGTTTTAGACACAAATGTTCAATTTAATAATCATATTCAGTGAAAGAAGTTACACACACACACAAAGAAATAACTTTGCTTTGAGAATGCATCAAGGGAGAAATTATAAGTCAGCACCTTGGCTGAACTTAAGACATACCTGAGAAACTTCTAGATGGATAAACCTGTGGTGACTAAGATGAGTCATTGACACGGAGCACTGATGTTTTCATAGACAGGAATGGCTGAGGAACAAGGATGTAGGTAGAGGACTGCATGGCATTCTGTGTGGCTAGCTTATAGGGTTTGTGTTGGAGACTGACAAGAATATGTATCTAGAAAGAAAGGCAAAAACCAAAATATAAATTTATGTGTGTATTCATGCAAATATTTGATCTTCAATTCAGTGCAATGGTGGGCCACAGAAGGGTCTTAAGAAAGGGGTATTAACCATATTTGTAATGTAGAAATAACAGTCTCTCATCACTTACAAAAACTGAAAAGGAGAGAACAACAGAGACAGAAATAACTTCTAAGTTCTCTGTCAACCCGGAAGTTCTATAACTTAGATGCCTTATCATTTGGCTCAGCATCTACCGGGAATCAGGAAGTGACCTGACCTCTCAAGTTTACTGGGCACATCTTTGGCTCACTGGGCATCGCTATTATACACTGTGCTTTCAATTCCTATGCTGGAGAGCTGCTCAAGTCAATAAAATTTCAAAGGTAATAGATAACGAGTGCTGAGTACATAAACAAAATTAGGAGGGATGATAGTTTTACCTTGTCCTTGCTCAACATCAGGATTGGAAAATACCCTAAAGCTAACAGAAAAGTAGGTTTTTCAAATTGTGTCAGGTTAAATCAAATGTACATGAAAGAAAAGAGAAAGGAACCCATGCAAGTTTGGTGAGCAGGAAAAGAATTTAAATGCCAATTGCTTGGATTATTATGTTAGCACTCATTTTTCCTGTGGTCATAAAAAGTTTAAAAATTAATTAATGCTATATCATCACCTTTGGCAAACCATTTTAATATTTTTTAGCATCTTGGAAATATAATAATGAAAAGAATGTGATCAAAGCTTTATGTGTGTTCTATATTTTTAACTTAGGAAAATTTTTGTCATCAATTTTATCCTTAGATGTCTAAAGGTTAGCTTTAAAAATATGTTAAGCTTTTTGAATCACCTTTAATTTTTATTTTCCATTTTACTACCTAATGAAACTAGAAAAGTTTTCAGAACATAAATCACACTACCAGTCTATCTACATTGTTTTGAAATTTCACTGTGTAAATAAGACCACTAAACATTGAATGCCAGAAGAAAAGTAGAGAAAATGTTGCTCCTAACTTGTAATTTCTGAATAGATTTTTAAATCCTCTCATAGACCTCTAAATTCATAACTCATACATATATATGAGACAATATTTTAAATATCTTGGATCTTTATCTTGTAAATTAAAATTCCATACTGGAAATCAACCTCGCTGCTTAAGGTTATGGAGAAGTGAAGGGAAGCAGGTTTGTCTTGAGTTTATAGGGATTCATAGATTGGCCCACACAAGTTACAAGTATCCTAAGGCCTGTTTCTTGGTAAAGACCATAAATCTTTCCTTACGTGATTTGATTTCTAGGCTATTATTGACCAATAAGATATTCTTGATCATTTCATCAAGCTAAACAAAGCTATGTCAAATGAAATGTTTATAGAATAGGGCATGTAAATGTGTATTTCATGTATTTTATATATATATATATATATATATATATATCAATGCACATATACATTTAATTGAGATGCTTTTAAATTAATGATTTCTTCTTGATTTCCCATCATACATGCTTTTTCTATTTCTTTCTTCAGCACCTTATATTTCTTTTCCTCTGCTCCTTTTCACTTTTCTAGTCTTTCTCTACTGTAATATAGTAGACCATTAAAAAAGCAGGATAAGTACATTTACAGCTTTCTTACTGCTGCCCGCAGGGTGCTATAAATGCACAAACTGGATATAATTGAGGCACATATTAACTTACCTTCTGTTGTACAGGAAGAACATAAGCAGGCTGTTAATGTGCACTCTGTTGAAACTCTTAACTTGGGGGATGAGAATTAGCTTGCAGTAGTAATTTGGTAAGCACCTGGGAAAATTGCAAGCTTCATTTCTTGCAACGTGGAATATGATTAAAAAGAGAATATATTATTATCATGGGCACTATTAAAAATGTGTAGACAGCATTCTATGATGTTAAAATGGAAATTGGAAGTTGCACTCCAATGTTGAAGATGCTGCATGTTAATTACTGTCTACCACAGTGCACTGCAAGTGCAATTCAATTATTTGCTTTGTCAAGCAATATTTTGATTAACCTGAACTTTAATTTTGTGCATCTAGTGTTTTCATATTGTGATAAAACAGTGGAAGGGTACATCGCCCTGCCAAGAGCTCTCCGAAACCACCAGAAATGGATTCACTACCATAGGAATCCACATCTAAATCGAGATACAAAACATTTCTCAAATTAAGGGAATTTCTTTTTAAATATCAGATAGGGAGTTTTTAGAAAATCTAATCAACACTGTAGCATTAGGCTGGGTGCTTGTAAAACCTCTCATTCCTCCCCACACGATTTTGAAGTAGGTGTTGTGGTGCCCATGTCTGATTTAAAGAACCTGGCTGAGACAAGGTAAGTCGGGTACACAAGGTCACCCAGCTAGCTCTTAGTGGAGTCAAACATTACGCTTCATCCAAACTCATCCAAAACTCAAGTTCTTGGAGATATGACCTCCCTGGGTTTTAAATCTTATTTGCTAACTTTGGGATTTTAGAGTCTGGATAGAGCCTGTTTTATATTTTACAGTATTTTCCGACAACCTAGCGCAATATAAATAATATATTGAAAAAGCACCACTTATTTGCAATTTGGGAGTCACATTTGGATAATCATTTTAATGGTTGGTGAATAAATGACCTTTTATTTGCTGATTATTCAGTTTTACTTAAAGTCAGTAGCCACATCTGATGCAACATTTGATTGCTTGGCTTCTGGCCAAACTGGCGGCAAAGAAATGATAATGATCTGTCCTGTATTTAGTTTGGTCAATTAATTCTGTTATGGAAAATGATATAATCATGTACTTTTACATTTCAGTAAGGTAACCAAAATGATGCAGAACATAATTTCTGTAGTCATGCTTTCAACAAAACTTGTTTTGATCATCTACCAATTATCTCTCAAACTACTTGGTTATAAAGATAAATTGATGTACATGATCTTTCTCTCTCTTTTTTTTTAAAGAAATCTGTCGTTTAGCTGTGTAAACACATATAAATGGTCCATCAGGTAAAAATGCTCTTAACGATAGAGATTAGACAGAACAAGATGCTAATTGACCACAGAGGAGAGACTCAGTAAGTCTGCCTGAGGGAGCGCAGGGAACCCGGAGGAAGAACTGGGTCATGCGTGAGGATCGGGATGTGGTGCAGAGTGGGTTGCAGAGGGTGAGGGAACAGCTGCTAGAGAGCAGCGTGGCTTGTTTCAGGGGAGGGGGAGGGCGTTTGAGGAGAGAGAGGAGGCATCTAGTGCCCATACTTATACCGAGTCCATAGTGTACACGTCCATGTGCTCATGCCTACACGTGCCAATAGCAAGTGTCTTGGTGTTTCTGTTTGTCTCTGGTTACGTATGTTATTCTTCAGACACACAACAAAACAAGAAAAGTGTGTACGAGTGCATGCGTGAGTGTGTGTGCATGTTCACTTAAAACCATGGGTGGTATCGATTCATTACAAGTGGAGTTTAAGAAACAAAACAAATGAACAAAGGAAAGAAAAGAGAGACAAACCGAGAAACAGACTCTTAACTATAGAGAACAAACTGGTGGTTACAGAGGGGAGGTGGTGGGTGAGGGATGGGTGAAATAGGTGATGGGGATTAAGAGTACACTATGGGCACTGAGTAATATGTGGAATTGTTGAATCACTATATTGTACACCTGAAGTGAATATAACACTATGTTAATTACACTGGAATTAAAATTTTAACAATTAAGCCTTGGAGCGCCTGGGTGGCTCAGTAGTTGAATGTCAGACTCTTGATTTCAGCTCAGGTCATGATCTCATGTCCTGGGATCCAGCCCCCCTTTAGGGTTCCCTGCTCAGTGGGGAGTCTGCTTCTCCCTCTACCTTTGCCCCTCTCCCCATTCATGCTCTCTCTCTTTCTCTCTCACTCACTCTCTCTCTCTCAAATAAATAAAATCTTTAAAAAATTAAGCTTAATAAAATTTAATAAGACATAAAGCTTTAATTCTCTTTTTTTGAGCAGGATCCTTGGTATATGATTTATTTAAGGGAATATAAATCTAAGTTCTATAATCTGTCCATTAATAAAATTCAAATTGACAAGACCGGTACGAAATCATAATGTTAAAAAAATGTTTATAGATCGGCTTATTTGAAAATTAACCAATAAATGAGTCAACATTACTTAATCTGATGCTAGATATAATGTCTAGAACAACTTTGATCCTACCTTACAAATCTCATATGACTTTAAGTACTTAAAAAGAAATAATTTAAACAAAATTTTACTTGTAGTTTGTGGATATTTATCTATATTTATATTTATTTTTCTGCCATCCATCTATTTTTGCCATTTTCTATTTTTTCCCCCAAAACTATAATTATTTTGTTGTTAAAAAAACATTTGTATCTACCATTTCTAATATATCATTAAGATATATTCATCAATCCAAGGGAATATCCAGCAAACATTCTTCAGATGTCAAGTGTAAATGATGATTATAGATTCTTAAAAATGCCAAAACGTTTTTCAATAATATAGCAATTTAACACTAATGAGCTGCAGGATTTATCATGCTAAGAATTACAAGCTTATTGACATCGTATTTTGTATATTCTATGATTTAATGAATACCTACTGTCTGATCTGTTTACTACTTTTTATTGGAAGTTCTTTTTTCTTAAAAAAAGATCTTATTTTTTAAATGATTGATTGATTGATTTGAGAGAGAGAGAGGGAGGAAAGGAGGGAGGGAGAGAGCATGCCCTGCAGGAGTGGGGGGAGGGGCAGAGGGAGAGAATCTTCAAGCAAATTCCCAGGCAGTGCCTAGCCAGGCACAGGGCTCACAACCCTGAGATCATGACCTGAGCCAAACGGAGAGCTGGATGCTTCACCAACTGCGCCACCCAGGTACCCCTTAAAAAAAGTTCTTAAATGTAGGATCTGTATCCTGATACTAGCTTATTTCCTGGCACACACACACACACACACACACACACACACACACACACCCCACACACATATTTGACCACATAATAGGCATTCACATTGAACTAAAAACCACAACTAACATATTTAGGCAGGGAATCAGATAATTACTCGAAAGTATTTTAACATATACACAGGTACATGGGTGTGTCCAATATTCTGATAACATGCCACGTTCAAAATATGTTATTCTTAATATAATGATGAAGTCACATTTTCACATAATAATAAAGTTATATTTTTCACACCACTCAGAAATCCTGGAAAGTTGTCCACCTCATCATGCTTTCTTCCTATTCAATTAATCCTCAGTCTTTATGGAAATCAGTATCGTCACCTGGGAAACTGACCCGAATGCACAGTCTAAGCATATTTGCCCTCTTTCTCATTTAGTTTGCTGTCTGTCTAGCTCATAATGACCCCAGGTTGGGAGAGGTAATTAAGTGATTTGGTTTAATAAAAGACCTTCCTTTTTAGCTCTTGCTAACCGGCTCTTGCTGAACAGCTCTCACGGGTTTATAAAATGTAAGGAAGAATCTCACATTCGCAATCAAAATAAATTAAATCCTGCAACTGAAAGTTGTTTCCCATGATAGCTCCTTTTAAACTCATCAATTGAAAGTGTAAGTTTAATAATAATTTACTTACTTATTTATTCACAAATATCGTGTCTCCACGGCTATGTATACAGAGACTGCGCACGTATTCCTCACCTCATCGCCACATATCCATACACGATACGTGATATGTGATTATTTACTCGTGATTAGTACGCTATGAATAGCTATCAACCATGGCTTCGTCGTAAAATGCTCTGATGCCTTGGACTGGGACCGCTTAGTACCTGACCCTGTAAAATATTAGCAGAAGGGATACACTAAACAAGACTTTCAGGATAGATGATACTTCTCCTACCTCTTCTTATCAGAATAATATTCTGTACATATTCTTCCCAACACATCATGATTGAGAACTTGATCTAATTACTGATGTAACTGTACTTATTCTAACCTCAGATAACTTTGGTTAGGTAATAAAAAGAATTGTCAAGCTTCATTAATTTTAACACACACACACATATGTGCATATGGGCATACATATACAGACCACAAATGTCATGTGTGAAATGGTTAATAAGTACAGTACTTTGGGTCTCATTTGTCTATTTTTCTTCCATTAGCCATGAAAACATTTATTTTATTTTTAAAATGATCATAATTTATAATACCATATGTATTTATTTCAGATTTTGGAAAAAGTTAGTGAATGTCATTTTAGAACTGGAGTTATTTTCACTACATGAGAGATGACCACTCCCCCTCTATAGAGGAAGGGTGAAAGAGTTCCCTTGTGTGTGAGGGACTTCAGCATGTTGGATTCCCAGCACACTGGTCTCCTATAATCAGTGTTCTATGGAAATTTACTATAGTTAAATACTTACGTCAATTCATTCATAGGCCTAAGATTCTTTCACACAGCAGAGCTACAGTCACAAGGCTTGATCTCATCTCCCCTGTAGCAACAGTGGAGAGAGTGGTACCTCCACAACCCAGATCCTAAAACGCATAAGCATGTCAAATGTCAATGGTATGGCATTGAATAATTTCTAGCAAATATTCATATCCACCTGGAATCTCCAGGATGTGACCTTATTTAGAAACAGGGTCCCTGTAGATGTAATTGTCTAAATTAAGGTGAAGTCATACTGGAAGCGTGGGCCCTAAGTCTAATGATCATTTGTCCTTATAAGAAGGCTGTGGGAAGAGACACAATCACAGGAAGAAGGTCATGTGAAGATGGACATCCAAGGATCACTGGCTGTCACCAGAAGATGAGACAGAAGTATGGAACAGATTATTCCTGAGACTCCTGAACGCACTAACCCTGTCAACATATTGATTTTGGACCCCTAGGAACAGAACTGTGAGAGAATAAATTCATGTTATTTTAAGCCACATGTTTATGGTAATTCATTATGGCAATCCCAGAAGACTCACACAGATTTTGATACCAGGAAGTGGGATGCTGTGGTAACAAAGGCCTGTAAATGGAGAAGTGGCTGTGCAATTGGACAATGGGTGAAAACTGGAAGAGTTTTTCCATGTATATGAAAAACTCCATCTCCTTAGAGACTGTTGGTAGAAATGTGGAAGTTAAAGGCAAATCTGGTGATGACTCAGAAGGAAGTGAAGAGGACAATACAGAAAGTGTCTGCCCTCTTAGAGAATCCACACGTCATCATGAACAAATATAATCACTAAAGGTGCTTCTGGTGGGGTCTTGTAAAGAAATGAAGGGCATGTTATTGTACACTGGATGAAAGGTGATCCTTGTTATAAAGTGGCAGAGAACTTAGCTAAATTTTCTTCTAGTATTAGATGGAAAAGTGAACTTATAATTAATGAGCTTGGATACTTAGCTGAAGAGATTTCCAGGCATCATATGGAAGGTGTGGCCTTATTTCTCCTCGATGCTTACAGTAAAATCTGAGAAGAATGAAAGAAATTGAGGAAACATCTAATAAGCAAGAAGGAATCAGAACTCGATGATTAGGAAAATTCTCAGCCTCTCTGTTTTGAAAAAAAAAAAAAGAGAGAGAGAAAATATGTTCTAGAGAGAACACCTAGGGTGGACAGACTTTTGCTAAAAAGAGTAGGTGCATGACTCACAGATCCAATCAACCATGCAGCAGAAGCCAAGTAAAGAGATGACATTACCATGGAAGGATCTATCCTGTGTAATCCCCTTGGCATCATAGACTAACAAGATTTTTAAATGTTCAATCAACAAAACCACTGCCAAGGATGGCTTGCAAACCACCAGAAGCCAGTAGAGAGACATGGAACAGGTAGATGGTCCCTCACAGCACTCAGAAGGACTTAATCCTACTGACCCTTTGATTTCAGGCTTCTGGTCTCCAGAATCAGTTCCTGTTATTTGAAACCACTTAGTTTCTGGTGGCTAGTTATGGTGGCCCCAGGAAACCAATACATCAGTCCCTGTCACATCTACAGCTGCAATGTTAATGCTTAGGACCCAGAACTCTTGAGGAGACCAGCCTTGGGGAGAGTTTACCTAAGCTTCTCCATGGTATTCCTGACTCTGCATCCATTTTGTTTGGCCAAGCAGCCTGCAGACCCTCTAACATTCACCCCTTATGTGAGCACAGACCCAGACAGCAGCCTGCAGAGTCACAAGCAAATGTAAGTCCCTGCCATGACTTCCCCAACAGCCCTTGTGATTGATAGCTCCTGTGGGGCTTACCAAAACTGCTCCTTTTGGTTTGAATTGATCCATCCAGTCTTAGCTCAGGAACCTCAAAGCACTGCACATGGACCCTAGTAAAGACATGTGCCCAGTCCCTGCCTCTCTCTGCTTGTGCCCTGTCTTGACCTCACTGTGTGGTTCCTTGAGCAGTGGGTGCCATGTACTTCCTCCAGGACCTACAAGTCATAAACTTCTCTATTTCGATTTCTCTGTGGTCCTTTGTTGAATCACAGCTCACCATCTGGCACCTGGTGCTCCATTTAATAAATGCTAATTTAGCAAAGTCATGACATGCCTCAATCATGAATTGTGAAGTTCTAGATTAGTGCCAGACCCAAGGTCCCACCGTATCGCACTGCTGTTCAGTTCTTGCTCCTGATGGAGTGTGTCCCTCTCTCTGAATTGTGGCCTGACCCTGGTGGATCTGTAAACACTGCCCTAGAAAGATGTGAGCAGCAGGACCCTTTCCCCGAGTTATCAGACTCGGGCAGGCTCGGCTTGTATGCTGTCTTCCTTTGGCCTTTGTTTAGCTTGACAATAGACTCTAGGAACTGGGGGGGAAAGTTATTAATTTTTCCTACCTTAGGCTTTCTCAACGTGCATAATTTCTGTCTATTCATTTGTTCTCTATTATTGCGGCTAAAAACCAATGTGACTCTTATCTTCAGTTTTAGATATAAATTAAGACTGTGGGGTACAAGTCTCGTGGTTTCTTTCTGTAGTTGATTTTCTAAAATCAAAATATAAATGTGAAAACCCCTTTATCAAAACTGTTAATTTTGGTAAATGGTATATCATTGCTTAGGAAAACCAAATAAAATAAATGGTATCAAGTGATAATGTTTACACTTGGTTACACTTGTATGGAGTGCCCATCCCTATTTTATAGTAAATATTGTTACTAGATATCTTTCCCCTTTGAATTCCCTAATTGTTTTTTATGTAACAGCTTTGCCCGTGTTGCTGAGGACGTATATACATTAGTTTGAGCACACGCAGCAAAAATATTTGCTGATACTCTCTGATTTTTGTCCTTTAGATAGTTTGATCTATTTTTAGTACTTTTATTAGTTCTGTCTAGAACATTTGTTTTCCCACGGACATACAAATATTATGAAGCTGTGAGATTTTATTCCAGGCACATTTTTTATTTCTAAAAATACATCAGGACTTCAATTGTTCAAATTTTCAGGATCAGTAACACATGAAATTATTGCCTATGTCTGTGAGTCAGGCAAGATGCTGGTTGTACAGGGATATTTTGTGGATCTTTTCTTTGCCATAAAAAATGAAATGACTACTCTTAATTGGGTAAAGTTTGATTTGATTTCCTGTTTCAAGATATCAAATTAAAAATACTCATCATGCTTATATGTTTCATTATTCACAACCCTGCTCCAACATGACTTTAGATCTTATCCTTTTGATTTCAGACTCTTAATGATAATATACATATCTTAGTTAGAACCACAAAGAAATGATCACGGTTGGTATTTCTCTTTGAAATGAGTAGAAAATTCCACTTAGATGTGGCTTAAAATGATTGCTGGGAAATGGGACCTAGTCCTGATCAACCTGCATTACTTTCTTCAATAATGTTTTTAAGAAGCCACTTGAAGTTTTATCCCAATATAATCACAGAAGCCAAAACGATATTCTTCCATGGAATTTGCAGAAGATAAATAATGTCATTATTACTATACTTTTAATGCAAGGGTCTCACATAATTTATATCAATGCTACCCTTTGATATTAAGTGGCAGATTTAGTGGCATTTATTATTGGTGTTAGAGGAAAGTACAGAAAGCCCTTGGTTCATAGTGTCGAACTCTTTACATTTGTTTGCTCCGTTCGTTTTCATTATTCTAACTTGAAGGAAAGGCGTGATAGTAAGTAGCAAAGATAGTAGGGCAGGAATTCCTCCCCAGCTCTTTCCAGGCAGCAGCAGAACCGAGGCTGAGACTGGGGTGACATTTGAACATCAGCACATTGCTTTGGTTGACATACTGCTCCGGTGGGCACCGCTTTTGTCCCCCAGTGAGCTATTATTTCCTCCTGCAGCTGTGAATGAGAAGATCAGCCTCAGTGGTTTGAAAGGACATATTCTGCACTTGCGTTCTCTGCAGCTATGTTCCTGGCATTTGCACCCACTCCTTGACCACTTCCTGTCATGGGTATTCTGTCCACATAGTCCTTGAAGCTCAGCTTATTTGTTCTCTAGCTCACCTTTTCTGAAGAATTGCCTCTATCATGGCAATAGCAAGAGGGAATTGTTCCTTCCTACTATATGGAAATGGACCCTATATTTATTTTCTATTGATTGGTAACAAACTATGGCTTAAGACATCACAACGTATCATCTGACAGTTTCCATAAGTCAGGGCCTCCCTGGGCTTAAATAAAGGTATTGACCAACCATACCCTTTTCTCAAGGCTCAGATCAGAGGAAAATCTTCAACCATGCTCCCTGCTTATCAGCAGAATTCATTTCCTTGTGATCATAGGACTGAGGTCCTTGTGTTCTTGCTGGCTGCTGGCTGGAGACCCTGTCAGCTCCTAGAGGCTGCATTGAGGTCATCACCATGTGGTCCCCCCACAACTTGGCGGGCACCTTAGTTCTTCAAGGCTGTCAGGAAAACACCTCACCTTAGTTTGCTGAGGCAGTCTCGTATAATGTAACAGGATCATGGGGAATAAATACTGCTCCCTATTCACAGGTGTTAACCACATTCAAGGGCATGGGGTTTTATAGCTGGTTCAACAAGGAGCAGGGATCTCAAGGGTCATGTCAGAATTCTATTTGTATCACAAGTAATATATTGCAATTTGCTGTTGTAAAGTATAGATGTGTGGGAATGCCATCAACATGGTGGGATGACACCAATTTAGGTGATTACCCACAGGCAAGAGAACCTTCTTGGAAGTTGGGGAGTCCAGTGGAGAAGTTCTAGCAAACCGTTGGAGTAGGAAACACCCTGAAGACAGTGAGAGCAACAGCTTCATTAACCCAGGTCACCTCCCTCATAGTTGACACAGCTCCAGGCCAGGAGAAACCTTCTTGGCCTGTGATTTCTCCCATGAGGGGGAAGTGAGATGTGAGTGAGTGCCCGGCTTCCCCAGCTGTGCCAGATGTTGTCAAAGGAGTCCACTTAATGTTGGCCTCATCAGAGAGCTGCAAAGTGCTGCACATGTGGGGGAAGGGAGTGGAGTAGCCAGGGCTCTGGGAGGGCATCAGAGGAATAAGGGTCCTACTAACCACTCCTAGGTCTCAAGAAAGACCATATGAACTACATGATACTGTTTAAAGAAGCAATCTGCTTATTATTGGAGTCCCAGAAGGAGGAGAAGGAGAAAGTGTCCAAAAGCTATTTAAAGATATAATGGCTGGGAACTCCCCAAATCTGGGAAGAGATTTGGACACACAAGTTCATGAAACACGCAAGTTTGTGAACGATTTCAATCCAAAAACATCTTCTCCAAGACACCTTATAATAAACCTGTCTACAATCAAAGACAAAGAGAAAATCTCAAAAGCAGCAAGAAGAAAAAAAAAAAATTCCTCACATACAATAGAACCCCCCATAAGGCTGTAAGCAGATTTCTCAGCAGAAGCTTTGCAGGCCAGGAGAGGGTGGGGTCAGGCTCCCAGTTATCTGGTGGACAAGATGTGTTCGACAGCTGTGAGTCAGCGTCTTTGTGCGGTCATGCTTTCAGAATGAGTTATGGACAAAGTTGGCAGGGTACTTGGATGTTAACGCATTCGCATAATCACACGATTCCCATCTCCAGAGTTTCTCTGAGGGCAACCGGCGCTGGGGGGGAAAGATTGCTGAGTCAGATATGTTTCCATGCCAAGGGGCCAGGCCCTGGTTGACAGGTTGATTATATTAGAACTTTTCCATCAAGAGGACACTGTGGTTCTTCCACACAGAATGGGCACATATTCTGGGTATGGATTTACCTTCCCTCTCCACCATGACCAGTTTTTATTAGGTAATTAATTAGTATATTGCCTTATAAAGGAAGCCAACACTGAATATGCATTTCCTATTGGCAAGGTCAAGTACTTTCTAATCCACCCCACTCCTAGTGCCCATCCCAGGTCTTGGCCCATTAGTAGAAGATCGATAAGTATTTGTTGAAACGATGGATACATAAAATGCATTAAGGTGTCCTAGAATAGAA
This sequence comes from Ursus maritimus, assembly GCF_017311325.1. Lineage (NCBI taxonomy): Eukaryota > Metazoa > Chordata > Mammalia > Carnivora > Ursidae > Ursus > Ursus maritimus. The sequence continues at coordinate 5,991,821 of NW_024424230.1, forward strand.
GCAGGTGGGAAAGAGAAGAGGAATACGAAGTTAGGGACTCATAAAATAGATCCCCAAGTGAGACTAATACAAAAATCAATTTGTAAAAACCTTTCATGTTTGCTGGGAGTGGGCCATGAAGTTTGCTTTCAGCTTTCTAGAAGCCAACGTGGAGAAGGAAGTGGCGTCCATCACACAAGTCACCGCGTCCATAACTCACAAGCTCTGTAGTTATTCTGGGCTTGGAAACATCTGATTTTACAGCAGCCCTTAATACAGGTCTATTTCGATCATAAGACAACACAGAGTTTCTTTCAAGGACCCTCATGAATTATACAGTATTTAATGAAATCAAAAACATCTGTTTATAGAGCATCTTTCAATGTAGGCTTCTGGAATAAGTGCAAGAGATACAAATGGTTATGTAGCCATCCTTTTGCTTCTCTGATTTAATCAAGTGAAATATTTTAAAAATGCTTTTTTTAAAATTTTTCTATTTTTACTGATATAACATTTCTTCGAATAAAAGTTATTTCAATATGTAAAGGAAATAAAAAATATACTTCAGGGGTTAAAGTACATGTGGTAGTATTTCCCAGGCATTCCCTTCAATACTCCAGTGGAGACCCTTGAATTACCTCCGTGGCACAGTTCAAGGAATACATAAAGTACAGGTATTTTGAGCAACTTTCTATAATTATTGCTATTTCTGCTGACTTACTGAAAGCTAATTAGCATCAAAGAGCATAAGATGTTTATGGTCTTTCAAGTTCTTGGGGTTTAGCTGTCTGAGTTCAAACAAGTAAAAACTACAAGGGAGAAGAAGAATACCCATTTTTGAACATGTGTAAGTGTCGGATACCACGATAAGTGTTGTACATATACTGTATCCTTGATTCCTTCACAAAAGCTCCCTGAGGTTAAGCTCTATGTTTTTAATTTATAGATGAAAAACTGATTCTCTTATATATTATATTGACAGAGCTCGCATATCTAGAAAATGTAGTTAGAATTAAATCCATGTCTGTTTCACTCCAAATCTGTGCTCTTAATGTGCGTCTAATACGATTTTTTCCTATATAACAATGAAACTGGTCACAAAAATTATAATTTCTTCTTAAAATTAAGATGTAAGAATAAATCTGCAAGCCTGGCCAGAATTCTCTTTAGAAAATTTTGACCATTTTAGTTTACATTTAGTGGATAATTGAAAACCTAAAATTTTATCATTCAATGTTGATAATAATCTTGCTATGTAAACTAAAATGCTTTTGGTGAGCATTTTAAAATTAATTTATTTACTTTACTTTATTTATTTGACAGAGAGAGAGAGAGCTCAAGCAGGGGGAGCAGCAGGCAGAGGGAGAGAGAGAAGCAGGCTCCCTGCTGAGCAAGGACTCCCGATGCTGGGTTTGATCCCAGGACCCTGGGATCATGACCTGAGCTGAAGTCAGACGCTTAACTGACTAAGCCACCCAGGCGCCAATTAAAATTAATTTTTTTCAAACGCTGTAAATGGTTGCACAATAACACGTCATTTTACTCCAGTGCTTCACCAATGACACAATTTTAAGGCTTTCTGGAATTCCTTATTCAACCTTTCAAAGATTCCCTCTCTCTCTCTCTCTCACACACACACACACACACTACCTTGTGCACTTGTAGTTTGATTTCATTTTAAATACTGTTGGGTTGGTGGACATAATCTATTTATCCAATGCTATGTTAATAGATGCCTAGTGGGTTTCCTGATTGCTTCTATGGCAAACAATGTGGTAAAAAATACTTCCCATTTATACTGTTGTGCCCTTGTGTGAGTATATCTTTAGACTAGGTTCTTGAAAATAAAACAACTGGTGTTTGGAAATGTGTAATTGAAATTACGGTCGCTATTACAACGTTCCCTTTGGTGAAGTTGAACATATCTCATGTCCCATCCGCAGCGTGGCACAGAGTGTTTTGCATTCCTTCAAGTACACAAGTTTCGATCTATTAAACAACCTGTCACATGGCAGGCTATTCTTTGAACGTCCACGTCCACTATTAGCATCCTTGTGCATGTTTTTGCATGTGTATAAACCACTTACATATTATTTTGGGGAGTGAATGTCATTTTTAAAGCAACACATAGAAGTTGTTTATATATTGGTTTGAAAGAACTCTGCCTATTGCAGGAAATGCATCTTTTAGCATATATGTTGTGAAATCTGTTCACATTTTTGAAATTTTTTCCTGGTACCTAAGAAGCAGTTGATGATTTTCACTCTACAGATCTATGGGTTTCATTTCATTTCATTCCTAGGTAGTGTATCTTTTTCATGGCTACTATAAATTTGAACGTCACTCTATATATCTTCCAACCTTCTGTTTATACTTTTTGTAGAGGAAGTTATTGATTTTATATATATTAAATTTATAACCAGGCGTTGTAAAGAAATCTTAGTTCCAAATAATATTTAAGAGATTTTTCTCAGATTTTCCAGAAATAAAATAACTAATTTATAATGTATACTTTGTAATTTTAAAGGTATATTTATTTTAGTTACATAGTTCATACATAAATACATATTGTAATAATGGCTTAAACTTCAGAGACAAGTCTAAGGCAAAAATGCCAAAATGCTGTCTTTGAGAAAATCAATGCTGTCTTTCTTTAGTACCTCTTACCATTTTATTTGCCTTAAATATATATATGTAACTTAGAAATGTATAATTTGTTGTAAATAAATATATAATAATAATCTGTAGATATTCTACTGTAATTACTTTTTTACTCTACATAATTATACCTAATTTAATTATCTAAATACATATTTTAAGTGCCTGCTTAGTATTTCATATTTTGAGAGTGCCATTTTTTATTAAATTTGTCAATTTGACAATTCCCACTAATGGAAATTTAGATTGTTTTAAACTTTACACTCCAAACGATCTCGAGTGATCATCTCTTTTTAGACCTTCTTGCATCTATAAGATTTTATTCTCCACTCCACTTCCTATTCGCATGATGTAAATAATCTCATTTTGGATGCTCATTTTAAATTACAAGGCATATTTTCAAATTGCCTTGTAAAATAATATTTCTTTGTGGGTGCTTTCCCTTTGCAGAAGTACCTCGTCTCCGCCTGGTTTGGGGGCAAGGTACGGATGATGTCTGGCTGGGTGATTCAAATGAAGCAAACCGATTAGATTTCAGATATAGAAATGAAAGCGACATTAAAACATACAGAACTGAGAGATTAAGGGGGAGATGCAGAATTTGGATCATTTTACTTGAATCCCTGCATAGGTCCATGCTAACTCCTCTCCTGGGCTTCCTGATTCCATGGCCAATACACACTTGCTTAATCTGAGTTCACATTCTGTACTTGGTGCCCAAGAAATCCAGATGAATGTAACCAAAGCCACATAAAAAAGAAGGGTAGAATGAGACACTGAGACGTGAGGTGGTCTGAGCGAGAGCAGGGAACAGGGCATATTAAATTTCTTTGTCCTCAACTGCGAAGTTAGCAATCTTGTTAATCATTAGTAAAACTGTTAGCTGTTTGTCACCTACAATAACTCGAGACTCATATTTTTGCATACCAAATCTGAGGCTTTAGGAAATTTAGTAAAATGATGTCCATACTTTGAAATATGTTGACTAGTTCTTGCTACACTGAGTACAATTTTACAGGAGACATATCGGGAAACAAAGAGGAAAAATAATCCACTGCACCTTGGCAAAAGAACCCTTTCAGTTTGATATGAAATCCAGGATGGTGGACCTTTGTATCATGATGAGCTTTGGTTAAAAGAAACAATTAACTACCCCCACCCCCCAAATTAGTGCGTAGAAGCAGGACGACAGAGGTCTTAGGAGCAAGGAGAAGCTAGGGACTGACCTGCAGGCAGCCCCATCCCGACTCCCTCCCCTCTCCTTGTATAAAGAGACCCACTGACCTGTCTTCTGGTGGGAAGTGAAAGGCCGCTGTTCTTTAGGAGACGGTTTGTTTGTTGTTTTTCCGGTATTAGTGTATAAGGGGAGGGCTATGCCTATAAACAGAAATCCAAAAGCAGCTGCTAAAATGGCAGAAGGCCCCACACTGGCAAATATATCAGGAGTGACAAGCTGTTTTTGTAGAGAGCCCAACGGTAAATCGTTGAGATTTTTCTGGCGGTGGGTCTCTGTCCCAAGGAGACATCTCCGCCATCGCAGAGGGAAGGCAGCCATAGCCATTGCACAGGTGAACCAATGCCACTGTGGTCCAAGAACACTTTCTATGGATGCTGAAATGTGAACTTCATATGCTTTTAACATGTAATGAATTAAGATTTTTAAGAACTATTTCAATGCAAAAAACCCCCAAAAAAACAAAACAAAAAAACCCCTCAATTGTTGATAGCAGGTCATAGGGAAAACAAGCATGGCACAAGGGCTGTAGGTCGCGGACCCTGGGCTGGATAATCCCTTTAAGTGACCCCAGAAGCCCAGGCAGTGTGTGTGATCCTGAGCCTGCAAGAGAAATCCCTGAAGCCTCCAAACCTGCTCTGATGGGTGGAATCTCTGCACAGCGTGTTTCACAAAGGAGAACGTGCCCGCATTGACTCCTCGTGCACACACGGGGATGATGTCTCAAGGTGCTGAACCAAGGCCAGACAAACTGGTTACGAAAGAAAGCATTCAATTGAATACTACGGCATCAACTCTTTGTCACCACTTTTCAGCAAATTATGGCTACGTAATATGTGATTTCCCCTGTTTGCCTTCCCTAACTGGCAGTTTTCATCGCAGTTGTTTTGTTTTCTCCATATTACACGATACTAGGCATTTTATGAAGTCGTTATACTCATTCTGGAGCCACAGATTTTCAGATCACCAGAAGCCAGTTTGGGAACTAGGAGAAATGTACATCATCCAGTGATCTGATCTCTGGAATTGAGGAAAGGGGCTATTATATCATCTAACCGTGCCCCCACATGGGGATGCTGTTAAGTAAAGGAGGTGGTCCCTGAAGGCTGAGCGATCAAGGCGCAGTGCACGACATCTCTGTGGTCCGCTGACCAGTGTTTTTCCTGATGGGATTCTTCTGTTCTCCCTGCGAGCAGCAGAGGGATAGCGGGACAAAAGTGCTCATCCCTCTGATCCCAAATACTACTTTCCCCCATTTTAGCATCTTCGTCTTGTCTAGTTGTCATGACTAATACCTCCTTCGTTTACTTTTGCCATTATCCCTTACCAGTAGCCAATGACACATACGGGGAAGTCAGGAATAGGGAAGATTCTCTTTCCTGAATCTGAGCTTGGAAATTGTGTCTGATGTGGAAGTATGAAAAGACATTGAAAAAAAAATGCATCATAGGCTTGACTTTGAGAAAAAACTCCCTTGCTTCAAGACAACACATATTCTTAATAGGCATAAGGAAAAATAACAGGTTGCCTTGTTTTAACAAATTAAGAATCTACATAGAGGTTTAAAATCAGGCACCTTAAAAAATACAGAATAACTTTGGTTTTGAAACAGAGTCCCTGCGACACTTCTTTCTTTAATCAGATTGTAGTGCAAATTTTTCACTCCCATACATTTTCCTTCTTGGAGATATATATCTAGATATGTTGTATATTTATGTATCTTATAAAACTTAGGATCAAATACCGTAATAGTTTATTGATTCACTGTTAAAATATCACATCTTAAACTAAGAATTGTTCAGCATTATTTCTGTTTCTGAAGGTTAGGTGAATATAAATTTAATTTCTAAAACTTATGTTTGACAATATAAGGAAATATTTAAGAAGATAAGTGTTAGGTGCCAGTTTTGTGATCTGGCTTCTATTCAAAACAGCATCTAGTGTGCCTGTCACTATTTTTAGTATGATTAATGATGAGGAGATGCTTTATTCACAATTTATTCATTTATCATTTATTCATTTATTTCTCAATGGAAAGCTGACAGGTAAAGGCAGGCCCTCTGTGAATCACTGGGTAGGATTAATTTGGGACTGTACGGGGTACCCGCTATTCACGCCCCCAAATGTAAATGCAGAACAGTGTTTTGTTTTCAAACATCTTTGTCTCTATCTTTATCCATTGAAAATGCCTATGAGTACCCATCCTTTATTTTGAAGCAGAGTGGTTTGAATGCCGTCCTGTTGAACAGCAAGGTGGCAAATCTCAACTTCCTCGAGGGTTTGACATTCTTTCCCTCCACAATTAAGGAATCAAATACTCTGTATTGGTCAAGCCCTTGACAGAGTACTGTGTCCCCTATAGAACTCCATATATTAATGAGACAGGGAATTTGCAGGAAAACCCTATTGATTAAAGACATAGGCACACAGAGCTACAGTTCTATGAACACTAGACAGCAGAGAGGAACTTGATAATGATTTTTAAATCAGTGAACGATTACTATAGGAGAAGTGGTAAGCATCAGTTTTGCATTTTTATGAAGGACTGAAAACAAAGGTCATAAAGTTATCCTCTAACTTAAGGAATTTATTCAAGAGATAAGGAGCTATTTACTAAAAATTAATAGTGTTAAACACTGGGAAACATTACATAGAGAGATGATATGAGTGACTCTTGACCTTTATAGAGAAGCCTCACCTGACTTTTTATTTTCTTACAGAGGGTCAAACATCTATGAGGATCACAATTCTGGTGGGTTCATCTCCCGTGTCACAATTTTGCACATAGGTAGGCAAATATAGAAAGTCACAAATATGTTAATATATGTGCATTTGTAAAATTGGATAATGTATCCCAAGATTTTAATAACCATTAGGTTTGGACCACTGGGTAATTATAATTTTATTCTTTAAAGTATACTATATGGTATTTATTAAATTTTTACAATAAATATAAACTACATGCACAACTGAAAGTGTTTTAAAAATAATATTTAATTACATAGGGGAACATATAGCACAATATTTTGCAAAACAAATTTTAAAACCACATGATTTGTATACAATATCAAACTTAAATATAAATATAGATGGTTTGTTTAACGATTGGAATTCCAGATCATTACTACTCTGTAATTCCACTCACCACAAAGTTTCATGGAAATTTTCATAATAGAATTATTAGCAGAAACAGCAATGAAACTGGTGCTCAGCTGGATGTGAGGTAAAGGAAAAGGTCATATTCTAGATGATTCCATCTTTCCTCCGAGAGGTTAATTGGTAACATTACAGTCCACTGAAATGGGGAAGGCTGGAATGTGGCCAATGTTGAGTTCAAGTTGTCTTTGAGATAGCTAGTTAGACTCATGTAAATAGTGGTGCATAGAAACCTAGATTTTATAGATGACATCTAGACTTCAGATATAAATGGAGCATCGGAAGAATAAAATTATGGAGATGGCAGGAATAGACCTAGGCTCATTCACTCACCATCTTCCATGATTTCAATGCATAACATGGTCTTAGATATAGGGAAATAAAAAAAAAAATACAAGGCATTTATTCCTTAATTTTACTGGAAAGAGAAGCAAAAACCAAAAACCTTTATCAGTGCATAGAATCATGCACGACTCTGAGGGGCCAGGGGATGGGACAGCACTTAAGAAACATACAATATTCAATAACTGTCATCAACCACAAAGTTTAAGGTATCTGAGGACTAGTTTATGACCCTGTTCAACTTGAGTTAGTACTTCCACAATGGTCGATAGGTTCCAGGTTTCTCATGAAGGGCTTTTGATGTTGTAACTTAAACCGCAGAGCTGCCCTAGGATATACCATTCGATCATCCACATTATATAGAAGAAAAACCTAAGCCACAGACAGGACCATCCTTGAAGTCTCAGAGTTGGTGTCAGAAAAGGAACGCAAGCCAGCATACACCACTAAGCTCTGTTCTTGAGTCTGTATTACAGACCATACAAAATAATGACTCTGAATTATTCTTCACAAATACCTACATGGAATCAGAAGAGGAAAAAAAAAGTAATATTATAGATTTTTAAAGCTCTTTTAGTGCTCATTTTTAAGGCAAACCCATTTGTAGTGATTAAGTAAGAATTTGGGGGAGATGCATCACAAGAATCCCAGCAGGGTCAAGAAGGGGGAGTGAGCCTGTCAGCAGTGTTTCTCTCGCGAGAAGGTGCCAGGGTCTGAGACTGGAGTCCATTTCTCAGGGCCCTCGGAGTGGCTTGAGAGTCATACCAGGAGAGCAAGTGTTGGAGGACGCAGAGCCAAAATGAGAGCAGGGCAGAAAGGAAGAAAACCTCGTGCCTCTACTTGGTGAGTCTTCATGCTGTCTGTCAGGAAAGTTGTTACTTTAAGAAACGCTGAGTGTGTTTGGATTTCCTAAAAAATGTCCTGAAGATGAAGTTACGAATTTAGGATTGGTGTAGGTGAAATAGCCCAATAGCATGTAAAATGTGCAGTCAGAGAGATGCAAGAAATTCCAGGAAATTATTAGAGACTCCAGTCTTATCCACATTTCTAAGGAGTCAGAGAGACATCACACACACACACACACACACACACACACACACACACAGAGGAAACAGCAACAACCAATTTACAATTATGGCCAAGTCACACGGAAATCTAATGTCTGGGCTGGAGCCAGGACATCACGTTTCTGAAAAATGGCACAGAATTGTTTATATGACATTATGTTGCTTTTTGGGCACCAGGTGAACTTACCACTAAATATAATTTAAAATGAGGACTTTTTCTATGAATTGCAATAATTAGATAGGTAGCCTCGTTTAATAAAGTTGCTATGAAATTAAATATATTCCTGAATAGCTTCTTGAATTATTTGATAAAAAGTTATAGAAATTACTAAATCCACTTCTGATTCATTCAAGATAGATTTTATTAATGAAAATTTCTAAGAAGACTTATGTACTCAGTGTGAATAGTTTGACTGCATTCATATTAAATTTAATATAATTTAATATAAATACATAAATGTAATACAATTAATTAAATAAGTTAAAAGAAATAAATATAAATTTTAAGTGTCCAAGGAAGTTAAAGCATTTGAAAACTTTCTTGTGCGTGGAACATGAGAAGGAAAGGAAGGAGGACCACTAGATCCAGGAATGTGGAAAAATGCAAAAAAAAAAAAAAGTTTCTGCTTCAGGATGGTTCTTCAGGGAAAGGCTTAGAGTCTATGTGTCCTGATTTGTATCAAAAACAAACGAACAAAATCGAATTGATCTCAGCTTTGCTTAAAACAGCACTTACCATTTGCCACCCTTACCTGCTGCATTTTGAAAACTGCACCTGCGGGCTCAGTACCCGGTTTTCTAGGAGCGCAGGAAGGAGGGTTCCGCCCGCTTCCTTCAGCTGTGTTCCGCACCATCTTCTTGGCATGTCCTGATGGCTCCCTGCACACCAGGCAGGCCTGCTGTGAGAGTCATTCCAGTATTAAAAGCTGTTGTCACCACATTTTATTAATGTTTCCCAAGATATTCAGTGATTTCTGCACTCCCCTGAAATTGTAAAACTGAGCTATCCAAACGAACGCACTTCTCAGGGAAAAACTATCAAGTCATTTATTAACCCCGCAAGTCTAGGAAAAATCATCACCCTGCCACTCCCAAACGATAAATTCTGAGTTTAGGCTTGAAATGAATATTTATTGCTGAAAGATATGCATTGTAAATACTATTTTCATAGGTTAACCTAGAATGAGATATGTCAATTTCATTAAAATATTGTTAATCCATGATATTTGATTAATATACAAGGTTCAAAGTATAATAATTCTGAGATGATTGTTAAAATATGTAGGAGGAAATACAAAATGCTTAAGTAAATAGAAAAGTTCCTTTTTCTTAATTCCTTCAATGTGTTGTGAGTTTATTTAAAAGTATCCATTTATCTATTTATCAATTTATTATGTATCTATCATCTATCTATGTATCTATTATCTATCTATCATCATCTATCACCTATCTATCTATCATCTATCTATCTATCATCTATCTATCATCTATCTATCTATCATCTATCTATCATCTATTATCTATCTATCTATCTATCATCTATCATCTATCGTCATCTATCTATCAACTAGCTGCTAAGTATCCATTTATCTAATCTGCCCATTTTGGACCAGAGACCTCTTCTGGATGTTAACACATGGCATTATCAATAACTTGTCATCAGCCTGGTTTTACAGCATCTTTACAACATGGATGAGAGACGTGTTTTTGTTTGTTTTTTTTAATTTTGACAAGTAGCATACGCTCCCTCAGTCTCAATTTTCTAAACACCGAAATTTCAAACATAAAGAAATGTCAAAAAGAATATTACCATGTAAATAAAATTGCCATAATCGGCCATCTTTGTCTTCCCTCTCTGTTTCACACCCACACCCCCCCCCCACACACTTTGGTGATATACAGTCTTACGTACAATGCAGAGGTCAGGCCACTTCCTGTCTAAACGCCCTGGCATTCATCTTGCGAAGAATAAGGGCAGTGACCACGCTTTAACAATAATTTCCTGAAGAAATTATTATATACAGAGTTGCAAAACACAGGGTTTTCTCCATCCCTTCTATATTAATTAGATAGTAGTTTTCTTGAAAAAAAAATCTTCATCCCCCCACCATTTTATCCCATATTTTGTGTCATGCTATGGATACTTAGATTTTTGATTATTTAGAATAGCAACCGATAGCAGTGCATTTATCAAAATTAAAAAAAAAGTAAGTTTAATGTCACCTAGTATTGAGTCCTCAATCAAATTTACCAGATTGCTGTGAGAATATTTCTTCTGCTCTTAAAATTCAAATCAGGATTCCATCTAATTTTAACCTTCCCAAGTCTTTGTCTCTTTCCTTCCTTTTAGTCTTGAAGGGGCCCATGCCGTGCTTTGGACACTGACTTTTTCAAGGCTCATGAACAGTGAGTTTCTTGTAGACTCTTTCTCACTCTTAGTTTGTTTGATTCTCTTGATGTTTAATTCCACAGTTTACCCCTGCGTTTCTTACAAACTGGAAAGAAGTCCGGAGGCTTGATTATAGTTCATGAATGTACCGGGGGATTCAGGGACGATTTTATGCACGACCTACTGCATCCCATCAAGGGCTGTTCTAGCAGATCTCCCACTATGCGTGCTGCTCAGTTTGACCAATTGGCTAAGGTGGTAAAGGACAGCTCCCTCCAAGGATTCTTCGAGAGTATCACACATTTGCATTCGCAGTTACTCTTATCCTCTCTACTTCCACAGCCCTCTGATGTTTTTAAAAGGTGACTTTTTGTGTGTTTTATTTGTCTTTCTTCTCTTTCCTGTTAGGACCTTTGGCGTGCTGCAAGCTACTCTGTCTCACCCAGACCAGCAGGTTTCTTCCTTTTGATTTGCCTCTTGAAGTTTCGAGCGTTTTCTCTGATTTCTGGCACGAGGAGATATCCCAGACTGATGTTGGCTCTTCCCGCAGACTTTTAATCAGACATTTCCCTTGAAACTCCTGATTCCTTTTATGGTGAGTGGTGGATAGGAGTGAAGCAGCAGTGTTCTCATCACAAAGAGAATGTTATTGCTTCCAGCCTTTTTAGTGCAGGCTTTTGATTTTCTTATTTTTAAATACCTCTCAAATATGTTACTGGTCTCCACGTCCGTCATTTTGACCATCTCTCCTCTGCTCTGCACATTTTTAGCTCCCACCTTGTTTTCTTTCTGTCTTTCCCCACACAGCCCCAGCTGTGTTTTCAAGAGGAAAATCCCACATCACAGTTACTCTTGGATCAAGATGAAAATGTGCAGCATGGTCACCAAATGTCACATTTCCTGCCCCCCACCCAGGTCCCAACTCTTGCTTATGGTCATTTTCTCCACCTTTTTGGACTCCGCCATGATGTTCATTCATCTTCTAGGGCACTATGAAGTCATTACCAACGGAGCTTTAAATAAGTCGTTCTTTCCGATTGGAATGCTCTTTTCTCTCCCCACTCCCAACCTTTCCTTTTTGGATACAGGACCTGTAACAATAAAAGCATATAAAATATGTTTGCACAATTTGAGGGATAATTAAAAATGCCTACTGGGTATTTACCACCTAACCTAGGATAGGGAATGCCGGGACTCCTACATGAAGATTAAGCACCATGTTGGACTTTATGCTAGGAAGGTCCTTGTTTTATTTGACGGTTTCATCATAAGGGTAAATATCCTTTAAAGGTAAGGGTAAATATCGTATCCCCCTAATTTTAAAATGAACTGCTTTACCCTTTCTCTGTAAGTACCATGCTTGAATAAGATAATGTTACAAATTACAATGTTCTGATGTGTAAAGTGCTTCCTAATGAATTGATCCATTAATACAATTGTTCATTTCTGGCAGTGCTTTTAAAATTAATAGCTTTTTTTTCCCCTCCATGTGTACAGCTTCACCCCCCCCCCCCCCCGCTTTTTCTGGTCAGTGTTTGGTAGATATATATTTTTTATCATTTGTCTGCTTCCAGTCTTTTTTGTCCATATGTTTATAAGTCTCTTGTAAACTGCATAAATTGATGTTATTGTTATAGACTGATATATATCCATCATTTATATTTATTGCGATCATAATACACTCAAAATTACTTACACTGTCTTCTTTTGTATGTTCAGTTTGTTCCACTTTTCTTCATCTTTTAAATTTTTTATTCCTTCTTGTATGACCATGTTTGGGCTTCTTAAAAATTATTTTTTCCTTTAACAGATTTAGTAAAATCACAACTGTTTTTTTCTCTTATTGAGTTTTTTAGGGAATTTTTGCATGCACATTTAATCTAAAGTATAAATGATGTTTACTTTCATCCAAACAATGAAGCTTTCAAAATGTTTTAAATCTGACATCTCCCTCCTCATTTTTAAATGCTACATTTTAACATTTTACATCTTAAGCATTTCATGTTTATGTCTCCTTCAAAAGTGGGACTCGTTGCCTTTAATCACTTCAGGAATATTTCATCTACTGTCCCTTTTAATATTGGTCCCCCTTGAACTTATTCTTGCAATTTCAATTAATTGAACATGTAACTTCTAATTCTCTCTTCTCTTTCTTCCACATTCCTCTTATCTTTTTAATCTGTTTGTTTCTCTGTGCTGCAATTTCAGTAATTTCACTCAGATTTGCCTTTCAGCTTACTGTTTATCTCTTTAATTGTGGCTAATTTACTGGTAAACTCAGGGAACTTCTAATTTCAATTAATAACTTTTCTTTTCAGAACTTCTACATTTTCTCATATTTTACAATTTGAAAATGACAAACCATATTTGGGGTTCTTTAGTGATATAGTCATGTAAGGTTAATATTGTTGCTTGCTTTTTATGTTGTCTCAATCACTAATGTCTGTTTTTCATGTGGATTCTATGATTTTAGTTAGTTGGGTTTTTTTTTAATTTATGTTTCTTCAACTTTATCTGTGGGACTCATTCAGAAAATCAATTGAAGTTTCTTCCCTTTTGAATTCCTGCATTGTAGCCATTTTGGACATTCCAAATTTCCTTCCCTCCTTTTTTCCTTCCTTCCTTCCTTCCTTCCTTCCTTCCTTCCTTCCTTCCTTCCCTTTCTATTTAATTATACATTTGTTTAAGAAAGTATGTGATTTTTTTAAGAGTATGTGATTATTTATTGATATCAGTTTCCTCTGCTATGGGAAGATCATAACCAATTTTTTAAAAGTTTGGTTTTCCAAAGTTGTATAATACCGGGCATATAATAAATAATACCAGGCATACACAAATATGTGTGGCAAAACATGATCACATTCATGTAGGAGTCTTCTCATGACATGCTACTCATTCCTAACAAGAAGTGACAATACCTCCTCATAGAAGAAAATGTTTACTTTCTAAGTCAGTTATGTATATTTCAGTTTTGAATTGAGTTTCTGTTTTTTTATCTCTTGAAAGATAGGTCTTCCTTAAGTCTATTAATTCATCACAAATACATAACATTGGGTGATCGGCACAAGAAAATAGATATTAAAAATTGAGGATTTTTTAGTTAATATAAAAGATAACAGTTCCTAGTAATTATTATTATGCATGTTGATAGCAGGTATTGTGACAGCATAATACATTCTTGTCCCTATTCTCCAAGCCATCTAATTTAGATACTCCAGAGAGATTTAATATAAGAAAAAATATCACAGGTATTAAAATTGATTGCAATAGAAGACAATATAAATTCTAAGAAATATTTCAGGAACAAACATTAATCTCAATTAGGTAAGTAGGTCCTTACAGGGGCGAAGCATCAGGGTCTTCTCTGAATCTAAGGAGTGATAATTTTCTCGGAGACCCAAAAGTGAGTTATTTATCAATAAGTGCTTATCATGATATTCCTTTTGGTTTTTCAGAAGACTTAAAGCACAGACAGGTCTTTATTTGTAAATGTCCACTTCACTAGTGATATATAACTGTCTCAGGTGATATTTCACTATCATACTAGGAGTCTCCTTTGAAATGCGTTTTGGTAAATCATCCATCTCTTAGACTCATGTGAGCTCAGAAATGAAAACTCAGAAATGATGGCAACTACTGGGGTTTACGGAAACTGAGGGAAGACTCTTATATAAGTCCTACATAGCACAGGGGTGAAGCCCCCCAGTCCAACTTAACTTTGTCCAATTGCTGATTCACTTTCTAAACATGCTTAAATTTCTAATGATGGAATGAGTCTACTTTAAGCGATACAGAGTTGCCTTGGATCGTTAAAAAGTTGTTCTAGTCTCCATGTGAAGGAGATCGTGTATAATGAAATAGCAAGGATAAAAAATAGTGAGTTAGAGGGAGGTCCTAATAATACATGGAGTTTTGGGAGGTGACTAGACACCTTCACAGTCTTGTGTACAGGCCATTTAAAGTGTTCACTTTGGCAGTGACATTTTAATGCAAGCCACAGGAGAAACATAAGAACAGGTGCAGGACAGGGGCAGGAGTGGGACTTGAGGAATGGAAGGTAAGCATCCGCTGTAGTAGACGCAGAAGTAGTCCTTCTGCAAACAAGCGGAGTAGACTCCCTTCACTCTTTTGAGTGTGAGCCTCAATGTCACAACAGAAATCTCATCATTTAATAAAGAGAAACAATATTCATGCACATTTAAACATAAAATCAATTTGAAATGTGACTCTAATATCAGAAACAGTATAAAGTAAAAGTTAATTTGACACCAACGTTAGTGAGATTGAAATTAATGCCAATCACCTCAATCAAAAGCTCTGTTTTGTGACAAGCTGATTAATATGTAAAATGCTTGAGTTAGAAAATAGAAATGTTTGTTCTACAAAATGAAATATAGCAATTCGATGAGTATGTTGAAAAACATGATTGCTCTCTTGTCTTAAATTTCTTAGGGAGAAAGAACAGTATATGACTATAAATAAGCCATTCTTAAAAACATATTTAATCTATACTTTTCATGGAAAAAGGAAAATACAAAAGATTAAATATTTTTCTACTGTTCATTTCATTTTTACAAATATTACTGCTATCTAAAGTTCCAGCTGTATTATTATTTTTCTGGAAAGATT
Organism: Ursus maritimus; assembly: GCF_017311325.1. Classification (NCBI taxonomy): domain Eukaryota; kingdom Metazoa; phylum Chordata; class Mammalia; order Carnivora; family Ursidae; genus Ursus; species Ursus maritimus. Next base: position 6,007,275 of record NW_024424230.1, read on the forward strand.
TCCAAATAATTGCATGAAGAAAAGGAATTAAAAGAAAAAATCAAAGAAAAATAATCGGTGAAAAGTGAGTAGAGAAGTTTTATTTTTTCAAAAAATTAAGTGACATATTTTGACATACTCTGATTTAAAAATTAAAAAGCAAAATATACAAGTACCTAAGCAAACAAATTGTCAGTGTTTGAGTCTGTGGAGGCACCGGGCATGAATCCTACAGGCATGAGTTGCCAGAGAGCCATAGGGCAAGATACATTCCCAACAGGTATTTTGTTCAACTCACTCTCATTTTCTGGGAAATAAGTTGAATTCAGAAAATGTATGTATATGTTACAGAATAACTCATGTAAAAAAAAAAAAAAGAATAACTCCTATCAAGAGATAAACAACAGAATAAGAACTGAGAACAGACAGCTAAGCAAGTAACATTTGTTAGAAATACACTTCAGGCCTATTTAATTAGAAATAAAACACAATTCACCTGGAGGTCAAAGCATGACAATTGTTTCTGCGTTCACCATTAACCCTCCACTGTATGGGCTTAAATAAAACTTTATGATCGATACACTGAAGAGCTAAGTTATTCTAAGAAGTGAAAACAAATAAAGAGAAGCTGGATCAAGAAGTTTTGTTATTTTTGAGTAGCTTATTCACTCATCTATCCGTCCCTTTGGAAAACCAAGAGGGGGTTAGGGAGGCTTCTCAGGGGCCCATTTGGGGAAACACATGCTGAGTGTATAATGGTTAGGATTAACCCACATACATCTTAAAAGACAGCCTAAGGACAGATTAACAAAGACGTAAAAAATATGGGGTGGATTTATAAATGACATTAGAAAGATTTATGATATTTCCTTTAGATAAAGAGAAGACAACCAGCAGATATAATGAAGCAGATATTCTCAAAGAAGGTATAAAAGCAATTATAAAAGGCTTTTCAAAGCATCATTAACTTTTTTTAAATTGAATTCTTGATTAGTAATTACAACTTTTGTGGACAAAAGTGTAAATTAGTTACAGAATTAAGTAAATAAATTTAATTTACCACATTTTAACTTTTTTTTCTTCATAATTTCCTTAGTTGTGAAAAGTAGACCTAACTGACTTTGGCACATGGCAAATACTCTTCAACATGTAAAAATCAGAATGTAATAGAACAGAAGCCTCTTGCCTAGTCCTACTTATCCTGTCTCATAAAGAAATTATAAAGCAATGAATTTAAAATGGGTCAGATGAAAGCTATTTAAACTGTGATATATATAATCAATTCAAGTAACTTAGTGCTACAGGCTTATTGAGACAAATCCTTTATCAAGATATAATGCACTAATAAGAATAAAATGTGCAGTTACTGTAGATAATGCCTTGAAGACAGTGTAATTTACTTTATGATGTTCCCATCATCAACACTTTTCCCTGTGCCCACTGGGCACACACCACTGCAGTGAACAACGCTTGGCAGGGACAGAGGATCTATCTTAAGTGTGGATACAACTTCCAAGGATTTACAATCTGGAGAGATGCAAATCCTTTCCTTGAAATAATAAACAGCATTTCCATATGAATTAGTCTTCTAAATTTAATAATCTCCTGGAGATTTTTTCCTTGCAATATGAAAAAATGGGTTTGGAGAGGGCTTTCTACTCTGATTATGTGTTTGGGTTTGTTTTTTTGGGTTTTTTTTTTTTTTTGCAAACATGCATAATCAAAAGGCAAAATTCTGACACCTTAATTGTTACATGCCTGCATATGTCATGAAATGGGACTGTATGGAAGATTCTGGGGTACAGCAGCACACCAAACAGTATTACGCAACAGTTTGCTTTGGCTGAGGAAAATTTTTGAATGATTTATGGCAAGGTTGAAAAATCAAATTTTATAAAATGGTGAGGATGAAGCGATGTGTTCATGCAGTATCATAAGATTTGAGTATTTATTCTTTTCAGAAGTATAAAACAAAATCTTATTAATTTACTTGGAAAGAGATTGTGTTCTGGACATGTAAATTAAAAGGTGTTTTCTAGCAATGACCATAATATAGGTGTGAATTGTTGCAATAACTTTTTGGTGATAAGAAATAGAACTCTCTTCTAGTCCTTCATGGACACCTACCATTGCCAAAAGTGAAGCAGATGAAGAGTGGCATTTTGCTATTTACTTCAGTTCAAAATGTTAAGTTTTGTGCCAATGATGTGTGATATAGGAATTCAAAATATTTACCGAGCACTATAATGAAATCGGCACTTTTCAGATCTTGGGATCCATCAGTGAACAAGATGCGCAAAGATTTCTGTTTTTGAAGTAATATTCTAGTAGAAGACACAGATCAACTAAAAATATGCTCAATAAATACATATGTTATGTAGTATGTTGGATATGTGCTATGGAATAATAAAAAGAAGAAGGAAAATTGGGTAAGAAGGATCAGGAAAACCAAGGGAGTGAAGGGCCATTGTATTATCTTGGATGCTTAGGATGACCTCATGTGAAAAGTGACATTTGACCAGAAACTCAAAGGTGAGGATATCTAGGGGTTGTTGTTTCAGGCAGAGGGACAAGGCAGTGCAACCCAGGTAGAAAGGGAGAATAACCTGTGTTTGAGGAATGGCCAGAATGCTGTGTTGGTGTTGTCAAAGAGAGGAGAAGGTGATGCAAGGGAGTTAAGATCAGAGAGCTTGGGGGGGGGGTGCTAGACTGTAGGACTTCATAGGCCTTGGGAAGGATTTGGGTTCTACTCTGAATTAAAAGGGGAGGCATCAGAGAGTTTGGAGTGGAGGAGTGACATGGTCTGACTTTCCCTTAAGAGGTTCATTTGGTTCTCTGTGAGGAATAGATTGTGGGGCAAGAAGAGCAGCAGAGTCGAGGTGATTGCAGTAATCCAGCAATTGATGAATGATGATGGTGTGCGCCATACGGGGTAGCAGACAATATGGTTAACGGTGCTCAGGGTCTGCACCTACTCTGATGATTGTTCCATACATCTTTTGGAAGTTCTCCTTTGACTGGTTGAGGCTAGTCTAGGAGAAAAGGAACCCAAGAATAGCTCCAATGTTTTAAGCTGAAAAAGTTTAAGAGTCAAGTTGCCAACAACTGAATTGTGCAATTCTGTGGAGAAAATTGAAAGATCATCAATTTAGTTGAGGTCATCTTGAGTCTGAGATATCTCTGTGAAGATGTCAAGCAGTGGCTTGGGTATCTGAGTTGAAGAGGAAGCTACATTGAGGCAGAGGTATAATTTTGGGAGACATGAGCATAAAGATGATCTATAAAGCTGTGAAACTGGATGAACTGTGGAATGAGTATTCATTGAGAAGAAAAGTGGTATTAAGACTAAGCACTGGGCACTGCAATATGCAGAAGTCAAGTATAAAAGAAGAAACATTTAAATAAACTGAGTGAGAATAATAATTGAAGTAGAAATACAACCAAGAAAGTGATGTGCTTTGGAAATCCACTGAAAGACTATGTATCAAGGAGGAAAAAATGATCAACTGTGTCTATTTCTATCGTTGGGCCAAATAAAGTGCAACCGAGAAACGAGCATTGGTTGTAGCTGCATCAAGGTCATTGATAATCATGTTGAGAGCAGTTTTGTTGGAGTAGTGGGGTGAGAGAAAGAAGGAAGAGGAAATTGGAAAAAGAGAATATAGAGAATGTTTTCTAGAATATTTGCTGCAAGGGAAGCAGAAAAAGAGTGGAAGCTGGCAAGGAATAAAATTAAGAAGAGTTTCTGGGTATATTTTTGTTTATAAAGAAGAAAGTACATTTCATAGTGTATTTTTGTACTGAAGGGAATGATTTAATAATGAGGCAAAATTTGATGATGTAGGGAGACATCTGAGAATTGCTGGAGCAGTGTATCCGAGAAAAGGTTCAGATCCAGTAAGGAGAGGAGAAATAATCTTTAGAAAGGAAAAGGATATCTCATCTACTGTTGGAGACATGTAGGGACTATAATAAGCCCAATGTTGGTAGATGGTTAGATACGCTGGTGACAGGCTATGGGATTTCTCTTTTTTATTGCTTTGATTTTCTTAATGAAGGAAAAAGCAAGGTTATCAACTAAGAGCAAACATGGGAGAGAAGATATGAAGGTTCTAGAAGAGACAAGATGATTTGAGTAATTGTGAAGAAGGACAAATAAATGGAAACTTATAATGTAATTTGCAGGTAGTATTGAAAGACTATATGGGTCTGTGGTCATTAATTTTTAACTAATTAATTTTGTGATCTGCTACTTTTCTTTATTTATTTTATTTTTTTAAATTATGTTCAGTTAGCCAGCATATAGTAGTACATCATTAGTTTTTGATGTAGTGTTCAACAATTTATTAGTTTTTCAAGGGAGGTCACTCAGAGTGATTCTGATCTTCCCTATTCATCTTCAATTTTAGGAATACAGGTAGAATCTGAAGATTTTCGCCAAGTGAATGGGGGAGGGGACAGAATGGACTATGCAAGGAAAACGTGTAATAGTTGAGCCGAAATTTCAGTGAGACTCTTCACCCTCCTGAAGATGGATGAAGAATGATGGAAAGTTGGTAAGATTAACCAACTAGATGTCCTGTTGTGGTAGAAGGTTTGTTGGGAGCAAGAGACAAGTGGAAGTTAGCTGGAAGGACAGGTTGTTGGGAGGCAATGAGGGATTCTTTGACGGTTACAGGTAACAGCAATTTCTAGGCTACGGCCCTAGAAATGAGAGAGTGAGTGTAAGGAGGGTAGAGGAGAGGAGTGCAAAGAAGTGACAAGTCAAAGTGCAAGAAAGACCTTCTATATGCAGAGTGAAATAACCAAGAACTAAAGCAGATGTATTTTGGGGAAAACCACAGCAGGTGTGGTGCTAGAATTATCCAGAAATGAACAGCAGTGACCCAAGAGTTAAGAGATGATAGAAACAATGCAAGTAGTAGGTAAAATAATAATAACAACAACAAAGACAGCAGTAAGAATGTTATTTGAAGGGAGGAGGGTGAATTTTCTGGAAGCTGTTGTGGGATCTCAGAAGCCTCTACCTCACTTCCTGGCCCAGGGAAATGCCTCAGTGAGAAGCAAAGCAGCCATGGATAGAAGGCAAAAATGGGAACAGCATGTGTGGGGCAGAGCTGGGTTGTCCTCAGAACAGAAGGAGAAGGAGTGTTCAGGGAAGATAAGGTATAAGGCTTTGCTGACAGTGCCCTGGACTTCTACAAGTGAAAACTTCTACAAGTTTTCAGAGGCTGTAGAGAGATGGAGAAAAGTACAGAACAGAGGTACGCAGTGTTTTATGGAGTTTATTCACAGGTGATTAGCAGAGACCCAGAAGTCTGAGCTCCCCTGTTGGCTGCCCTGAATGGCCTGAGGTCTTACTTAATTCATGACAGCGAAGGCTGTGAGTATTAGGGGCAGGTACTGGTGAGTGCCTGGGCCTTCATGGTGGACATAGGTGTTTGCCAGAAGGTACGTGTTGGGCTCACTCACGACCTCTTTTGGGGAAAGAACATTCTCCTTCTAAATAAATGTTTTTCAAATTGTACCCTGCCAATAGACTTGAGAAATTTTAGGAAATTCAGTTATACCAAGTGTTTCATCTTTATCTTAGGTGATGTGGCTAAATGTTTCAGAGGTGCTAGTTGAGATCATATTAATGTGAAGTGATTCTGCAAGAAACTCCCAATTTCAAATTCTAAGGAACAAAAATAGTAAAATACAGAAATCATGTAAATTTTTGTGTAACTGAAATTTTAGCCCTAAGTTTTAAATTATAATTCTGTGAGGTCAGGCATAATGATGTTTTAGTAAAATATTTTATTAGGTTTTAATAGCTATTTTCAAATTTTCCCAGTTTTTAACCAATTTATTTTGTAAGTTGTTTAAATAGACATTAATTAATTTCACAGAATGTTGAACTCTGCATAATTCCAGGGATACTAGGAGTTTATGTCAGTACATATACTTGAATATCAGAAATATTTTATTTAAAATTTCTTGTTTAAAAATTCATCACGTAATAATTAATTCAACTCATTTGGGATGAAATTTTCTACAGTAATTGAGAATTAACAATCTATTATAAAAGAAGGCTATGAATAATACATGTGGAAACTTGTATAATAGTTCCTTACAAGAATTTGTAGGAGTGTAATGTTTTGTGTGCCCAGTCACTAAGTGTCTTCTTAAGCTTGGTTGGGCAGAAACTTATCCCCCACTATGGATACCCCAAATTGCATTTTCTAGTACTTACAGCCACAGCAAAGTGGTGTGATCTACATTAGATCTGGCAGATAGTCTACCCTGGAAATGGAATGTGCAGAAAATAATAGTGCAGAAAAGACATGGGGAGATCAAGGCAGAAAGAACAAGAAGGGAGAAGAGAAAGTGGAAGAGGGGGGGGTTCTTTTTAAAACTGCATTTGGTTGGAGGTAATAGGTGCAAGAGATTCCAATATCAGTATCAAATTGTTCTCAAAAAAGTGGACTTCAGGATCCCAGTGGTGCCAAGACTGAGGTCTGGCCATCTTGCAGGGGAGGTCTGCCATGAGAAGGCGCGGTGATGATGTTCTGACCAGACTTTCACGTGGCATGAATTTTGCAGGGATGGTGGTCACCTAACCACATGCAGGCTTGTCCCTTTTCTGAGCCAGATTCTCTCTCCTTGCCCTTAATTCTGAATTACTCGATATCACAAAATGGAAAAATGGCAAATTAAGTTATCAGATGGCCTAAAGTACACAGTAAATGTCAAGGGTTTAGGAGAAGGCAGTGGAGTCTCCCTTAACCCCTGAAGACATAACCCTGCATCCCTTCCTCACGCAGCCTCAGATGCGCAAGGTTGACATCCCAGGACTGCACCCACACGCACCTTTGCCCTCCTGCTATGAGTTGCACTACACAGGAAGGGGGCATTAGCAGAAGGCTGGACCACAGAAAAGGGGGTCCCTGGCTTCCTCCTTGTTGGGCGGCAGGATTTCAGCAACTGTAGTTTCCTACCAAGGACCACAGCTTCTGTAGGGCAACCTCTCCTTCATCTGTGGGTGCGTCCTTCTCCGGCCCAATGGTGGTTAGTTTTCTGCTGCTGCTGTAAGAACGTGGCACAAACACTGGCTTAAAACAACAGGAACTTACTCCTCTACAGTTCTGTGGAAAGTCAGCAAGATGTATTCCTTCTAGAGGGCTCTGAGGGAGTGTTCCATGCCTTTCTATTAGCTGCTAGTGTGACTAGCAATCCTTGGTATTCCCGGGTGTGTAGACTCATCACCCCAATCCCTGCCTCTGTCATCACAGGGCTCCCCCTGCACGTCTCTGTCCCTCTGTGGCTTCTGCTCTTCTTATAAAGACGTGAGTCATATTGGATTAGGAACCCACCGCCTCCAGTGTGACTGCATCTTCACTTAATTAATTACATTCACTTGATTAATTATATCTGCCATGGCCTCATTTCCAAATAAGTCACATTCTGAGATTCTGGGAGGGCATGAAGTCGGGGGAATCCTATCTATGTCAGTACTTGCAAGAACAGCTTTCCTGCTCTTGCTAGCCTTGAGATGGAATGACTCATCTTGCTCACGACTTTTAAAGTACTCCCTTAATTAAACTTTCCTCTTTGGCCCTCTGAATGTTCTCTTTCCTGTTGGGATCCCGACTGATACAGAGACCCGGTGTTAAGGGCTTGAAGAATTCAAGGGCTTTGGGTGGAGATTTTGTACTGAAGGGTGGGGATGCCGTATTTAAAGAGAACTAGACAGCTGAGAAAAGAAGGAGAATGAAAGCCTCAGAATCTTAAATCCCTCACTTATGTAATAGACCAACCCAAGGGCTTTTCTATAACCACTGAAATAATTTCTGATCTCTTCCAGCACTGTGGCAGAAGTACTTAAAAAACAAACTCAAATATTGATTTTGCAGGTGGCCGAGGAACAACATCAGCACACTTCGCAGCCTTGCAAGGTCTCATAAAAATTTAGTACATTGGTGATGAACTAGTCAGAGCCTTGAGCTTGAAAATGACGAAATACAGGAAGGTGGGGGAGCTCAGAGAAATAAAACTCAGCACCGTTCTAGGCCCTGATGCCAGCCCATACCTCAGAGGCCCTTTATAAAGGACTGATCACAATGATGGGAGAATAACTATTAGAAGGGGTTAGATTTATTAGTGCAAGTATCCTTACTAGAGACTTTAGATTCTATGTGCAAATGAAGGCATTGCGAAAGCTCTAGTTATTTCCATGACACTCAAAATTGTTGTTATAGTGAAAAGAACCCCAAGACTTTGGAGCACTGGAACACTGGAGTGGATGTAGTTAAGGGCAGTCAAGAGTTCATCTCCTAATTAAGGCCATCCCTTTCCACACCTTCAACAAATACCCAGTGGCAGACCTGTGTTCCCAGGAGAGCGCTGCTGGGGCCGCTCTCTACAGGCTGAGGATGCTGGTAGCATACTCTGCATTGAGACTGGCTGTCTGAATTCACTGGGAAGAGGGGGTGGTGAGACCACCAGAGGTAAGGAACATGAGTTTTTATATTAAGCAAGACTGCTTGAAGGATAATCAGGGTGGTTTGACTTACAGAGTTTTGAGGTGATGGTTGATTGGTGATTGGTTCCCTGGAATAATCGGGTTGGGTAGCCCACTAGAGTTATGTTATGCTTATATAATTACCCAAAACTCTTGGTCTATGAAATAGAGCAGATGCTCCAAAATAGAAGACCACATCTGGTTATTTCACAATTCTGCGCTGATGGAAAAACTCCGAGCTCCTTGAATGAGTGGTAGAGCTTGGTAACTGCTGACTGGGATGATGGGGGAGGCTATGTATGGGGGGGGGGGAGTATGTGGAAACTCTTTCTGCCCAACTTTGTTGTGACATGTAACTACTCTAAAAATAGATTCTAAAACCAATAACTCCTCTAAAAATAGATTCTAAAACCACAGTTACTTCCTGTGGTGCCACGGTTTCTCATTTGGGTTCTGTTGTGGTCCTACTGGGTGCCCTGACACCAGGATGGCACATTGACCCCCTTCCAGGAGAGCAATAAATGTGCTGTTATTAATGTTTTACAGCATTTAATCCACTCATCAACCTCTCTCTCTCTAGGACTCAGACATGCATCTTCGGGAAGATGGCGATTCTACTCACCTGAACTCTGAGACAGGCTCATGAAGGTCAGAACTTCAAATGTGTCTATTGCCGCAGCTTCCAGAGGCTTCAGATTTTATGTGAAGATTTGTCCCTTGCCTAGTGACTCCAGACGCCAGCTTCACACCTGACTGCATTTTGGCCCATTTCTGAACCGCTCCGTGCTTCCCCTGATCATAATGACAAACCCAGGCTAAGGCACAAGTCCCTCAAGGCCACTGGCTGCTGTGAGGTTTTTGCAGAGGTTTTGGTTCTTTCATACGGAGCCTGAGCTTGGAAGGATGTGCGACAGCACAGCTCTCTTGTCGTCATACGGAATCCGAGAGACACCAATCCCCCTGCCCCCCACGAACTCTCGGTTATGTGAGTCTGCAAGTTAACTTTGTCGATGCTACTGACTCATGTCTCCCAGCTGGTCGTCAATGATAATTTCTCCAATCATTTCAGTTTTCAACTTTTTCATAAATACAGGTTTCTATTAATTATTTTTTTGTTGGAGCAAAATTCAGCTTTAAATTTACACATGTACATTTATATCTGTAAGTGTAGATAACTTCTGTTTCATATTGAAATGTGTCAGAAAACCAATTTAAAAATTATAATCTATAAAAAAGCATCTATTCATCAAAGATTTAAAAATACAGGAGATTTAAAAAAATTTTTCAATCTCTAAAATTCTATTTTTCTGTTTTTACTGGCTCAGAACAAACCAGTGTTATATCAATGTGTTCTGCATATAGCAGTTATTTTTGTAATCAGTTACAATGCAAAAATTTTTGCCAAACTAACCCTCTAGAAATCAATGGAATATTTTTAACAAAATACATTCAAGTTTTCAATTTAACCAGATGGTTTAAAAAAATATCCTACTACATTAAAACTAATAAATAATTCCTGTATGTCTCATTCATAAATTTTATGCATCATTTATCTTAGAAATATTTTTTATAATATAGCTAACACAGATATAATTTATAGTCTGTAGAGTGTCAGGGTAAGAAGTGTTGTTTCTGACTGTCCTTAAAAAAACTATTTAATAATCAAAACTTACTCTTGAAAAAGAAGTTATACTTTACTTCTCCCTCGAGAACCAATTTATCTGTTTACAAAGTCCTTTGAAGGGACTTATTTTGTTTAGCTTTCGATTTACTTGAGCCTTGTGAATTTTGATTATCAACTGTTTTTTATTATTATTAAAATCATGACCTGTTATTGAAGAAAATGCATGTGTTTCTCTTTGTTTTTCTAAGGTTGTGCTTTTCTCAGCACCTTCTCTTAGAAAAATCCTGACATCTTAGAACATCTTGTCCAATTTAAATTTTGTTTATTTATTATTAATAAAATATAGCTTTGTAATTCCAAGGAAAGTCGAAAAGGTTTACATTTAAGATTTGAAAATCAAATATCTTGAAATTCAAACACAACTTCCCCCAAATATTTTGCATGAGTGGGGTAGAACCTGAAAAAAAATAATAATTTCAATTTCTTCAAAATTAAAGGTAAATTATAACAATTACATAGAAGAGAAAGTTTCTAAAGAGTTTTGTCTTATTCAAAAACTCTAAAGTTACACTGCCCACGGTGATAGCCACTACGTAACTACATGTGAATATTTAAATTTAAATTCTAGGTAATTAAAACAAAATGAAATAAAATCAGTTTGCTTCACTGGCTTCGAGGGCTTGAGTAGTGGTTACATGATATGCAGTTCAGTTGCAGAACATTGCATTATCAGTGGAAGTTCTATGGGACAACAGTGATCTGAAGTATAATGCATTTGAACTTTTCCAACAGTAGCTATCAGAAGGCATTTAGATCATGCTTTCTTAAGTCATACTACGTACTATACTGATGCCATAATGTCATTAACACTTTAATGACAATTTATGTGAAATCTCAAAAGAAAAATTCATTGTAACCTTCTGAAAGTACTCGGTGTATAGTTTCAAAAGAAGTGGATAAAAGCTATAGCTGAAAATTGAAGGCTCTGTTTATTCCAGCGAATAGCAGTATGATGCGTAAATCTGTCAGACAGTCAGGTTTGCCCCTTTGGAAGTATGCATAGGAATCTCTATAATGTCTTCAGCCCAAAGTTTCAAGAGCTAAGGTGTGTCCGGATGATGTGCAGTAGCCTCTCAGGACCTCCATTGACAAACAGGGCTCCCGTGGCTTAACAAAATGGGAATGATGGGCACTGATTTCATTCGCTGTTTGGACTCAGGATTACCCAGATTGCATAACTAAGCTTAAGACCTATAGGAAAATCCCTGTCTTGCTACTAGATTTAAGTAACTTCGAAAGATGAAACAGAGAGCCACTTCATTGTTTGGAAATGACAGGGACTGGAAGAGGAATAAAAGGACAGATGACTACCATCATGCAGTAGTGTGAAGTTGGACCCGAAAATGAGTTTACAACTGTAACAGAAATCAAATGAAATTCAGTGTAGATGATTGGAGGAACACTGCAGTGTGAGAAGACGAGGGAGAAGAATATTCCAGGCAGAGGGAAGAGCCAATGCAAAGACCTTAAGGCAGAAATGAGTTTGCTCTTATGACAAAACAGGAACATACCCAAATGACTGGAGCACAATGAGTTGGGGAAGAATGGCATGAACAAAGGAGCGAGAGTAGACATAGAAACAGTTCCTAGATATTGACAGATTATAAAGAAATAAAGTGCTGTAATTTATGAGTCAGCCAATGACTACAGGGCTTCCTCATCTCTAACTAGGTGCTTTCTAGCATCCACATCTCTATTCTACATCATACGATGTGTATGTCAATGTTGAGTCTTCATCATGTCTATGTCTATTATCTATCTATATCCTGAAAATCCTAAAATTCCAGATATTGAGCATCTAACAGCTTAATTGGCAATAGCAGATTCACTTCTAGTAGACATCTCAAATCTTTAAATAAAAAACAAATTTTCTTTTATTTCTCCTGCCTAATAATCTTCTCTTCAACATACCTCGCTAAAGTACTTGTATCTAACTCCAGGCATTATTCATGATTTCTTTCAAACATCTGCATTTAATTCATTAGCAAGTTGTGTGAAATCTGGACGAAGATATATTTTAAATTTATCAGCTTTTCCTATTTCTTCTCACAATGCCCTAGGCCAAGGCACTCTGACTCCTGTTAGGAAAACCTGTCCCATAGCCCCATCTAGTCTGAGCCTCTCTGGCCTTGTGACGTCCTGTAACAGACTTCTGCCTGAATCCTCACATACACCACTCCGCCACAGCAGCCTCCACGATTAAGCTTCACCCTGTCATTCTCTTGCTCATGTGGTATTTGGGCCAGAGAGTTTGGCAAATCACTGAAATAGGTCATAACCTTGCAGCTACATATCCAAGATGGTGGAGGAATTCCCCAATGTGGTGCAGCACTCAACCGTGCTGTGCCAGAGAGAAGCGGCAGGAGAGAGAAGAGTCACATCTGCAACAGCAGTGAGCTATGTGATTCCAGGGGTGCACTTTCACCAGGAGAGAGAGAGCTGAGAGAAAGCCACGCTGGGCAGGACATTTCCCTGCTCTTCCCTCCATTTGTGGAGATAGAGAAGGGATAGAGAGAGCCTTTGGCAGAAACTGTGTAAGGTCATCGTTTAGCTTGGGGGCTCAGAAGCAGGCATGGCACATCTGAATCACCTGAAATTCATCCCGCATACAGGGCCTCTCCAGAAATTCTGACCTAGTGCATTTGTGTGGGTGTAAGTGTTTGGGATTTTAAAATGTTGCACTCCCAGTAATTATGATGTTCACGTTGCGGGGAATTACTAAGAAATGATCTTCTTCTTAATTCTATCATCAGGTGTAAGCGTCTTGCATTCCCATTTAACTTGCATTATTACCTGCATGATATTGGATGGTAGACACTCTCCTTTACATAACCTAATTATAATTAGCTGAAAATGAGCTGTCAAACATTTTTATCAGCTGTATTTTCAGTTCTTCCCCTAAAGAAAGAAAGTCAAAGTCCAACATCTGAGGTCACTCAAGTTTTCAGCGTTAGACTGAGAATCCCAAACATGGAGTGGATAAAGATCTAGTTACAGTTCTTCCTGCCCAAAACATCATTCAGTTAACTGGAAATAATCAATTAAAATTATTTTTTTTAGCAAATAGTTTTTTTTTATCTGATCAGACTCTTCATCAAAAATAGATATTAGCATTTGGGGATACCAAAGACTCCCTCAACCCAGCATACAAGAAGTGTAAGAAGTTAAAAAGCCAAAACTTTGTTGTGGGGGATTTACATTATATGGAGGCAGCTTCTAAGGTACTCCCAATGATCCCTGCCTCTAAGGTTCATAACCCCGAGTAATCCTTCCCATTGAATACAGGTGGGTTTCGTTATTGGCTTCCTACTAACAGCATGTGGCAGAAGTGATAGGATGTGACTTCTAAGAATAAGTTATACAAAGACAGTTTCCTGAGCTTAGATGATAAGAAAATGGTGGCTTCCATATTGGGATGTTCCCTTTCTTCTCTCACGCTTTTATATCACTCATTCTTGGGAGGCTATCTGACCTGGTGGGAGGTACCCCTGTAGAGAGGCCCATGTGTGACAGATGAGGTCTGGCAACAACCAAGAGAATGAGCTTAGAAGTGCATCCTCTTCCCACCAGTCGAGACTTCACATAAAACTACAGCCCCAGTTAATAGTTTGTCTGCAGTGTCATGAGGGACCTTTCTCCAGAGGCACCCAGCAAAGCTGTACTCAGATTCCTACTATTTGAAGCATGAGATAGTGAGTATTGGTTGTTTTAAACTATTAAGTGTTGGGGTAACTTTTAGGTGTCTAATAATAGACAACTAATATCCATTCTATGAAATTAGCATTGCATATTATATACTGCTTCCTGGAAATCATCTTCTGTTTTTAAAACTTTGTCAATAGTTTTTAAATATTATGCACTGACAAAGAGCAAATTCTGATTCAGTGAAATAAATAGTGCTGACATTTACACAGATCAAACAAGATGGTATACATATGCACTTCTTTTTTTAGGCTGTTCATGGGAGAGATTTTTGTGAACGTGTTGCGTGTGCAATTCAAATTAGAGATACATCCAAAATTTCTCATATAGATAATGATTTTTTTAATTTTATGTTTCCTTTTCCATCTAATATGTTTCTATTGCATCTATAGATCTACTTATATATTCATACTTTCCTTCATCTATGTATTCACACTCTGTGTGAAAACAGCAGTTGTGTTTTACACCTCCCTTATCTCTGTAGCCACAGCAACAATCACAAGTCAAATTCTGACAACTCAACAACAGGAATGTTCACATAATCACTGATTATGGATGTTATTCCATATGCTTGAGACAGTGGGTCAAGAGACATCAGGCTATCAGCAGTGTTTAAACAGGAATATTCATGACACACACCTACTGTCTAGTTTGAGGTCTGCACAATGGCTGGTCATGTAGCTACATGAGTAACCCCGTTGAAGAGTTATAGATCTCAAGACTTGAATGAGCTGCCCTCGGAAGAGAGATCTTGCATGTGTCTTTGCTGTTTGAGACTGAAGAGAAAAGTAAGTCATGTGGTCCTTACAGAAAGGAGGCTTTAGAAGCCTGTGAATGACCCTCTGTCATCTCCTATGTACATATTTTCTCTGCTTTCCCTGCATTATGTCCTCTGCTGCAATAAACCTCAGCCATGGGTTTAATCACCAAACCACTGGGTGGTCATGAGACCCTTGAAATACACCCCATGCCCTATTGCAATTAAACTTGGAGCTGGCAATTCAAGTTACACGATATTTTATCTTTAGTAGCATTGCAGTTGTTTTGCTTCTAGGACTGCTTAGACCAAACTTTGCTTAAAAGGCATTCTCACAGGGGCACCTGGGTGGCTCAGTCAGTTAAGCATCTGCCTTTGGCTCAGGTCACAATCCCAGAGTACTGGGATGGAGCCCCCCTTCAAGTTCCCTGCTCAGCGGGAAGTCTACTTCTGCCTCTCCCTCTGCTGCTCCCCCTGCTTGTGCTCTCTCTATCTCTCAATAAATAAATAAAATCTTTTTTTTTAAAGACATTCACATACACATTAAGATGGTTCTCATTTTTTAGAAAGTGAAAATGTTGGCCAGGATATAGAGAAATTGAAATCCTTGTGCATTGCTGGTGTGGACGTAAAATGGTACAGCCACTGTGGCAAACAGTATGACAGTTCTTCAAAAAATTAAACATAGAATTACCATATAATTCAGCAATCTTACTTCGAAGTATATACTCAAAAGAACTGAAGTCAGGAACTCAAGCAGATGTATGCCCATATTTATAGAAGCAGGATTCAAAATCGTAAAATTGGAAGCAACCCAAGTGTGCCTTGATAGAATGGGTAAACAAAATGTGGTAAACAGATATGACGGAATATTATTCAGCCTTAAAAGGGAAGGAAATTCTAACACATGCTTCCACATGGAAGATTTTAAGGACATTATATTAAGTGCAATAGGCCAACCACAAAAAGACAAATGCTGTCTAATTCCACTTAACATAGGGTTCTTAGAGTAGTCAAATTCATAGAGACAGATATTAGGATTGCAGTTGCCAGAGGACGGGGGAGAAGGGATTGGGGAGCTATTAATGGGTACAAACTTTGTTAGAAGATGAAAAAGTTCTGGAGATGGATGGTGGTGACGGTGGCACAATAAAGTAAACACACTTATTGCCACTAAATTGTACACTTAAAAATGGTTAAAAAGATACATTTTAGGGGCGCCCGGGTGGCACAGTGGTTAAGCGTCTGCCTTCGGCTCAGGGCGTGAACCCGGCGTTGTGGGATGGAGCCCCACATCAGGCTCCTCCGCTATGAGCCTGCTTCTTCCTCTCCCACTCCCCCTGCTTGTGTTCCCTCTCTCGCTGGCTGTCTCTATCTCTGTCAAATAAATAAATAACATCTTTAAAAAAAAAGATACATTTTATTTTCTGTATATTTTATAACAATAAAATGTTTTTAGAAGATAATTTACTCTATCCTTAAAGTATCTGCCTATAATCACAATAACATCCCTATCTAACCTATCAAATATATATATATTTTTCAAATATGTATTTTATAAACTTAGAAGTACTGTGCTAACAAGTCAAAGAATACTAAGATTCATTGTTAGGTTATCACCTTCAGTAGCTCTTTGATTTTTTTAATCGACTGCACCACATTCATAATTGATATTCCAGAGACTGGCATTCTTGTTGCTACAGGCACCAAATTGGAAGAGAAGGAGGAGTAGTTCCCAGCTGTCTGGATGCCTAATGTAATCAGAAGCAAACATCAGTATGCAGAGATGTATGATTGAAAAAATGCTAACTTACTGCACTTCTGAGAGAGGCACAAATGTGGAAAATAGGTATTCATGGGTTGAGACTTCTATAATGCTATCAAAAAGATAAATGTCAAGTCCTTCCCTAATTATTCATACTAGTATACAACCTCAAGACAAAACATGAAGATCAGGGTAATACGTTCTCAAAATTTCTGAGTCTCAGGAACAAGCTCTGAATGAATATGTAAGGATTAAATTTTTGAAGACTTGACAAAAACCACTCGACCTTCACTTACCTTGAATACATATGGTCAGGCATCGTGGAGAGTGTAATTGCAATGACTGAATGGATTATCTTACTTCTTTTTAATATTTTTTCTGCTATTCAATTTTTTAATTAAACAATAGAATATCTGGGTATACTTAGCCATCTGTGGCATTCATTGCTTTCCTCATCCACAACCAAATGCTTTCAAAGTTATATTAACGTGTCTCCAAAATTGTTCTTTAATGAATCCTTCTCTCTCTGTTACAAATGCTTTTAGCTGAGACCATTATAATCATTTATCTGCCATATAAAGAGGCAATTGTTATTTTTAATTCGTGAAAAATCTCACCCAACTTCCTCATTGCAACTAAAGTTGTCATTTTGAAGAAGAGAGATCTAAACCAGTCTTAGTGAAAACTCTGTAACTCCCCATAACCAGTAGGCAAAACCAAAACACTTTGACTTGTTGAAAATATACCCACTTTATGGTCTCAGTTATTGACACTTTATTAACTTTACCCTAGATTCTGGCCATAGTAAGCTACTGGAGCTTCTCTGAGCTTATTATGCTTTTTATGTCATTATGATTTTGACTTGCTGTTCCTTCATCCTTTAGTCCTTGTCTGCTTGGAAACGTTCTTTTCAAGTATGTGCTCCTGTATTACTAATATGAAGTCTTCCCTGACTCCTTTCTACTCCTTTCCCTTTTAACACAAGCCATGTGTTACACACAACTGGGGGGCACTTCTCTAAATAGCCATCACAATGTAATCTAAGCATGGGAATGTAGCTTGCCTTCATCATTAGGCTATGATCCTCTGTAGTGTGCCTGTATGCCTTTGTATCCCAATGTCTAGCATAATGTCCAAATTATGGAAAGTAATCAGTATTTAAATGTACCACTGCATGCCTAATTTGTTGACTGAGAATTGACGAGATGTTGACTCATGGTGAGAGTTGACTCATTCATGATGGAATAGAATTATCGGGATTGCTCAGTTCATATAACCCATCATCACTCAGTAGATTCAACCTATAGGAACATTTGGAGAAATCCCAAAATGCCAGCTTAAGAATGTGCAATTAATCAATTGCCATTGATTGTTGCTCTTCCTGGCTTCCTAAAATCAAATTTAAACCTCTCCCATGTTTCATTCATTCATCAAATATTTACTCATTCATTACTATGTTTAAAGCACATCTGAAGACACTGAGATGACAAAGATGATAGTACCCCTTAACAGTGCAGAGGTAATCCACGTCGTCACTCAGGTTACGTTCCAGTAGTGAAGATACAAATGCTCAAATCAATATGTAATATGAATACCTGATATAAAGTGCTGTGAAGCACAGAAGCTGAATAATGAATAAACTCCTGTGCGTGGGAGTGAAGACAGAGGTGTATTTAAATAATCATAAATGCAGCTGTCAATAGGTGACATTTGGGGAAAGACTTGAATGAAGCAAGAGAGAAAGTTGGGAGAATCTGTGGAAAAAGCATCCCTAGCAAGGATAGAAAGAGCAAAGATAAAGACCCTGAGGAGGTGACTTAAAGTGGGTTTCCTAGAAGCGAGCCTGAGATGAGGATTCTTATTCCACTGAGAGAGAAAGGAAGTGAGGGAAGCAAGGTAAGGGAGGGGAAGAAGCTATGGGAAAATGTGATGATAGCTAGAAAGTAGCTTCACCCCAATTCCTTGGGGAAGCTCAATAACAGAAAGCGCACCCCCCGATCAGTCCCATCTTGAAGCAAGGAGGCTGGTCTTTGGTATTCCTTTGTCCATCATGAACTAAGAATCTGCTCCCAGACTGCAGATCATTCGCTCGCAGGTGAGGCATTCCCGGTCTGGGTGGAAAGGAAGGGGAAGCCATGCAGTATCAGCTGATGTATCACCGTTGACGCACAGGTTACTACTTTGAGGTGAGAACACATATCTACTCTCAGCGAATTTCAAATATATAATACGGTATTATTATGAAGTACAGTCACTAAACTATGCCTTAGCTCTCCTGCACTTAATCATCCTGCATAACTGAAACTCAACCCTTTTACCAACACCGCATTTTTCTTCATCGCTCAGAGTTTCTAATTTTCATTTTCTGAGGAACCTATGTATTGTTTTCCCTAATGACTATAACACTTTACCTTTCCACCAACAGTGTGCAAGTGTTCCCTTTTCTCCACACTCTCACCAATACTTTTTATGCCTTGTCTTTTTGATGCTAGGTACTGTAATAGGTGTGGGGTGAGATCTCACTGTGTTTTTGATGAACATTTCCCTGATGATGAGTAATTCTGAGCACTTTTTCATATTCCTGTGAGCCATTTGTATGTCTTCTTTTTTGAGAATTGTCTGAGTCCTTTGCCCATTTAAAAAATTGGGCCATGTGGTTCTTGATATCAAGTTGTTCTAGTTCCTTATATATTTTACATATTAACCCCTCATCAGATATGAGGTTTGCAAATATTTTCTCTCATTCTATAGGTTGTCTCTTCAATACAAAAGGTTTTTAGTTTGTTGCAATCCCATTTCTCTATTTTTTGCTTTTGTGGGCTCTGTACCAGCCTGAGAATTGAGTGTTGATTATGAAGGGAGAAAAAAGGAGTCAAGAATTTAGGCTTGATCATCTGGTGATGCTATCTATTCAGACGAGGAAAATGCAGGTTGGGTGGGGAGGTCATGTTGATGACAGTGAATTAAGAGTTCAGCTTTGTGCGTGTTAATTTTAAGCTACTTACTAGAATTCTAAGGTGAGAATCCCAGGAGGCAATCAGATACAGAAGTCTGAAACTCAGAGAAGTGGAAGCCAGAGAGAGGAATATGACAATCACTAGAATTTAAATGATGGATGCAGATGAGATTGCCTATAGAGCAAGAAATCATTTTTAAAAGAGAAGGAACCAAGAAGTACATTCTGGAGCACTCCAAATTTTGGAGTTTCTGGAAGGCAATGGAGAGTCAGCCAAGGGACTTAAAATGAGAACCAGTGATTTCTGTGGAAAATCGGCAGTGTGGTACCCTAGACACCAGCAAGAAGGAAACATTAATCATGACCAATGGGGCTGAGACGCAAAGATAAAGATTAAAAATAGAGAAATGGATTTATTGAAAATGGCCATCATTTGTGACTTCAGTAACAACAGTTTCAGTGGAATGTGTTATCACACATTGGAAGAAACATCCAGTTTCGGTGAAATGAGACGAAAATGGGCGATGATGAGTGAGGCTTCCATGTGTAGAGAAATCCTCAGGAATTTTACCCGAAAGGGAGCAGAGAAATGTGACTGTGGTTGAAGGTCTTGGGCCTTTTGTTTATCTTACCCAAAATGAGAGGTATTAGGATATTGTATTTGTGAATAATCTATTTTTTTACAAAAAGAAAATATTGATGACAGATGAGAAAGAAGCTGTTTATCATTAGGAGCAAAGTGCAGACTTCTGGTCCAAACAAGATGACTCAGACTGAGACACCCGTGTATCCCGAAATAATGCAGGAGGTGAGCAACTGGAAGGATGAAAATGGTGTGAACTGACAAGAGAGGATGGTGGCAAGACACTCAGAATTAAAACCTTGGATGTATTTGATCATTGGTAATAACTCAAGTTTTACCTGAATAAGGAGGTGTTGGAGAGCAGAAAAGACTGTTGAAAAGAAGTAGGGAAAAGAATTACAGGAGCAGGATATTTAATCGCTAATCTGTGTGGATGTTGAAATGATTATAAAAGTGGAGCTGGAGAAGCAAACAGTACACATAATTAAGGCCTGGATGATTTGGTGGCAAAATCATTATTATGCTCCAGACGAGTCGTCTTCATTTCTGCTCTCCGAATAATGAACGTCTTCATGAGGTCATACCTATTCTGGTAACAGAACTCATATCGTAGATGAGGTTTCTAGTTCCATTGAGTACAGACTTTATGTGTAATTCTGAAATGGATCCAATTAACAGTTTCCTTTGAAGGAAAAATTTTAATGATTCAATTCTTCGTTAATACAGGAAAACTCATGTTTAATTCAAAAATTCAGACTTTGGATTATGCTTTCGCAATTCGCTAAGTCTGAAAAATGGACGAGCATCATGCTTGTTCTCACTGTTTGCCTATCTGCTGTTGCAGAATATAAATGTTAACACATTGTCATATCAAGTGCTTAAACAGAAATTAGATATGCACATTTGGGACACACAGTTCTAAAGTGATAATGAACTCAATGATTTGAGAATATTCACATTTATTACCAGTGCTGACCATATCTTGGCATTTCCTCTAGCCTCTGTTTTGTTCTCTACATCATCTGTTCCTGCTCTATTTCTCTGCCCTTTATAATTTAAACAACACAAATTACCTGCTTTGCCCTGTACTGCGTATTCTTTGCCATGTTCTCTTGTCTTTGCACACCATTCACATTTTCTGGAACGGAATCATTCTCCTTGTCTGTCTGGCTAATTCATCCTTCCACACGCAGCAGCATGTGAGGCCTTCTCAAAGAATTAGAGCACCCCCTACATTTCATTTCCTGGTCCGCTTTATCTCAGCAGGTGTGATTTTTTGTTAGTATTTTTTTTCTTATTAGAATCTTACATCTTTAAGGCATAGATTATGGCTTATTTATCTTTTGTCCCTAGAAAAACTAATACAGTGTCTGATACATAGTCCTGGGATCAATGAATGGATAAATAAATGCATGAATAAATAATATTATTATTTACCAGAATAATTTCTTACACTAAAGTAATTTCGTGCAAACACGAAGTTTTGAAATGAAGTTGGCAGGGCACTTGGAATTTATAATGAGAAGATTAAGAACAGGTTTTTAAAAAGTGAGTAATAAAACACCAGTATATAGAAAGACTAAAAATAAGACCACGGTACTATGGTTGATGAATAATTCTACTTTTTAAGAGTAGACCCTTTAAGAAATATCTTTTAAGTAATGGAGAGCCTATCCTTAAATTGCACATTTTTTTTTCTAGTGACTTTCTCTATGATCACTAGTTGGTGAAATAGGAATAGAATCTGTCAAGGAACAATGCTATAATTAATTGTAGGATATCCCCCATATAGCATATCTAATTTCAATATCTGGTTTCAAAAAACATTATCGTAGGATACTCTGACATTCACAAGATACAGTTTTCGATTTTTAGTACTCCCAGCTTCACAAATAGCATTTAATCTGCCCCAAGGGCAAAATTAATTACAAAAAAAAGTTAAATTCCAAGCCCCTGATTTAAATTTTGCACACTTTTTACCTACCAGTAATCTTGGCCCCATTGTTTAATTGTTCTCTCTCCAGGTTTCCTATACCTGTAATCGGTTCAATAATACACTTTTCTAATGATGCACCTGTAATTAGTTTTCTTCTCTGTCTCACTTCTCCATTCCATTTCCTTCTCAGAGCTTCTTGAGATCACATTCTAAGTAAGTCACTTGCACTTATTTTTTGTCTCAGAGTCTGCTTTTGGGGAAGCCCAACCCAAGAAACTAGCATGGCCAGAGATGGTGACAATTGAAGTGCGTTTTGTAGACATGAGCAAGACCTCCTCAGGTCATTGAAGACAGGCTACTTGAGGAAGGATCAGATCGCAAGCAGGATAAACATGTCACAGTTACATTCTGTAATTGATTTGCTCATGAAAAGCCAAGCTTCCAGTTGTGTAAAATAAAGCTGTAGGTATTTACATGAAATAGAAAACAAAGAATTTTGTACATATTTATAAGGGGATGGGTTTTAACTCATAGGAAATAGAAAATTATGTAAAATAATGTAATTGGGTGGCATGATCATATTCATATTTGTGCAGGTAGTTGCATGCAGAGATGCTGTGAGACTATTCACAGAATACACCCGCAAGAGGTTGCAAGATTGATTTCAGCAGTCCCAAAAGATGGGCAGAGAGATTGAAGAACATTTTGGAATTTACTATCAATGGGACTTAAAAAAATTGGATATCATGGATGGATTTTTTTTTTAAGATTTCATTTATTTATTTGAGAGAGAGAGTGGGGAGAGGAGCAGAAGAGGGAGAGGGAGAGAATCTCAGGCAGACTCCCCTCCAGAAAGAAAGGGCATGCTAAGAACATAAAATCAAATAATAAGATATTATTAATAGACCAAGTGCATTAATCCCCAGAGCCTTTCATGGGGCTCAATCTCAGGACCCTGAGAACATGACCTTATCTGAAATCAAGAGTGGGAGGATGCTTAATGGACTGAGCCACCTAGGTGCCCCTCATGGATGGAATTCTTATATTTTTCTGCTTGATTGAGTGGAAGTAATACTTACTGACATTAAATAAAATACTGCTTTCAGAGAGAGAAGTTGACTGGAAAATAAAGTGGGGTATGAAGAACAATAGATATCAGTTCAGAGTTAACAATATTTGAGTTTGAGCTGTTTGTCTATTATCTTGTAGAAGTTTAAAAGAAACTCTTTTTGAGGCTCAGTGAGGAAGTCATTATGATATTTTAAAGTATTGATGGAAACACTTGGAAAAGCATGGCAGTTTTATCTTTGTTTATATATGTAAGAAAAGCCTGAGAGGAGACAACCCACTCAGGGTATGTAAGTGTGAGAGCACGCGTTCTACATCTAAGAATAGTAAATGTCAGTTCCAAAAGCCCCCCGTTTTTCACTATGAGGGTGATTTTAAAGCTATATTCTGTGGTGCCTTGATGTTCAATGGTGCTACTTTCAGGCCAACATCCTTGCTTCACAAAGCAGCTCTCCCCTTACCTAACTCATCTGATTGACTGTGGCAAATTCCATTTAAGTGATTTCAGGGAGAAGGGGAGCTCTGCTATTAATGAAATAAAAAATAAAAAATTACAATAAATTAAAACCCACTGTACTTAAGCATCCAAGAAAACATAGTAGAAAAGCATGAATAGAACTCTTGAAAGTAGAGTTATTTAAAGGACAATTTTAGGAGAATGGTCTTAGAGTGATAATGAAGTTATTTGTGGGAAAATTTATTTTATGATGAAGATATTTGAGAATTGATCATTTATAAACACAGATAAAAACACATATTTACGGGGCACTTGGGTAGCGCAGTCGTTAAGCGTCTGCCTTCGGCTCAGGGCGTGATCCCGGCGTATGGGATCGAGTCCCACATCGGGCTCCTCCGCTGGGAGCCTGCTTCTTCCTCTCCCACTCTACCTGCTTGTCTCTCTCTCACTGGCTGTCTCTCTGTCACATAAAAAAAATAAAATCTTTAAAAAAAACACACGTATTTATAAAATTTTCCTCTTCTTCCTTTATTTACTTTCTGTGGATGTGCCTGTGCATATATATGTATAAAAATATGAAGAAAGAAAGGGCATGCTAAGAACATAAAATCAAATAATAAGATATTATTAATAGACCAAGTGCATTAATTCCCAGAACTAAATCTGTCTGTGCCTCGATAAAAATTAACAATGTTCATTTAAATGATTAAACTACCTGAGTTGTTTAGGAGAGTAGTGAAGAGTGGATATTGTTGTATTTGTTTCTTATCAAGTGATCTTATTGTGATTTTTCACAAATATTAAATGATTTTGTAATTCTGGAGAAAGGAGGACTTCATTTTTCACAGGAAGCAGAATGATCATTCAAATTGGATACTACAGCACTTTATTGCAACCCTTGATTATCTTCCATCTCATTAAAAAGCTGTTGAAAAATAATTTATTATTTAGTTGCTAACAGATAATAAAAAATTCATTTTTGCTAATGGCACAATCAGATTATATTTTATTGCTCAATTTTTATTGGTCTTGATAGGACAGTAGATTAATTACATATATATTTCACTATCTCAGAAACATAGAAATTGTATTTGCTGAAACAGGACTTACTTAGATTAAATAGATTTTGCTGTATTTCAATTAAAGGATTCCTGAGGCTGAAATGTAGGTGTAGCAACTCTAGTACTTTATAATTCCTCTCAAATATCATATCCACCTAGGCAGTTCATATAGAAAATATAACTACATTATTCTTAACACATACAATGGAAGTGAAATATTCTAATATTTATAGCAGTCGACAAACTAAAGGTAACCTGCAAAAAAAACCAAAAACAAAAAACAAAACAAGACACAAAAACAAAAAGACAGAACAGGCTACTGATGGCCTTAATATAATAAAAGCAGAAGCTTTGAAGAGTTGGCCCCGGAGGGGAATGGAGGACAGACAACAGAAACAGAGGCTCTGCTAGTATTTTCTGAGATTGAGATTAATTTTCCTGAAATCTCCCACTTGTTATCCACACCATTTCTACAGGAAAAGCACAGCTACTGAAAGGTTTCAGCAAACTCTTGACGCACTAAGCATCCTTCATTCTCCTTAGTATCAAGGAGACCAAGATGGAACACCTAAAGACATATTTGCTCAAAGAAAAGAAAAGAAAAGAAAAGAAAAGAAAGAAAGAAAGAAAGAAAGAAAGAAAGAAAGAAAGAAAGAAAGAAAGAAAGCTAATCGTGACCAGCAGTTACCTATATATTTTACTAGAATGTCTCTCTTCCTGTATCTCACATGTCTTCTGGGTAGCCAAAAATCACTCATGGTGAGGGAGGGTGATCACTTCCAAAGAGATCTGCATCCTAATTCCTCGTGTTACACCTGTGAATATGTGCCACAGATTGAGTTGTGTTCTCCTAAAGATGTTGACTCCTAACCCCTCACACCTGTGAATGTGGCCTTATTTGGAAATAGGTTCTGTGTAGACTGTCATGTTAAGATGAGGATACTAGGCTAGATCTTAATTTAATAGTGGTGTCCTTATAGAAAAGGCTCCTGGGTGGATATATACAGAGGGAAGACAAGGTGAAGGCACTGGGGTGAACACCATGTACAAGCCATGGGCCTCCAGACAGAGCTGGAGAAAGACCCGAAACACTGTTTCGGATTCAGAAGGAATCCACCTGTTGACTTTTTTTTTTTTCCCTTGGACTAGCCTCTAAAACTGAAACAAAAACTGGCTATTGATTAAGTTACCAAGTTTATGGTACTTTGTTACGGTAACCCCAAGAAACGAATCCAATGTTTCTGTCACATAACAAAGAGAATCAATTGCAGATACTGTTTTAGATACAGTGATGTTTATTAATGAGCTCATCTTAAGGGAGGGAGATTACCTGGATATGTGGCTGGGCCAACCTAATCACGTGAGCTCTTAAACATGAAAGAAGGCAGCGGAAGAGCTGGCCAGCCAGGTGCAGCGTGAGCAGGATGGGACCCTCCATTTCTGCCCACGAACCAAGGTGGTGTGCAGCTTCCAGGTGCTGGGAAAAGTGAGGCAGCAGATAAAAGGCTGAGCATCCAGAAACAAATGTGGTCCTACTGACATCTTCATTTTAACCTACTGCGGCTAGCGTTGGACTTCTGAATTTTTTAAGATAATAAATTTGTTTTGT
Source organism: Ursus maritimus (assembly GCF_017311325.1). Taxonomy (NCBI): domain Eukaryota; kingdom Metazoa; phylum Chordata; class Mammalia; order Carnivora; family Ursidae; genus Ursus; species Ursus maritimus. The sequence continues at coordinate 6,033,335 of NW_024424230.1, forward strand.
TTTAAATGAGTGAGTTTGTGGTGATTTGTTACAGAGTCATAGAACCTACCATCTCCCTGTAACCTACTGTGTGGGGGACTCACACTGAGGTGTAGGGAGAGCAGTAGCATAGATAAAGTTCTTTGTTTTAGCTTTTCTCCCCTGTGATAATACTGCATAATGAACAGACCACAAGTCTCAGTGTCCTACAAATAATTTTTCTTTTCCTTAGTTCTGTGAATTGGCTGGGGTAGATCTGCTTCAGTCTGTGGGTCTGTTGCAGACTTACTCACACTTATTTATAGGATTTGTCGTCCCAGGATTCAGACTGAAAGAGCATTAGTCACTTAGGGGAAGGTCTTCTCATGGTCAACAGCAGGAGCGTGGAGAGAAAAGCAGAAACATGTGTCTCTTACAGTCTTAGTTTGGAACTGGCAACTGTAACTTCTTCCTACATCCACTGAGCGAAATAAGAGCGTGGCCAAGCCTCACATCAGTGGCGTAGGAAAGTGAGCCGTGGCAAAGGCAGGAAGAAAAGAAACAATTATGGACAAATAATAGGATCTACCATACCTAGTTTTGTCTCTGAAACAGGCCTTTTCCTCAGAAATGCAACCTGCAGATTTGCTTCAGGAGACAAATATCAACAACCCACAATTATGCCATGACATATTGGATGAGGGGGAAACTAGGGTGAGGGGGTTAGTCAATAATGGCGCTATGGACTGAATTGTGTCTTCCCAAAATTCAGATGTTGAGGCCTAACCGTAAATATGGTAATAGTTGGAAATGGGGCTTTTAAGGAGGGAACCAAGATTAAATGAGGTCTTAAGGAGGGGTCTCTAATTGAATGGGATGATTTGTGTTCTTCCAAGAAGAGAGGAAGTAACCAGAGGTGCACACACACAGAGGAAAAGACACGGCAGGGGGCGAGCTAGGGAGGGAGGCTTCAGGACAAACCAAACCTGCCAACAAGAGACTTTCCAGCCTCCAGAATTGTGAGAAAATAAACTTCTGTTGTTTAAGGGCCCCCCACCCCCAGTCTGCGGTATCGCATTTAGCAGTTGGAGAGGGCATACGAATGGAATCTATTGTCTGTGAAGAATATAAAAATAATATCAAAATCAATGAAGGTTAGTGTGCTTTTTTAAATTATTACTGTGGGCCAGCAATTCCAAATAATATTAGGGCAAAACTGATCCTTCCTTCTAGTGTGGGCTTCTCCCGTCTGTGATACAACACTGGTAACATGGCCCGAAAATGTGACTTCTCCATTTCAGTCATGATGGATGTGAAATTTGCCGAAGATTTATTCAAGATTTATGCAAAGGACCATTATTTTATCCTACATTGGTTTGCAGCTCGGGGTATAATTTTCCAAAATAAATGGAGATGTTTCATTTGACACTGAATGACGTAGCATAATTACTTGGAAACAAAAGAGAAATGAATTCCAGGAAAACAGCAACACCAACAAACATCTTAAACTAAAAATATATTTTGTTTTAAAAAATGATACAATTTACACATACAATTTAATGTGTCTATGTGGAAACGTTTCCAACAACATACTGTCAAATATTTGTTATAAGTCCGTTTTCAAATACTACAGATAAAATAACTTATGGCTACCATTCTTATAATTTTGATAAAACTCAAGCATTACACGTGTTCTTATTATTCTGCATTGCCATTTCCTTTCATTAATTCATTTTATATTTCTCTTTATCTTTCTCAACAGTGATGACAATTTGTGCATTTTTCATGGTGCTAAGCTTTCTTCTCAACCACAAATAAAACAGTTGATGGGTGATTGCCTAAAGAACATTCGTCGCTACTCTCTTAACTTCCTTTTCTCCCTAGCTTGGAAATAAAAGTATTCCATAATTAATTCCTTTGGCATGTTCTTTTCCACAATTGTTTTGTCATATCACTTGTTTATAGCATTCATACTCACTCATATGGTAAGTATTCCAGACATTATTTTTTCATGTAATTTTTGCCAGAATGCACAATATAACCAAAGCTACAATTATTTCCCCCCATTTCCACTTCAACATATTTCATTTCGTAGTTTCCATTATATTTAGAAAATTTTTGAAGCTGAGATCCACTTAATGGGCTACATTTATCCATGGCATTTTATTAAACAATAGATAATATTAAGTCTCTGTGGTGTTCTTAGCAGTAAAGGAAGAGAATGCGTCACCGCACTGGAAATCATCAGAAATATTTAAGCTTCTTAAAAACAGATTGAACAAAGTTAACATAATTTTTAGACATTATCTAAAGCCAGATGATGTTATAAGAAAAAATAGCTTAGGAGGTAGAATATTGTTAAAAAAAATAATTCCATATAGCTGTTGGGACTTCTGGTTTCAGCTCCCACATGGAAAGAGCTTGGAAATATTGCTCTTATCCTTACAATAGAAAAACCCAGAGAAACTGAAAATCAGTGACTCTGTTGGATCCAGCAGAAAACGGACTTGCAGAGTCATCATCCTACTCTCTGGTGTGACAGGTACATTCACAGGGACTAAGCTGAGAGTTGCTTATACTGCCGGCTGACACACTGAGTTCAGTGTTATGAGACCAGAGGGTGAGGCCACTGAAAATGCGCTGGATTCCTGATCCATGGCAACTGCGATAATGAAACTGTTTGAGCCCACCAAATTTGTGGTAATTGGTACACAGCAACAGAAAATGAATACAGAAATATACAGACACTATATTTCACTCTTCATACCATTTGCTAAATGAACTATACAATCTATATAAAGGAAAAATGTATTAAATGTACTCCAGTGCAACAGAGATATTTGTTATTATAATTGCCACATTTTATGTAACATTGTTTAATTAAAGTATAAAAATAAATCATTTATGTTCTGATCTTGTCTTCCTATTTGATAAACATGATTGTATCTTAGAGCCTTTGAAATAACACTAAGATAAAATGCTTCAATGTTACAGCTTTAACAGAAAACATTATAAATTATTAAAAGGCATGATATGTCTTGGTAAAAAAATGATTAGACTTCCATAATCGTTGCCTATGCTCTGATTTTGGCATTAATTTGCCATCAGAAAGAACCGGTACCGCGATAACATGATGTAGAAATAAGCACTGTAAATGGAAGTCTCCCGAAGCTTTTTCACCGTTGTGTTCACTACTACAGAATAGTAAGAGAATAACAGTGATTCTCCCTAAGATGTGGATGTGGAAATAAGGGGCTTAGCATGAGGAGGGCCAAATGATTTGTGCTGATAGTAGTCTGTTCAGCAAACAGTAGACTTTCAGTCACCGGGAAAATAGGTATCTGATACGATCACCAGTGAAAAAGGGCAATGCCATTTTTACAGAATTGCTGAATGGATTGCCAAGAACTAGTCATCTCCATTGAAAATTATGCAGTGTAGTGGATTCTTCAGAGCACTCTGACCACTTCACAAACATTAAACACTAGATAAAATGACAGGCATTCCTCATTTAGCTGTGAAGATACAGTTAGGACTCCAATCTTCATAAAAGTCTCATGTCTCCAAGTAGACTCTAGTAACAAAACGAAAACCTTTGGATAAATGTCAGTTACTTCAGGTAAATTTCAGTTATTAAAGAATGACAATGGTAATAAAGCATTCTTAGACACAAAGTAGGAAATGAATGCTAACGGATAAACCTTTGAGGAGAGTGTTTCGTTTTGCACGCAAGAGATTAGCACACACACATGATAAAGTGTAAAATGGGATCATTGTATTCAGGACAGTAACATTCACAAATTGTTCCTATTATATCTATTCTGTTGTGTCAAGATATGAGAAATAGTGAGAATACAGACTTGAGAAAGGTAGAGAAATTAGCCAAGACTCGGCTTCCATCACCAACCATGACTTACGGCATTGCTTATACGAGGTCAGATCATTGAAAAGCATCCCAAGGTCCCACAAGGTAAACCCGTGAGGTTCTAAGGCAAGAGTAAGCAGGAGGCAGAGTGAGAAGAGAGAAGAGGCGAGCAAGTGAGGCGAGGTGCCCCTCCAGCTTCCTTTCTCCGCGGTGCAGGGCGTGCTTGGTCTTAGATTACGAACCATTAAGACTTGTGTGAGGGATCATGGTTTCAGGGGAGTTTGGGCAAAAATTTTGAGTGATTTTTTTTTTTTTTTAACCCACTAGTCACTGAGCCGTCAGCCAGGTTGTAGAGCCAGTTAAATGAACCAGGTATAACTTATCATTCTAAACACAGGCATTCCCCACTTTTTGAAAGCTCTTGCTTTGTCCTTTCACTTCTAGGGAAGGCCTACATCAGTACCTGTTTTTGTTAAATAGAAGAAACCAGGAGAGGATTTTTAGATTACGGAAAAAGACCAAAAGCAAAAACAGCACTCAGCGTGTAGTGTTCCAGCGAGCACGTGGAGGCCGCACAAACCCGAGCAGAGAGAGGGGCGCCCCCAGCGCCTTCCCCGGGAACTACACTCTGCATCCCAACATCAAGCCCCCAGTTTTGAACTTTGCAGCATCTATGCTTTATCTTGATTGATTTTGTGCATCTGTTAGCAAGGTGTGTCCTTCAGAAAGAAAAAAAAAAAAAAAAAACAAACCCTAAGAGAAGTTATTTTTGAGGGTCTGGAAATGCCCAAAAGGTTTTCCATATAAATTAATGGTGACTACTTCTTTGCTTTATGTCACTTTGGTTTATGTAAGTTTCCATAGGAACCCTCTACTTTTGGATAGCGACGGAAGCCTGTATCCCTGAGCAATGTACATAGACTAACTTCAGGGGCTCGAAGGTGTTTTGAACTTGAAACAACACATTATTAGTAACTAGCTAGCCCTTTGTATTCTTTATCTAGTCCCTAAGTCAGTACAAGACTTCTAGACTTCCCTGGAAAGAAACACGAGTGTGAGAAAACCCTTTAACACACCTGCATTCTGGTTAGGCTCCATTTCATGTTCACTTACCTTGAAGCTAGGCACTTACAACCTCAGCCATATGTCTCTCTCTAGTCCCTAATTTTCTCCTAAATTCCAGAAATATTTTTGATAAAGTGCCAAATATATACATCATTGTCAATTCTGTATATATTACATTGCAAATATGTACACACATATTGTGCATTGCATAAAAACATTTCGAATCTACTTTTAGCAAATATGGTATCTTTTACTCCAAATGACTTCTGTCATCTTGCCTGGCTTGGCTAGATGACAAAACAGGTATTGTCTTAGCTCAGTCTACAATAACAAGAAACAACAGACCTGGTGACTAGAACCACAAACATTTATTTCCTCCCAGTTCTGGAGGCTAGATTCTGAGATCAGGTGGCAGCGCAGATGGGTTCTGGTGAGGGCCCTCTTCCTGGCTTGTGGATGGCCACCTTCTCACTGTGTGCTCTTGCGGCCTTTCCTCAGTGGAAAGAAGGAAAGTGAACTCCGCCGGTGCCTCTTCTCATAGGGACATTAATCCTCTCAGATGAAGACCTCAACTTTATGATCTCATTTAAACTTAATTTCATCCTTAAAGGCTGTATTTCCAAATGCAGTCACACTGTGGATTAGTGCATCAGTGTACAAATTTGGGGGGTGACATAACTCAGTTTATAGCAAGTCTGAAGAGTTAGCAGTTAATAGATAATAATTCCACATATGTGAATGCAAAAGAGGAAGGGAGAAGGGAAAAGGAAGGAGCATGGGGAAACCCCCCAAGCTTCATGTATTAGAAGTAGTTGTTCTGCTTTTAATTCCATTTTTTTCTATGATGCTTGATATAAATTTATTTTATCCATTTCCTCTGCTTTGCTTTTATATCTCTCTTTATTTACCAGTAGATTCTCTCCTGGTTCGAAGAAGAGCCAACCTCTGGCAGCAAAACTCCCTGATTTTCCTGGAGAAGTGTCCTTGTCCTCTGGCTCTTCTCCGCATTTCGTGGCTGAGACATATGGCTTCTCTGTGTACGGTTCTTTGTCATCAACCCCTCAAGTTCTCTCTAATTAACACTCACCATGATTCAACAACCTGACATGTTAAAAGTCATATGATTTTCCAAGGAGCTGACATCATATTGTTTTTTAAGACAGTTTTTTTTCTTCCCCAAAATAGTGTGCTAATTTTACAGAGTGATGAAATCATGACATAATCTGTTATTTACCAACATATGACTTTGTGTTTTATCATATTTAAGCATTTAAGAAAACAACTTTAAAATAGTTTTTATTGTGTATGTGAGTTGTAAAATTATGTTAACATTTGTGTGGGCACCTCAAGGACTCAATGAATAGATTTCGTAGGGGATTCTCATGTCCTCCTGGGGAAAAAGTGCCATCGGGAGAGAGGTGCTACCTGCCATTATGTCTGTGACTAAGGAAGCATAGGTGAGGGACACTGACAGCTTCTCGGGGTAACAACAGCCTCTGGGTCTGACTGGATGAAAAATGATGCATGACAAACACTTTCCTTCAGACTCGGGTGCGGCCGAGTTACAAACAGGAAATCTTGAATAAGAAAACTCAACTACTGGCTTAGCGGACAAGTGAATGATTCAGTTCTCTGCAGAAAAGATCCGTCAAGTGGACCAAAACCGTCCATGTGGATTTGGACTTGTTCCTCTGAATCTGAGGTGATTAAACTACAGACAGCACTGGGTAATCATTGATTCCAGAAGTGAGGGACAGGGCTTACTGTAAAGTGGGAAAATCAAGTACTTTCAAAGTGGAACAGAGGGAAAATGCCAGACTTTAAACTCAAGTGTTCTATGGACAACATACTTTTAGACACAACACAATGTATTCATATTGTCTTTTAATACATTATATTGTATGATTTTAAATTTCACAGAAACTCACAAACATGCTATATAAAGTGTGTGTCTAAAACTCTTAAATATTCATCTTAGAAATGGTTAATAGTAGAGATCCAATGTTTTTCCTAAGAGACCCAGAAATAATTCCCTCTGTATTATTTTAGCTCATTTTTATGATTACAGTGACATTCCCTTACTAGAGTTTGACCTTACTAGAAATGTGCTTCTCTGCCCATTAAATAAACCATGCCCAACTTCCCCCAAAGAGAGTAGAGGCAGAAATGTGCTTTATTAGCAGGTCACTGAAAATATGCTAGCATTCCCAATCATTTTCCTCTGGATGTTAGACATAAGAAAGTAAAATGTACTTCTGTGGTAACAGTGAGTATATATTAAGTCTACAAGACTTTTTGTTGTTGTTGTTAATTTCCCTCTGGTGGTTACAGCCACACCTCTGCAATTCCTGTTAACGACCCTGGCAGAAGCCACTTAGGACATCACGACAAATCAAAGCAGCAGTGGTAATAGGATTCTCCCCTTGAGTGATGACATTGATACAGAGGCCACAAAAAAAGCCCCACTGAAAACAACTTTCAGAATCTGGGTAACCAAAGTGTTGAACACCATTACTCTATTCTATGTTTTTCTAAAGGTAAGAAAAGAAACTGCAGTCTATCTTTTAAGTTAAACGACTTATTTTGATATATTTGTAGATTTGCATGCCAGCTATAAGAAATTTGAGCAATTCCCACTTGTTCTTTACCTCGTTTTGTTCTGCAGAAGCATTTTGCAAAACTATTTTACAATATTACAAAGACAGTGACGTCGTCCATCGAGTCAAACACAGAACGTGTCCACTCCCCCTTGGATAACGAGCGCACCTGCTCCGCGGGCCCCGGCTGGCCGGTGCCTCCCCCAGCGCCCTGCTCGCTCGGTCCCTGCGGTGACACACAGTAGGATTTGTAACCCGCAGCTTTCTTCACTTACTTTGGTCATATTTTTCAGGATCGTTTTTAGCTTTCCTCAGGCCCATGTCTTTCCATATACTTTTTAGAATAAGCTTTACTATGTCTACAAAACCCTGCTGAGCTTTTAATAGAAATTGTTTTAAGTCTATAGATCACTTTGGGGAGAATGAACATTTTTACTGTGTTGAGTCCTCTAATACATGAACATGCCATGTCTCCATTTATTTACATCTTCTTGGAATTCTTTCAGCATTTTGTAATATCGGCATACACATCCTGTAACATATTCTGTTAAATTTATCTCTAAGCTTATGGTTTCTTCCGAGTGATGGTAAATGCTATTGTGATTTATTTTCAGTTTCTACGTCATTACCGTTAGTATATACAAAAGTTTCACCTTTGCTCCTTGATGTCGTACTCTGCCACCTCACATCATCACTCATTAGTTTCAAGGACTCTTCCTTCCTTCCTTCCTTCCTTCCTTCCTTCCTTCCTTCCTTCCTTCTTCCCTCTCTCCCTCCCTCCTTTTCCCTTTCCTTTCCTTTCCTCTCCTCTCCTTTCTTTTCCCCTCCCTTTCCCTCTCTTTCCTTCCTTTTCTTTTCCTTCCTTTTCTTTTCTTTTCTTTTCTTTTCTTTTCTTTTCTTTTCTTTTCTTTTTTCTTTTCTTCTCTTTTCTTCTTCTTCTTCTCCCTCCTCCTCCTCCTCCTCCTCCTCCTCCTCCTCCTCCTCCTCCTCCTCCTCCTCCTCTTCCTCCCCTCCTCCTACTCAGGACTATCTATGTAGACAACCATGACATCTGTAATTAGGGACAACTTATTTCTTCCTTTTCAACATGTATGTCTTACATTAATTCTTTTGTTGCCTTCTTGCAGTTTTTATTACTTACGGTTTAATCAGCTTCTTGAATTTGTGGGTTTATGTCTTTTGCAAAATCTGGGACGTTTTCGAACATTATTTCTTAGAACATTTTCACCCCAGTCTCTTTCCACTTTCTCTCTGGGATTCTAATGAGCTGAATCTTTTGCTCTGTCCCAGGGGTGCCTGAAGCTCTGTCCTTCCCTTTCCTTTTTTTTTTTTTTTTAAGATTTTATTTATTTATTTGACACAGAGACAGCCAGTGAGAGAGACAAGCAGGCAGAGTGGGAGAGGAAGAAGCAGGCTCCCAGCAAAGGAGCCTGATGTGGGGCTCAATCCCAGAACGCCGGGATCACGCCCTGAGCCGAAGGCAGACGCTTAACGACTGAGCCACCCAGGCGCCCCATGTCCTTCCCTTTCCTTTCCCAGTCTAGTTTTTCTCTGTATTCAGATTGGGGAAATTATATTGATGTTACCTCCATCCTTTTCTTTCCTTTTTCTTCTCCAGTCTACCTTTAAACCAATCCAACGAGTTTTTTTTTTTTTTAATTGTAGCATTTTTCAGTTCTGTAATTTTCATTCAGTTCTTTGCAATCTCAGTTTTTGGTTTTCTTTTTTTTTCTTTTCTTTCTTTTTTTTTCTGAGATTTTCTCTTTCTTCATTTCTTTAAATATCATTTGCAACTGGTTGCTCAAACATTTCTAGATGGTTCCTTTAAAATCTTTGTCAGAATTCCAACATCTGATTCATCTCAGTGTTGGTGTCAGTTCACTGTTTTGTTTTTGTTGTGCTTTTATTCAGCCTGTGACATTCCTGGATCTTGTTACAATGGCTGAGGTTTTTGTTTGTGTGTGTGTGTGTGTGTTTTAATTGTACCCAGGACATTTGAGCTATTGTGTAAGGAGGCTCTGAGTCCAATTTAAATTTTTATTTGAATGCGTAGTCACCCTGTTGAGGGGTGGTACCCAGATCCTGGCCCATTGTTGCAAACTGTAGGTCCAGTGACAATCTAATTATCAGAAACTTTGAGGAGCAACTTTGGTTTGATACAGTGCTGTGTCCTTGAGCCTCTTGCTGAGCCCTGCTTGGGGGCCAGAAGGGGCTTCATCGGGCCATGCTATCTGTCTCTAGCTGGGGAAAGAGTCTCTTGCCCAAGAGATGAACGGTGCTTCTTTGGAAGGCACTTGTGCTGGGACCCCTTGCTAAAGGCTTGTCGTCTCTCAGTGAGAACGGCAGTTTCTGGGCAGTGGTCTAGCCGGGAAGGAACTTCTCCTGGACTCATTGTCAGGGATCCTCTGATCAGTCTTTCTTACCAGTATTGCCAAGCTCACCTGGTGTTGTTGGTGGGATTCACATCTGAACTGCTGGAGGAATGAGCCTACTTGGCCCATCTTCTGTTGTTTGTTGGGGATATCCGGAAATGCTGGGCCCTGGCCACTTCCCTCTGTGGGTGGCAGTTGTAAGATGCTCTGTTCCTATGATGTTGCTCAAGTCCTAATGTTCCTAACCATTTGCTTTCCTCTTTCCACACTGCAGATTTATACTTGGGTTGTCTCTTGCATTATTTTCTGGGCTTATATTTACTTTTAACAGGAAGGAGCAGGGAGGAGGTCCAATGTACTGCGCAAGATAGTTACATTAATCCTTGCTAAAACATAATCAGACACTGTACAATTGTCAGTCTTAAATATGTTTTCAGACGGGATTTGTTTCTCCGTGAAATTTCACATGCAAATCCTTATGATCCTAAAATATGGTCTTGTACTAGAAACTTTGGAGTAAATGCTATAGAAGGTTTTAGAGTATATGCAAATGTTCATTTTGCACTTGTGAAAATTATGTTTATTAATACAGGTTCTTACATAACTGTCCTTTAGATTTTTACATGTTTGATGATTCATCATTGTGACATATCACAGCACAGCTGGTTGCCAGGAGTGACATTATAGCAAAGATTTATATAAAATATCTAAAAGTTATGTAGCTATAATGCTTTCACTCCACGGGTAGCACCATCAATACCCACATTTAGGATAATAGCTCTGGCAGAAAAAAAGTTCCACAAAGAAAAACTCCAGTAATGTAACACTACTTGTATTCAACATCTCTGCGAATGAAACATGGCTATAAAATTTGTATCTAAAAATATCCAGCATCCACAAGGAGTTAGCATTTGAAATTTGAAAGGCAAAGATGTTTAAAGTAGGTCTTGATTGGAAGGGCAGAAAGTGTGTACACTTTTAGTGACTTAGCAAATCAGCTTTTTATCTTAGAATAGTTTTAGACTTACAAAAAGAATGCAAAGACAGTATTTGTAGTAATTTTAAATTAACTTCCTAAACTATAAGGTTGCTGCAGTTTATTGTGTGATAAAAATTAGCGTTTGAATTATGTTTAAAATTTGGTTGAGGACTAGAAATTATTAAATTCATGCTGCCAATGGATGTAATCTTCATTAATGGTGTCGTAGAAGTGAGTCAACATGTTTTTTGCTCTCCAGTACTTCCAAGTAAAATTTTAATCGGAAGATTCCTTTTCAGTATGATCGTATATATGCGTATTGTTACTCTCTTGTGTGTTCAAAGCTTACATAATAAACGAAAAAGACTCAGTCCTTAGTATACTTCTAGCTTTTAAGAATTTTTTCTTTAATGCCTCCCTAATGAATACTATATAAGATCTTATCAGAGAGATTTTTTAGTCCAGAAATTCCATGAGAAACTTGAAGAAAAATCGGTTATTTTTATTTCTTACATTCACATAATGAGGATTGGAGAACCAAATGAAATGGCAAGAGTGAGGCACACTATTTAGAGAAGCAAAGAGCACAAATTGTATTTCTTCTTTCTTTGTGTTATTTATTACTGTAAATACTGACGGTCTTTAGCCTTCATTGTAAGATATTTCAAATTAAACAATCATTCTATTGCTTTGATTTAGATTTCTGTGGTTGGAAGTAATGATATTTCTCCTTCGCCTTCATTATTACTCCCAGTATTCACTTCGCTGGTCTTTGTTGGCATGTCTGTGCTTACATAAGACCAGAGGAAAGTGTGATGGTGTCACCCCTTTGAGATTCCTTTAATTCTCTAAATTGAGATGCACTTAAAAAAATAATATGCATTTGCTAAAATTTGCAGAGAACTGTCAGATGTTTTCTAATGTAATTTCTTAATCTCTCTCCATTTTACTTACAAGAGACTTAAAACTAAGTGGCATTAAATGTACTTTTCAAAATCTCACAGATCAACAACATGGTTAAAGCTTGAGGGTATGACGCTGAGTGAAATAAGCCAGTCAGGGAAAGACAAATGCCATATGATTTCCCTCATATGTGGAACTTAAGAAACAGAACAGATGCGCAAAGGGAAGAAAAGGAGAGAGACAGACAGACAAAGAAACAGACTCTTAACTCTAGAGAACAAACAGAGGATTACCAGCGGGCAGGAGGGTGGGGGGATGGGAGAAATAGGTGATGGGGATTAAGAGCACTTATCAGGACCAGCGCTGAGTAATATATACAAGTGTTAAATCACTATATTGTACACTTGAAGCTAATCTAACACTGTTAACGACACAGGAATTAAAATTAAAAGCTTAATTTAAAAAAGTAAAAAAAAAAAAAGAGATATCACACAAATAAGTAATGAATTTAAGGCGACTTTTACAGTACGTAGCTCCAAATTCTAGCAAATTTAACAATAACATAATGAAGGAGTGATGCTTCCATGCTGCCAGAGCAGTCTAGGGGCTCCTTAGATTAAGGCTACAGCTTGCAGAACTAGCCCAGCAGATATTATTTGGGGCAGAGCAGATACTATTATCTTATGATTTTATGTGGGGCCTGTATAATATAATACTATTACATCGTAGGTGGTAGTGAGGTAGCAAGAAAAATCATGAGGTGAACAGAGCCCAGGATTTGAGTTCCAACAATGAAAATATTTTATCCTCAATTTTCTTATCAGTAAAAATGGCATAACAATTCTAAATCTACCAGATTCTACAACATCGTTGGGATAGTCACTGAAAAATGTATGCCTAAATATTAAATTATGGTTTATAAAAATAAATGTAATCTTCAGTGTGAGGACCTACAAATATTTTATGTTATGATTGGCTCCAATTTAACCATATTTTATACATCCAAAATACTCTAGTTTTACATTTAAGAGCATGAGTTTTGATCAAAACAGAATTAACGAATGTAATAATTTAATTTGCAATTCAACCTTCTCATGTCAAAGACGGAAGTTTTTAAATATCTTTGGTTGAATTGTTAGTTTTTACTTTAATTTAATAAATGTAATTATGTGTATTATAAAATTGGAAACAGTACAAAATACTTTAATAAAATCTGGGAAACAAATTTTGAATCTGTGTAATGAAAATATATATTATGAGTGTGGCACATATATATATTTATATGTATTCAAGTCCACATTCAGTTTATTGTCAAGGATACTTCACCGGCAGTGGAGTGTTCTTCTAAGTATCTCCTACTCTGTAACATTATGTCCAGCTGGGCTGCCTCCCTTTCTGTGATGTGACTATGGATCAGTGAGTTCCTTTGATATTAGTATCTCCCCACTGTCTATTTTGCATCACTTTACAGATGTCGGTTTAGTTGTCACTGTTTTTTTTTTAAATTGAGATATAATTGACATACAATATTGTGTCAGTTTAAATGTACAATCCATTGATTTGATACATTTATATATTACAATATGATCACCACTGGAGTGTTATCTAACTCCTTTATTACCTTACATAATTATTATTTCTTTTTTGTGGTGACAACAACTAAAATTTAATCTCTTGGCAACTTCGAAGTTTATAATACAGTATTATTGTCTATAATCTCTATGTCGTGTGTTAGATCTCCAGAACTTACTTATTTACTTATCTACTTACTTATCTACTTATCAAGTTTGACCCTTAAGCAACATTTTGCTAATTTCCCCTACCTCCCAACCCCAGGTAACCACCATTCTACTCTGTTTTTACAAGTTTAGCTTTCTTAGATTCCACCTATTAGTGATCGCGTACAGTATTTGTCTTTCTCTGTATGACTTACCTCACTTAGAATAATGCCCTCAAGGTCCATCCATGTTATCACAAATGGCAGATTTCTTTCTTTCTCATGGCTGAATAATATTCCATTTACCTATATCTACCACATCTTCATGATCCATTTATCCACTGACAGACATTTAGGTGTTTCCATATCTCAACTATTGTGAATAATGCTACAATGCACATGGGAGTGCAGATATCTCTTTGAGATGCCGATTTCATTTCCTTTGAACTATACCCAGAAGTGGGATTCCTGGAAAATATGGTAGCTCTAATTTTTTTTTTTTTTTTGAGGAAATTAGATCCTATTTTCCAACGTGGCTGCAGAAATTTATGTTTCCACCAACAGTGCACAGTCTTTCCTGTTCTCCACATCCTCAATCACCAACACCTGTTACCTGTCTTTTTGATGATCACCATTCCAACAGGTGTGAGGTGGTTCCTCATTCCGGTTTTGATTTGCATTTCCCCGGTGATGAGTGAGAATCTTTTCATATGCCTGTTGGCCATGTGAATGTGTCTTCATTGGAAAAAAATATCCATTTAAGTCCTCTGTCATTTTTTAATCAGATCTTTTTTTTCTTTATTGAGTTGTATGAGTTCTTGATATATTTTGAATGTTAACCCTTTATGCAATATATCATTTGCAAATATTTTCTCCCAATCCATAGGTTGCCTTTTCATTTGTTTTATTGTTTATTTTGTTGTGAAGAAGCTTTTTGGCTGATGTAGTCTTGTTGGTTTTTGTCTTTATCGCTTGTGCCTTTCTGTGTTTGAGTTTCCTCAAAACTGCTATTTTAAATCCTTTATCAGCTGGATTGCAAAATTCCTTTTCTTGGAGTTGGGTTATGGGAGCATATTGTTATTTTTGGTTATGGCATGTGTCCTTGATTCTTCATGTTCCTTGTAGTTTTGTGTTGCTGCTCTCATATGGGAGGGGGAAGACACTTCCTCAAATCTTTGAAAAATAGATTGACAGCACAAGGAACATACCTGACTTAATTATTACAAGTTAAAGACTATACATAAACAGGGATAAATCCTCTCCTATGAATATTTATAACTATTAAAGTTGGAATATCAAATTTATTCAAAATCTTTCGTTATACAAGAATGGAAAATGGACATTCTCCAGCTGTAGATATAGATATAGGTGGATAATAGCTAGGTAGACAGACTTGATACCAACACCTGATAAGGACATTGCAGACTAAGGATCAATCTCTTTCATGTATAAAATCCAGGAATATATGAAATGATAAAAATAATTATTTTAAATTAATTTAAATTAATTTTAAATTAAATAATTGTTTTAAACTGTGGTTTATTCCAGGAATGTAAGCGTGTTTGGAAATACCTAAGTCAATTATGTGGTCACCAAATTAACAGAGAATATAGGGAGAAAAATGCAAAACAGATGATCAATTTGTTAGATCAGGGAAAATGCACATGATAAAATTCAACACAAATTCGTTATTTATAAAGAAAAATGCATACAAAGAACAGAAGGAGCTGCCCCTAATCTGAGAAAGAGCATATGCTAATAACTATATGTAGCATAACACTTAATATCACTTAATGGTGATATGTTAAAAACTGTATCCCTGAGGTTGGGGAATGATACAGACATGGACCGTCTTCATTTCTCCTCAGCATTGCATTAGAATAGTAATACGGCTAGAAAGAGGCACAAAGGAGATTAAGAATTTGAAAGAAAATATAAAATGTCAATATTTTCAGATGACAGCATTGCGCTTCTAGAACCAAAGGAAGGATGCCTGGGTGGTGCAGTTAGTTAAGTTAGTTAGTTAAGAGTTGAATTCTTGGTTTTGGCTCAGGTCGTGATCTCAGGGTCATGGAATTGAGCCCTGCCTTAGGGTCCATGGTGAGCATGGAGTTTCCCTGTCCCTCTCTCTCTACCACTCCCTGGCAGAATAAATAAATAAATCTTTAGAAAATCCAAAGGAATCTTCTTTTTTTGTTTTGTTGTTTTAGAGAGAGAGAGCATGATCGTGGAGCGGGGGGGTGGGGGAACTAAGTGTCAAAGGGAGAGGACGAGAGAGAAAATCTTAAACAGGCTCCCTGTTGAGCACGGAACCTAATGCAGGGTTCCATCTCACAACCCTGAGATCATGATCTGAGCTGCCGAAATCGAAAGCCGGATACTTAACTGACCGAGCCACCTGGGTGTCCAGAAAATCCAGAGGAATCTTTGAAGTATTAGAAATAGTAAGTGAATTTGCAATGTTAATAAACACATGGTTAATTTAAAATTAAATAAACATTTTATACAACTTCATCAGACATAAAGATAGTGAACTATTGAAGTTACAGAATTTACAAAAATACCAAGAAGCTTTGGTGACATCCTGTTTCTGCTTAAGGTACAGCAAGCTGTAAGGGAGCCCTGCTCTCACTGTATCAATGAGAAAAAATCTGATAACCCACAAAACATTAACTTTTCCTGAACCCATCAGAATCTTGGGGTCACAAAGCAAACAGGTGGACTGATTTTTAAAAATGGGCAAGCCCCTCTAGGGGAACTCTAGGAATGTTCTAGGGGAACACTCAGCTTTGGCAGAGCACAAGAAATAGAGATAACCACCAAATAAATGGGTAAGTAGACTGCTAGAATTTTAATGAATTGTTACAGGTCATGTATGGGTTATCTTGACAGTTGGAACCCTTGGGAGCTCATACACCGAGGAAGTTTGCAGTGAATTGCAAGCTCTTTTCTAAAGATGCTCATGAGTGGTCTGGAGCAGTGCAGGAGATTCAAAATATCCATATTGGTGATATATACACATGAAATTCCACCGTCTTCTGGACCCTTCTCTTGTGTCAAGTACAGTCTTAAGTGACTGGATGGTGGGCAGGACACGTGTGTTCTGTTGGAGTTCACGCAAATACTTCCAGCTACTGGAGGGTCATGTGGAAGGAATTGCTTTCTGCCCCTGAGGGAGGGTCAGATACTCCTCAGCCCCAGGACATGTCTACTACCCAATAAAAGCAACACAGCTTTGTAGACAGACATACTCTGCCAGTATGAGAAAAGTAGAAACAAAAATCTCTGTAGCTACAGAAGCTGCAGAAAAGTTGCTCAGGCCCACAAATCTATCCTAAAGAAATATATTTATATATATTTCAATATATATATATATATTGCAAAATATATATATTTCTATATATATATATATTGCAATATATATATATATTTCAAAATTTTGCTTATATGACAACCTCTTATTGGAGGTAGATATCCAATACGAGGTTGTCGTATTCTACTTTAGCCAAACATGATCCAAGTTATTTGTATTTGTTGACATAAAATGAATAGGTAATGACTAGGCTTAAAAAAATTCTGGAAAAAAGAATGATTCTACTTTCATAAAAGAAAGTCTGATCTTTACTGAAAACATGCTGCAATTGGATACATTTGCAATGCATATGCAATACACCTCAGGCATATAATTTTGACAGATTTAACTAAATAGAAATTTCTTTTGTGAAAGACCAATTTTCAAAATTATAAATGCACTTTGTAACCTAATACGGATAATCAAGCGTTTTCCCTGATTTCAGTTCCTTGGTGGCTTTCGGCAGGTACCGCTGTCAGTTTCAAAGGCATCAAATGCAAATAGCAGGGACCAGCTATGGTGTTACCTTCTGATGGAGCCAGATGTGCTTTGTTGTGTCTGAAAAAATCAATGCAACCCTAGCATAGATGTTGTCATGATCTGCCTTTTCCAAGTGTCACATTGCTTGTGGGGAAATGGAGGAAGGTTTTGCTTTATGAATACAGGTAATAAGACCAAATAGAATATACTGGAATTCTGGGACAGAGGTCAACAATGGAACAGCTTTGACAACCATTATTGCTACACAGAACTCTGTAATTCTGCAAGTAAGTTATTCATTCTCCATGTGTTCTCTAAAATTTAGGCCTAGTTTTTGGTGACTAACATAATATAATAAAAAATATTATTATAAAAAAATAATAATAAAAATAAAAAATAAAGAAAGAAAGCAGTCCTTTTCCAGAACTATTTTACTGAGACCATGTACATTATGGGCATAATTAACTACAGACACCTTCCCCTTGTATAGGGAGTTAAAAATTGCATTTCACATGCATTATGCAGTGTGTGTTTTCATAATAGTGTTGGGAAGCTAGTCCCCATAACAATGCAAAATGGGAATTGTAGCGATATTAGGTGATTTGTGTTAGTTCACAGGACTTGTGGAGGGTGAACGCAGGAAGAGTTTCCATTCCTGTCACTCTTCACCAGTTTCCCAAAGCAAATGCAGCACTCCCTGCTGTGGTGCCTCATACTTCTGGGATTTGAACAGGCGTACAATTGGAGAAAGTTGAGGGGGTGATTTATATCCGTTATGTAATGTAAGGAGACCTCCCTGCTTTTCTGTGCTAGCCAGAGTTATTTACCAAAATAGTTACTTTGCCTTCTGATAGACTTTGGGTTTAGTTACCTTGGACTAAATATCTGCATTTGTGTGAACGAAGGCATACAAGGCTTTTGCCCGGATTTTGGATCTCCGGGCCAATCGAGTTAGCCACCTAGGCCAGAGGTCTCTTTATACATGATGAACTACTTATGCGTTGTCCTCATTCTTTATTATATAAACAAATGTAAAATAAGTGTTCATCCACAAACAGACTCTCGT
This sequence comes from Ursus maritimus, assembly GCF_017311325.1. Lineage (NCBI taxonomy): Eukaryota > Metazoa > Chordata > Mammalia > Carnivora > Ursidae > Ursus > Ursus maritimus. The sequence continues at coordinate 6,051,689 of NW_024424230.1, forward strand.
TAAGGGTTGAAAATCGCCTAATTGGTAAAAAAGTGCAAGGACTTTAAAACTTACAGTCTGTGACATTTTCAGCTAAAAAATATACTGCAGTGTTTGCTGCTACGCTCCAAGTGAGTTAAGGATATCAATTCTCTTACGTATGTATGTATGTATTTAATTTATACTTTCTTTTAGATGGAAATGGAGCCATAATGTCATTTCTATATTTTAGCAACGTTTTGTATCTTTAATACGAAGTATTTCTATGAAATAAAAATCTTCCTAGAGAGAAGACATCTCAGCCAATGTTACTGAGAAATCCAAAGAAATGACGAATTGTCAGAAGAAATTATTTTGTGGGGCTAAATAAATTTCAACTCTGATATCCATAACCAAGACCAATAAAAATAATACCGTAGAATATAATGCCTTCAAAATTATTGAATGCAAAAAAAATCTTCATTTGTTTAATAAAAGCATAAAATAAGTTAATAAGTGTTTTTTAAAAAAGATGTAGAAATCCACAATCCATTGCAACAGGATACACCATGACATAACAGGTATTGATAAAAATCCTTCTTCTTTAGCTAGATTACTTCATGTACGTGTAGACTGGTAACAGTCATCACAGAAGTAAGATAAAATAATCCAAACAGAAAAGCAAAATATTAAAAATAAGTAAATACAAGAATCCTAAGAATAATGGTCGCATTTGGCAATAAAAATGTGCTGTTCCCAGACTCCTATAAGTACATGTCATATAGGTCTATTATATACCTAAAGAAAGGTCCATAGCACGTGGAATTACAGAAATAACCCAAGGTCGTTATCACTGACAGGTCAAATGCCTACGGAGGAATTAGAAATGTGTCAGTGTGACAATCATGAAATTAACCCAGTGGAGATTTGAAGACATGATTTATGAAACAATTCTCATTCTTTTTTTAAAGAATAGTTTTATTAACATTATTATTATTACATTAAATTATTAATACTGAGAGCTTCTTTTTCTTAGATATATATATGGAAGTAGATGGCTGTTTGAGGTGCTAACTCTGCTGGTGATAGCGTGGGCTACTCTTTCTTGATTTGGGGTTTCCTGACCTCTGTTGAGGAAAAGATGGGGTCTGTATTTCTGGAAGGATCGTATGGAGCTCATTAACCATTAGTTCCCAGGTCTCTTAATCTCTCTCTCTCTGTATTCAAGGGATTTTTCCCCCTGAGTCTTCTTATTCATCTCAAGATGTACCTGTGATGCCACGTGATTCGTTTTTATCCTAGCGGTGCTGGGGACTGTCTACTCTCTAAATAGAAGAAACGTTCCGAAGTATGCGGTTACTGCTCGGTTGGCTCAGGCCCCGTGTTCTGCCCCTGGAGAATGGCTCTTCAGTGCAATCTCTGGATTATAAATAATGAAGCATACACTGGACATGGGTCAAAGTGTTTTCCTTTCTTTGTCGGGACAAGTCTTGCTGTTCGCGTTCAGAGAGCGGAGCCTCTGTAGTGAGAGAGTGTGACTGTCGCGTGAGATTAAGGGAAGCGGCCTTCTCCCCTCACACAGAATAATCAGGAATTTCCAGTACACGCCGCATTCTGATGTTTCATTTAAAAATGATCGCCGATTTTGTCTTTTTCGGTAAACTCTCAGGGCCGTTGTGATGGTGCCTTGGAGAGGATACATGAAGCTCGGTTTGTCTGAAAACATCTGAGAAACGCCTTTTTCTTTTTTCCTATTTGGGAAAATAATCTTTCTTCTCTTTTCTCTTTCCTTTATACTAACTTGTTGCTCCCTGATGATGCTGTTTTTTTTTTTTATTTCAAGAAGAGCAGGTTATTTTAAGTCATTGCTATTTGTATTTATTCAAAAGAACACATTTCGAATAAAGTACAAAGTCCACAAAGTTATTTTACACTTTTATCCACTCCACACACATTTTCTTACCGAGAAGGGCATTCTAAGGAACCGTCTCATCATTTGATTTAAGATTTCAGATTGAAGGATCTTAAATTACTGTTTCCCAAAACATAAGATCAGTTCTGACCTATTAATTGTATCTTTGTAACACGGAAAAACAGGTCCAGTGTTAAAATAATTGTAAGAAATGCTGAGTTGGATTTTTCACAACAACCGTTTGCTAATCAGCATTGTTCTCCAAAACATGTAAATGTTGATTCCCTAAATGAAAATGTGTAAATTTAATAAGTCTTTCAAGCAAAAATGCTAATATTATGACTTACTATTTGTTGTAAGAAATGATAAACCGGAGTGCCTGGGTGGCTCAGTTGGTTAAGCACCTGTCTTTGGCTCAGGTCATGATCTCGGGGTCCTGGGATCCAGCCCTGTTTTGGGTGGGGGTGGGGGGGTGTCCCTGCTCAGCGGGGAGTCTGCTTCTCCCTTTCCCTCAACCCCTCTCCTATTCTCTCTCTCTCTCAACTAAATAAATAAAATCAAAAAAATATGAAACTGAGGCTAATATTCAGTGGTTCTTTATTCACATTTTTTAATGCTTTGAAGTCAGATATTTCAAGACTATTCTAGAATAATCAGGGTGGAAATGAGGCAGATGGTCCCGTGACAACTTCAGGCTTTATGGTTTAATGCTAAATATATTCCTGGATGATTTCTGGTGCATTTCTGAAACCTGTTAAAAATTTGTCCATTTCCAGTCATTTGGCACTTTCTAAAAAAATTCTTTTGTCTGTTTTTAAATCGATGGTTGGTATGAATAATAAAGAAAGGAACCTGGGATGCCTAGGTGGCTCAGTTGGTTAAGCGTCTGCCTTCATCTCAGGTCTGGATCTCAGGGTTCTGGGTTCGAGCCCTGCGCCAGGTTCCCTGCTCAGGGGGAAGTCTGCTTCTCCCTCTCCCACCTCCCCCTGGCTCATGCTCACGCTTTCTCACTTTCTCTCTCAGATAAATAAATAAAATCTTAAAAAAAAAAGAAAGAAAGGAACAACTTCCTTCTTAGATCCATAGATTACTTCATGAAAGATGGTGAGCAAGTTTGGAAGATGGAAATTATCAGCCATAATTTCCACATCATAAAGTTGTATCCCTTTATTATATAATCTTTTATCCCTCATAACCAGGACCAGCCCAGTGGTTACAAATACATATATACATATAAAAATATTTATGCACAAATGCATTTTATTTAATCAGGAAATTCCCATAAACAAACAAGTTGCATGTACATAGATATTTTTTGGAAAGAAAATGCTTTGTATTATCCAAAAATAATTTACCCCCTGCATAGTTCCAGTACAGAAATTAATGACAGTAGTGCTTATTACCATCTGCTCCATAGATGCCCTGGTGATCCAGTTATAAAGAAAAGTAAATACTCCTTACCACTGCAAAATTATAATTTTAAAATGGCTCTTAAGATATATTTTTCTTCTTATTCTCCTTTTCAACCTCAAATAGTCTTGGTATTAAAACAGAATGAAGAAAAAGAAAAGAACAAATACCACAGCAAATGCCTCTATGATATAAGCAGTAGACTCTGGTTGATTCTATGATCTCTCAAATACTAAAAATAAAACTTATTTTTAAAACATTTTCTCTTTTGTGCTCATTTTCTTTGAAATTATAAATCATGTAGTTTTTAAAATTATGTAGTTTAAATAACAAATTTAAAAATAAATTTAAAAAAACAATTATGTAGTAAAATATACACCTGTGATTTTTTTATCAAACAGCAAAGGTTTATGCCTAAAAACATAGTCAATAGCTGAGAAAGTAAAAAAAAAATAGAAACTAGGAGCAATTCTATTTCCTATTTTTTCTTCTCCATAAGACTTTAAAATTATTGGGACGCCTAGGTGACTCAGTGGGTTAAGCATGTGACTCTTGGTTTCGGTTCAGGTCATGATCTCGGGGTTGTGAGATCAAGCGACGTGTTGGGCTCCACACTAGGTGTGGAGGCTTGAGAGTCTCTCTTTCCCTCTCCCTCTGCCTCTTCCCTCCCTTTCTCTAATTAAAAACAAAAAATAGTGTTTTATTATATGAATCCATCTGAATATTTTAAAAAATTTCTCACATATCTAGCTATGGATAATCTCCTATGGTTAGTGATGTGCACTAGGGGCTCAGAGCGATCAAACGCCACAACAATCCAAGACAAGGTTGCCTTTGTTGTAAGGGTTCAATAACGTTACTACTGTGTAGCCAGTGCTTTGATTTCACTCACTATATTGTATTACAGGTTTTCTAGAAAAGCATCATTCCTGAAGGAAAAAAAAAAAAAAGACTTACTATTTGTCATGGGCTGTGACATCAGCTATATTAGTAATAAAATCAAAACTTACCAGATGAGTCAAAATTTGGGAGAGAAAACAGTTTAAACATACAAGTAGCTCATCATCGAATCTCCCCTTAACAGATATATACAGTTGATCTCAATTCCTGCCCCTTTTCCTGATGTACGTGATGTGCACCTGCCGAAACAATTAATGTCATTGATCTGGAATCAGATTGTTTACATGCAAATCCTAACACGGGAGGTCTGTGACAATCGGAAACTTATTCAACCTTTTTGAGGGTATGTTTGTGTGTTTTACTGTATAAAATGGAGCTATAACCAATGACTATACGATTCCATGAATATGAAATGTGCAATGCAGACAAATCTACAGAGACAGACAGCAAATTCACAGCTGTTTAAGGCTGAGTGTGATGGCACATTGGGGTAAGGAGAATAAATACTGGGTCCGTGGCTTCTTTCTGAGGTGGTAAAAAATATTCTAAAATTGATGGGGTGATAGTGAACATACTGTGAATATACTGAAAACATTGGATTGCCCACTTTTCATGGATGAACCATATGGTGTGTGCATTTTATGCTAATAAAGCCGTTAAAGAAACAAACTTTATTTGTGTCTACTTCTTTTGTGTTTTTTTACTATCATTATTCCCCTCCCCCCAGGAAATATATCTGATGTTCTGATATGTTAGGCGGATATAATAAATTTTAAAAATGATGATGGTATAGACTGCATGAGATTGAAAGGAACATGGATTTTAAGGGTGGTTGGATACACACTGATCTGGTGGTGTTCCTATGAATGTACCATCCTGGTCCTGGATCGTTTTGTGTGGAAGTAGGCTACGGGGTCAATGGGGTATCTTGTCCTTCCTTCTCCAGAGATTATGGCTGCTAGGAGTCTGCCGTGTGTGTAGCTTTCTGGATATTCAATTACAAATCATTTTAATTCAATGATGACAGCAAAAAATTGAAATACATGAAATGATTCCTAAACTTTCTTATTTCGGGTTGATTTCCCAAGATTTCTTTTAAAAAGGAAAATTCAAGAAAAATGCCCTTTGACTCTTGAACGATATCTCTTTGTTGTTTCCTTTTCAGTTTGTGATTGGAAATCAGTTGTGGAAGATGCTGTTACCCAATACCTGAAACCCTCCCCTGACACCTCTTATGACACAAATGGTTTTCTGGTCTTCCTCCTGGGGTCCCCAATAAAATGTCACCTTTGGCTCTTCTGATATTCTTCCTTTAATATAGTTATTTGTGTTTCTCTTCTACCTCTGTACCCATCTCATTACACAGGCAGGTAATGAAATTTCTTGATAAGAAGGGCTGGAATTGACTGATCTTTGAATCCCTGCCTGGAGTAACTCAAATCTTTGTATTAAATTAAAAAACAAAATGAAAAAAAATAAAAGAAATTCACATTTGACATCAGTGTATACAGTTTTTTTAATCATTCTTAAAATTAATGGGTGCAATGTTAAATTATTCTGTTAAACTCAATAACAGTTGATCAGAATGATTGCTTTATAAAATCAGATGCCAGTAAAGGTTTGGGAAGAGTAATTCATAGAAATATGAATCACATATAAAGCCATGCTTGCTAGCTCCTACAGAGTATTATCGGAAATAACTGAGAATTTCATAGTTAGAGATTTTAACTCTACATGTAGGCATTATCTGTTCGAATATCCTTTTGCTTTAAGAACTAGGTCTCTCACTTGCCCATTTTTGCAGCTTTTTCTTTTTTTTAATTAAGCAAAAAGATGTAATTATTTCATAAGTGTAGCAGATCTACACGTGAAATAAATATATAATACAAGTGCTCTGTTTTAGGAAGGGCCATTGTTTCCTTTACTATTAAAGTATCGATAATGTAGCTCATAGCCTGCACAACTGAGGGGGGTGGGATCCTCTCCCGAGTTCATTTGAACACCAGGTGGACACCTCCTCCCTTTACTATAGCTCTGGAATTTCTCTATTGGTGGTACTTTCGTCCTTGGCTCCTCATGCTCCTGGTACTGCATCTTTCCTACTTGCTTCTACTTAAAGAAGACAATATTCCCCTACTAACCCCTCATACACTTGACTTGAGAGCATTTTAGTTTATTTATTTTTTTAAAGATTTTATTTATTTATTTGCCAGAGAGAGCACAAGCAGGGGGAGCTGCAGGCAGAGGGAGAAGCAGGCTTCCCCTCTGAGCAAGGAGGCTGATGTGGGGCTCGATCTCAGGACCCTGAGGTCATGACTTGAGCCAAGGCAGATACTTAACCGACTGAGCCACCCAGGTGTCCCTGAGAGCATTTTAGTTTAGCAGACTTTGCTCTATGCTGAGGACAACACAAACGAGTTAGATCAGGTCAACAGGTAGCAAACATGGGTAGTATTTGGGCTGTGTCCTTTGCAGGAGCTCCCGGTACTGGAGCCCGCTGAGCCCAGCACGTTGCTGAGGACCATAGCTCCCTCATGTTGAAATTCCCACTTGCTGTTTTTATAGCCACACGGAGCAGTTGTTTGTGGGGACGTGTTTCTCTAAACAATGGGCTATCTTCATCTCAAAGTAAATTTTGATGTGCACTTTCACCAACACAAACACATTGTGGAAAGTTTGAAATCAGCTTTTGATTGAAGGATGTTAGGTTCCAGAATTAACATTTTCAAGCAGAGGTGATGGAATACCAGTTCTGTTGCTTCGATGTCTTTGTAAATGGAAAGTTTTCCTAAGCCAGATCCTTGCTCTAAACGGTGGCATGTAAGACCCAGGAGAAGTTATGCTTTCTCAACATCCTGGGGACCTATTTCTCCTCCTCACAGATGCCATTGAGGTTCCTTGTCGCTGAGTGAGTCCGCGATTACACAACAAATTGCTACTACAAAAGTGATCATGTTGGCCAAATCATGTACTTTTTCACTTAAAATAAATTAACTGATAGTTTGGAAATCTTAATGAATTTTTAAATGGCTCTAATGATGTATTTCACGGGGATGTTAAAAATTGTTCATCAAAAAATAGCACATTAGCTAAGATGTGTTTTAGAAATAAGATTTTATTTTGCCCATTTGTCTGTCAGTCTTTGTATGTATTTACCCAGGTCCTGTTACCATGGTCTCTATGCGTCCATGGAGAGCATGTGACAACTTAAAGCTTCTATTCAACTTTTTTCCTCATCATTTTACTTCTGCCAACTCATAAAAAGTTGGATATTTTAAATATATGCTTTCTATACTGCTTTTTTTTTAATCCACAGAAGGGAATATTTAGAAATCCAAGCTGTGATGAGAAAGTAATCCTAGCAGTTAATAATGCTATACAAATATAAATCTCTCCGAGCCCAATATTGTCTTACTTTTTAAATGGTGTCAAGTTTTGAAAATTGTACATTCAGTAACTTGTCATTTCCTCCACATGGACCATTTCTTAAAATGGAGAGGCATTTGACATTTTATCCAAAGTCTCCTCAAAGGGTAGACAGAGACATGTTCTCTTTCTCAAAAGAGGGTCAATAGTTTTCTTTTCAACACCCTGGCTCCCGTTATAGAGAAATTTAATATCAGATGTGTAGACACATCCTCTACATCCTTAGAAAAGAGGGCTATGGATTGCCCTTTGTGATATCAAGTGTAAATTTAGACAAAATGTAATATCAAAGAGATAGACAACATCATCTTAAAGGCAAGGCAACAGCAACAACAAAAAAAATCACAGCAATCCTGTTTTATCTTGTCAGGGAGATGTGATTAGACATATATACATATGTACATATGTATATGATTATACATATACATATAATGTATTATATGTACATTATTTGTATAGGTATAATGTATACATTATATGTATATATACATATAATATATAATGTACATTATAATGAACATATCTAAAATATGAATGTATCAGTCACGGATGGTGCTTAATGATCTATGGAAAGTTCTAAAAGGCAAATCAAAGAGGCAAATGCTGGTGAGGCCCAGGCACAGAGGTTTAGGTTAAAAGAAAGATCCATCAGTCTTCGCACATTTTAATCTATTATGAAGAACAATGAAGAAATGCACATCTCTTTTAATCTTGATGACACTGAATATTTGTTATGCACAACTAATTTTCATTGTTCTTAATCCGTCCACCCTGAAAATTGGACTTTTTTTTTTTGGCAACTTGTGTATCAAGAGGGAATTCAATGGTGCACCCTGGTTTATCTCTCCCTGCAAATTAATATACGGATTTTCTGGTTTTACAAAGCACTCTCTCGAGATGTTTAACTTATATCTGTATCATGGATAAGGATCACTTCTGAGTGTAGAATTTTTGGCTGAATAATGTTAAGCCTGGGTATGGGTGAAGTGAGCCAGGAATAAAACACCACAGGGACCAAATAGTTTGTCTTAATTTTCTCTCTGTTTTTCATTAATGTTTCTTAAAGTTCTTCTGGCTTGTACAAACTGAGAGCTGAAGAAAGGGACAAGAACATTCATATCAAGTGATTCAAAAGCTGAACGCATGTGCTCCAGGTCTTTGAGCTCAGGGAGATAGAAAGCCCCACGCACAGTCACTCCTGTGTTCCCTAGAACCAGCTCCCATGAGACCACCACACTTCTGATTCCTTATTCGGAGCAGTTCGGCAACATATATATTTGTTTATTATTAACACTGTGTATCCTTTCCCCTGTCATCTGCTTTTGAGAATTATCTAACAAGATAGGAAACAGAAATTCCCTCAGGAGATAACTCTTCTCTCTACTGTGGTTAATGAAATGTCTACTAGGATATCTTCTCTGCGGTTAATAGAATTTGTACTAGAATAAACTATGAATGATCTATAAGACCCGTGGGGCTGGGATGTTCCTCTGGTTTTATTTCCGTGTGGAAAGCTGTTTTATATATGTCAAGGCTACTACTGCACTGTTGCCTGCCGTTTTAGAAAGTGAACTGTTTCCCAGCTTCATGACATGAGGTAACTACAACTCGGAGGTAGGCACTCTTTAGGAAGTTATCCTTCCAAAGAGTCTGGGAGATGGGGATGTTATCTTCCTTGATGATTACTTTTGAATGGAATGGCTCCCAGGTCCTTGAGAGAGTCCTGGGTTGTGAAAGTGCCAAGAGGCTTTTAAGAACATTTCAAAAGAGCAGAGAAATAATTCACAACAAGTTTTTGAGTAAATGCTCCAAGGAAAGAAGAGGAGGGATCTCTGTGATTAGGACATATGGATTCTCTGAGGACAAGCAAAAGAGAGGTGAGGAATCCAGGGGCAGGAAGAAACTTGTCTATGGTCTGGTCAAGCTGGTGGGAAGGTTAAGGCAGTTTGGGTCAATAGAAATGTTGATTGTCTTCCTTTAAAAGTCTCAGTGTAAATCCTGTGTGCTCTGCCCTTCTCAGGCCCCATAAACAGACATCCACACAGAGACTTCCTGCAGTCACCAGCCTTCACAAATATTTGGGCCATTTCCTCCACTCATTGTAGCGCACCTTACATTTCAAAGGTACTCATGCATTTTTGTTCTGATGAACAGCTATCCTACCTCTGCCAGAAAGAGGATCGTGGAGTTTCTGTAGTTATAGCTAAGATGCACCTTAAAAATATTTATTTAGGGGCACCTGGGTGGCTCAGTCATTAAACGTCTGCCTTTGGCTCAGGGCCTGATCCCAGGGTCCTGGGATCAAGCCCCACATTGGGCTCCCTGCTCCACTGGGAGCCTGCTTCTTCCTCTTCCACTCCCCCTGCTTGTGTTCACTCTCTCGCTGGCTGTCTCTCTCTCTGTCAAATAAATAAATATTTATTTAGTATCAATTTTGTGCCTTACACCTGGAATAGGGCTTCAGTATGTGCTGATTGAGAACACCAGCCCATATCCTCTAGGTACTTATAATCTGGTGAGAAAGACAAATAAGTAAACAGGCAATTAGAACACAGATTTATGAGTCTGTAATGTGGTAAATATGAGGGGCTATGCGAGCCCACAAGAAGACCACAGAAGCCAAATTTCAGTATCAAGAACAATTAAAGGAGGTATTAGTATTGGACAGACAAGTCAATAATAATGACAGCAGGGACAAGGTAACATATGCCAAAAAGAAAGAAGAACAAATACTGCTGCATGAGTTAATTTTCATTAAATAATGAAACTCAAGTATGAAATACAAACAGTGTGAGAAGACCCTTAAAACCATGCTAGGACATTTATATTGAATGCAACTGTGACCCATTGACGAGCTTTAGGAAAGGAGATGATACCAATGATTCCATTTACACTGTAGAATGATCACTCTGGCAGAAGAATGGGAGGGTAAATCTGATGGGGCAATCCTAGCAGCATGGGTACCATTACAAGTCTTCTGCCATACATTAAGACAAGAGGTAAAAACTTCATGGCAAAGTTTTGGGCTTCTGGTCAATTATCAACCACCAAATATTTAAAATTCAGGACTACCAAGGGTGGCTTCAACTTTGAATCCATTGCTTTTCTGTCAGGAATCCTCTCTTTTTTCTTCCATTCATTAAATTTCCTTCCTTTTCTACAATGTAATCCCAAGGTACTTGGTGAGACAGAGTGAGGTAGAATGTGTTTCTCTGTTGGGTGGAGTGTTCCATATTGTCAAGTAAGTTCAAGTGGTCAGTGGTGTTGTATATCCTTAGCTGATTTTCTGCCTGTGACTTTTATTAAGCATTAAGAGAATGATGTTGAAACCATAAATAATAATTCAGGATTTGGGGGCACCTGGGTGGCTCCACTGGTTAAGCATCTGCCTTTGGCTCAGGTCATGATCCAGGTCCTGGGATTGAGACCCCGCATCAGGCTCCCTGCTCTCTGAAGAGTCTGCTTCTGCCCCTCCATCAGCTCATGCTCTCTCTATTTCTCTCTCTCAAATAAATAAGTAAATAAAATCTTTAAAAAAAATTCAGGATTTGTCTGGTTTTTTTCCTTACACTTCTGAGTATTTCATGTATATCAAAGCTTAAAACTCTTTTATTAGGTGCACAGACATTTAGAATTGCCGTATCTTTTTGAAGAAATGGCACCTTTATCATTAGGAAATGGCTTTCTTTATCCCTGGTAAGACTCTTTGCTCTGAAATACATTTTATCTAACATTACTATACCCGTATTAACCTACCTTAAATTGGGAATGGCATGGTCTATAGTTTCCTATCCTTTACTTTTGTTAGACTTGAACCTTAGCATTTAAAGTGAATGCTTCTTGTGAGCAACATGTAGTCGACTCTTGTCTTTTACGCAACCTGACAATCTTTTCCATTTTAGTTGGAGTGGTTTTAATCCCATTAACATTTAATGTGATGGTTCATGTTGTTAGGTTCAAACCTACCAATGCGGTATTTGTTTTCTGCATGTTTCAACTGTTCTTTGTTCCTTCCATGAACTCTGTTTTGACAAATGGATTTATTTTTTTAATGATTTTCCCTCTTTATTTTAACAATTGACTGTTTTTATAATTCTATATTATCTCCATGGCTGACTTATTTTGTTTGCTTCTTTTTCACCTTCTTTCTGTCATCTAGCTAGCTAGCTATATGTTTATATCACTGATGTTCTCTGATGTCGTTTTCTTCATGAATCTTGTCCTTTGAGGTTGTCGAACTTCCAAAAATTATGTTTTTGCCTTGATAGGTTTCGAAACATCTCAAGCAATATATCATGAAATACTCTCTCTGTCCCCTTATATCACGTCGCTTCCAGGGACTCCAATTCCATGTGTATGCATATGTCAGGCTACTCAAGCCTGATACTGCTTGTTGGTTTGCTCCTTTTGAGTTCACAAACTTTCTCTTTGATCACAGCTAATCAACTCCTCTCATCTGTTAATTACCTTAAGTGCATTTATCACATAAAACATTATATGTTTTAGTGCAATTATTTAGATTTGGGTATTTTTGTATCCTCCATGTCTCTACCCGCTCATTTTTCCCTCTGTACTTTATAGACATAAGGAACAAAGTATGATACTTGTTATAGTGTCCTTGTTTATTAATTCTATCATTTATATTGTCCTCTGGTAATTGATATTCTTTTCCTGGTCAAGAGTTCCTATTCCTTTGTATACTTACTGATTTTTATTAGATTATAATCATATTTTGGGTTATATTGGGGTAAATATTCTTGAACTTTGTTCTGAGATTCAGTTAAGTTACTTAGAAACAGTTTGATCTTTTTGAGGCTATTAAATATTGTTAGGTGGGATTATGTCAACCTTTCTTCTAGGACCGATTTTACCCTACTACTAAGGCAAAGCTCTTCTGAGTATTCTACCCACTACTCTTTTTATTAAAATACTTTCTGCTCTCTCTAATGAGAAGCATGAATTATTAAGAATGCTGGTGACTGTTTCTTCTCTCTGGGAGGTATTTCTTTTCTAGCTATGAGTAGTTTCCTCACAGACACATACTAAATATTCAGGTGCAGACTCCAGGGGTTCCTTCACAAATCTCTAGATCTCTCTTTCTCCTACTGGGAAGCTTGCTCTTTTCTGGTACTCTACTTGGCAACCTCTGATCACTTTGGCCTCCCTCCATCCCCAGCTCTATCTCTTCAGTTCAGGAAGGTATCCAGGACCTGCCTGCATTGCCCTGCCCATGGACTGGGAACTCTGTCTGCAATAATCTGTACATTGTAGCACTGTCTCATTTGCTTCCCTTCTTTCAAGGATCATGACTTGCATTAGCTGATGTCCAACGTCTGAAACTGTCATTTCATAGATGTTGTCCAATTCCACAGTTTTTTCCAGATAGGAGAGTACATCAGCTTCCTTAGACTCTATTTTGATCAGAAGCAGAATTCTATGTACCAAGACCTAGTTTTCTTTAATTTTGTGACTTTTGATACCTAGCCATGATTTGGTTTTATTTTGTCCCTGTCATGTTTCTTTTTTCCTCCTACAATTGACTTTCATCCACTATTTTTCTATTCTAATATTTTAAATTCAAAACTATGCTTTTATTCAAAAAACTTGATTTAATTTTTAAGTAAGAGACATTTTATGTTATACTCCATAAGAAGTTATTGTATGAAATTTATATGAAAATAACCTTGTTTCCCTTTCTGTCTTATTTAAAAGATAATAAATATGTGATGGTACCATGTAGACTGAAATCCACATTATAAACACTAGAAGAGGGTAATTATTATTATCACATTTCCCTTTGGGAAATTCATCCCAAACCAGGTTTAAAATAACAATGTTCTACTGAGCCGTGACTACCTAAATAATATCTAATGTTTGTTGAGCTCTTACCATTTGTCAGACACTGTTTAAGAGCTTTGTATGTATTGGCTCACTTATTCTTCAGAACAAACATATGAGGTGGGTGATTGTATTAATCAGGGCTCTCCAGAGAAAGACAACCACTAGGGTGTGTGTGTGTGTGTGTGTGTAACGTAGAGATTTATTATAAAGAATTGGCTCATGTGATTATGGAGGCATACAAGTCTCAAGATCTGCAGAGTGAGTCATCAAGCTAGATACCCAGGAGAGCCAGTGGTTTGGTTCTGAGTATGAAGGCAAGAGAACCGATGATGTAGTTTTCATCTAAAGGCCAGCAGTTTCAAGACCCAGAAAGAGGCAATGTTTCAGTTTGAGTCTAAAGGCAGGAAAATAAACAAATGTCCTAGTTTGAAGGCAGTCAGGCAGGAAGAAGCTCTTACTTAAGAGAACTTTGTCTTCTATTCAGCCTTTTGACTGATTGAATAAGGACTGCCTACATTCCAGAAGGCAATCTGCTTTACTCAGTCCACCAATTCAAACCTGAATCTCATCCCAAAACAGCCTCACAGACACACTCACAAAAATATCCAGGCACCTATGGCCCTGGCAGGTTGACACATAAAATTAACCATCCAGGTCATATGATCTCTATATTATATCTGAGGAACTGACTCTCAGTAAGGTAAATTAGTTGGCATTAACAGATGAGTTTTAACCTTGTTGGTGTATCCCCAGAGTATATACTTAAATTACACTGCTGTGCTTCTTCCCATAGAATTTCCTGGATAGCAATTAAAAACAAAACAATAACAATAACAAAAACATTTTAAGACATGTCTCTTCAGAAGATAAAAAATAGGAATTTGAATTTCAGGGATAATTACAAACAGTCTTGATTTTATTTTTTTCATGTAGAGGGACATCTAGAAAAATTAAGTTCTTATTTCAAACCTGATCTAAAATCTTTAGGTGATATTTTCCAGTTAGGAATGAAGGAAACTACCACACATACATTGAAAGTAAAATATCTACTATCATAGTCAGTCCACATTTCTAGTAAGGGTTGGAATGAGCAGAAACGCCAGGAAGAAATGAAAAAAAGAAAAAAAGGGCCTTAATTAATGAATCAACAACAAAAATAACAAGAATAATAATCCTTTATATTTACCCAGACTACTATAGTTCTAATTTTCATGGTAAGTTTCATTTAGACAAAAGACAAAGAGGTGAATTCAGCTTTTTAAAATCTAAAATAACTCACTCTATTATTAGCATGTATTCAAATTATTATTACAATGGACATCCTAGAAAAGGCTATCTATTCTATATATCTTGTTCTCATGGCAATAAACAATAATAATTTGTTTCAATGAACTGTCTATTCTGTGTTGTTTTAATATTGAGAGAGACTAAGGTCTATTTTTTAAAAACTTATTTATAAAAGATCCTTGTTAAAACTAAAATAGCTGTGTTGCCCAGCTTAAAAAAAACAAAACAAAACAAAACACAGGGTTCTAGCAATGGGGAAGACAAGGAAGAATAGTCCGCTAAATGCCACATTCCCCGGTGAGACAGTCCTGGCAACAATATTATGTATTCAAATTATCATGTGGACAAATGGTTTCTATCTTTTGGCTTATGCAAGTGTTGATCTCTTACATTTTACCTGCAGCTAAATCTGTAAAATCCGAGTGTTTTGCTTATGAAATTTAGCTTCTTCTCATCATTTTCCATTTAATAGGAACTGTCATAAATTGTCTGTTCGTATATAAACTTAGGAAAAACTGAACTTAAATGAATAGTGGATATACTTTAGTACAGTTCATTTCATCTTATTTATCCCACTATGATTTATACATATCTTTTCACATTTTTAATGAAAATAATCTTCATATTTTTAATGACAATATTATAATTGTTTACGTATGTTTGGATAATTATTAGAGTGTTTTTCTTCTATTTTAATGGCTATCTGCTTTGGTATATGTGCCAGCATCTACCAAACAAAGAATTAAGTAAAATATAAAAAGATGATCACCTTAAGTGTTTTGAAGGATTGCTTTATACAGTTCTATTGTTTAGAAAGCATCTGATTTTGTGATCACCTTTCACATATTTAAATAAATTAATTTGCTCTGATCTCTAAAGTAGCAATGTCCTCTGCCCAAAGTGAGTATTGAAAAAATACTAATGTAATGAAGTTAAAGAGAATGAAAGACATAGAGGAGAAGTTTGATGCTGTTCAAATGTCATTAAAGACCGGAAAATCTAAACAGCAGAAGGGGAAAGTTCGTGGTTCCCAGGGATCTGACCTCACTTTAGCTCCTTAGCTAAAGAAGGAAACTTGTTTCTGGACCTCAGTGAACCCACATTTGTGCTACCGCCTCTGCTGCAACCACCAGCCCACCCCTGCTGCTGAGGAGAAACTAACATCCCCCCACCCCCCACGATGCTGCAGAAACCTTGGAGTCAGCACCACCCCCTTCCTGCTCAAACACACACTCACTGGGCTGTCTGTCAGTAGGGTGCTGAAGCCACCCGTGGAATCAGTGACTTCTACCTCCTTCCTTCTCACCTCCCGGCTCCTGTGCGGACCCTCAGTAGCAGGATGTAACTGACACTCTGCTGTCAAGGAAATCTGGAAATGTAATTTGGGAGCTTCCAGACTCAGGAAGATTACAGAAGAGAAGACGTGGGGCTGAATATCAATGGACAATAATGGGCAGTGTGCTCTCCGCATAGTTACCACAAAATGACTATCATGGCAACTTAATTATGTTGCTCTTGACACTTTGTTTTGTTGACACTTTCAGCAAATCTCAAGGTTACAAAACAGTAATCAAATCAATCAGTTTTAATGGTACTTCCAAATCTGGGGGCAAACAGAATCAGTGCGTTGCAATGCATTTTTGATTTATCTTTAACATAACATTTAGAAAGGTCACCGAAAAAAAAAGAAAGTGTCATTCTTTTTTGAACACTAAGCATATGTAAAACATGAAAGCTAGCATTTGACTCTGATTCCCACTAATGATTTACTTTCTACCAACAAAAATCACATCATACTATTTCTCTCATTTAAATGTTCCACTAATGCCTACCAATTTATAATAAAATCCAAAGGCGTTCCCACAGCCTGTAGGTAGCCATGATGCCTGGCTCGGTGTGTAGTTTGAATCTCATATAATACCCTTGTGAGCTCACTCATTGTGTCCTCTGATGTTATCCCACAAGGTAAGCCACTTTTTAGGGGCTTTGTCACTAACTCCTTGATGCCTACATGCTCCTTTTCTGATTTTTGGCATGATTGGATCTTTCTCACATCTTAAATGTCAGCTCAAATAGCCTCAGAGAGGCCTTCCAGCCAAGCTCATTGGGATGAACCCATCCCACCAACAGAGGCTGTCTTATCACTCAGCTTCATTTTTAATATCACTGGCCATTATCTGATTTACTATCCATGTGTATATGTTTGTCATATGTATTTATTGTCTCTCTCCCCCTTACTGTAATGCAAGTACAATGGCAACAATTTGTCTCTCTTGATCACTATAATTTTTAAGTATATCCAGAACAGTTCTTCTTGTAGGCAAACCACAAATATATATGAAGAATGATTTAAGAAGCCAGTGAATGTGTGACTCTCACCATACCCAAACATTACATGTTGTGACAGACAGTGCCAAGTGAATACCCAAGAAACATTCTCTTCTCTCCTTTTCTTAAAATCATTGATTAGAGTGGTAATACTCCTAGCAAAATAACGCTTAATTTTCCAGACACATATGTGGTTAGGGATGGTGATATTCCAGTGTTCTGACCAATGAAATGTAAAGTGGAAATCTGTATGTCTTCTCAATTTCTAATGGTCTGGTGATATCTGGGGAAGTTTCATTCCATGATTAAATGATGCTCATTTTTCACTGATGTCTCCCTTGATCTCCTCCTACCTGATCCATAGATAGGAGGTTGAATTATATGATATGAATGGTGTATACCTAAGGAATTTCATATTTAATGGCTGAAATCTGTATTTCCCTGCTCTAATCTCAGAGCTCAATGCCTGAGTATATATATCAAGATTCAACATCACCACTTGGACCTTTCTCTGCTAATTGTAATTTAATAACAAGGATCTGCCTAAATATTGGAGGGGGTATGCTACAGATTAAGTTAATAGAACCCATTCGAAACCCTTTCCCTTCAGCTTCATTTACCATGGAAGTTATAAAACTAAAATAACCACCTTTCTAGACTCTTTTCCAAATAAAATTGGTCATGTGAAATGTACCTGGCTGAGGAGATATAAGTGAAAGTTTCTGAGAGTAGGTTTCCCTTCCTATCAAAAAATGCAAAGATCCATAGAAAAGTTTTAAGCCCTTCCAACCAATTTCTCCTACCTGAGATATAGTTGCAACTCCTGGAGGTACAGCACTCATTCTGTGACCAGAAAGATGAGTGCCTCATGCTTAGGATGGTGGGGCAAAAAGATAAAGCCCGGTCCTTGGTAGTATTGGCATTTTGTTGAACCCAGAACCTCAAACCTACACATTTTTTTATTGTTTGTTTCACGGTAGAAAACTAATCCTATAATTGTTTGAGCCACTTTTTGTTGAGTCTTTTATTATTTACACCTGAGCTCTATCTTAACTGTAACAGAGTTTATACCTAATATTATGTAGAACAGGAGTCAGGAAACTGTGGCTCAAGGACCAAATCCAGCTGGCCACCTCTGTTGGGAAAGAAAGTTTTATTGGAACATGGAGCACATGTACATGACATCATGGACATTTGGAAATTCCTGAGAGCTCTCACACAATTATGAAATCCAACTGTGAAATACTTGAAAATATAAGCATCTTTTTAGCTCTATAACCTTGTACTAGCTATCATGTCACCAATTAAATGCAATGACTCCTGGTTTTCTGTTTCTTTTTTTTAAGTTTTATTTATTTAAGTGGTCTCTACACCCAATGTGAGGCTTGAACTCACAACCCTGAGATCAAGAGTTGAATGCTCCTCCAACTGAGCCAGCCAGGCACCCCTTTCTAAGTCTCTTAGTCTCTCGGCCTCTCAATCTGTGTTAAAAAGCAATAAAGTAGTTTCCCTCACTTAGCTAAGGGAAGTCAGATGGCCATGGTGAATAAGAGGTATAGGGTAGTTAATAAAGTTCACCTGATAATATTTGAAAACCAAATTGAGAGGGCTGGATGTTTCCAAATCCTAATGGTAGGTTTTTACCTGTCAGACCATTTCGTATATATACCGGGAAGGTAAAAAGAAGCAAAAGTTAAAAAGTGATATATCAATATGTAGGAAATTGGGAACAAGACTGAGTTTGTCCAAACACCAAACTGAACAGCCATAGGCGATATCTACTACTGATTTTGAAAGCAGTAAGCAATTACCAAAGTGGTACCTAAATGTAAACTTTGTTTCCATTTGCTAAGCAATGTGCAAAGATGGCCACCATCCATTCCTTCCCTCTGCATGTGATTCAACTACACGTTGTGATGGGCTGAGACCCTAGCTCCTCCCCTTGATTTTGGACTGGCTTTGTGACTTGCCTCAACCAATGTAGCTCATTGGAAATTGTGAGTTGCCCCTTCTGGGCCCATCCTCTAAGAAACGTAGCTGCTTCCCTCTGAAGAGAAGCCAGCTATGATGTAAGAAATCCAAGTACCTGGGGACCACCATGCTGTGAGGAAGCTCAAGGTAGCCACGGGAGAGATCGTAGATGGAGAACAACTGAGAAATCCAGCTGACAAACTCGAATCAATTTCTCAAAACTATGACTCTGGTCGAGTTAGATCCCAGTCATTTGAATGGTCCAGCTGAGGGCTGGGACATGGTGAAGCTGAGAAAGCCCTCCCTGCTTCCTTCTGTCCAAGTCCTGGCCCAGAGAATTGTGGGGGAAGAAAACAGCTGTTCTTTTAAGTCACTAAGTTTGGGGTAGCTTGTTATTGCAATAGGTAACTGAAACACCAAGTGATCAGTTATGTTTTACTGTACCCGCTGCTTCCTTCAGTATACATGAAATCCAAGTGAGCCTTGACATTTCACATCCAGGAGTCTAGATTCAGCTTCCCTCATGGTCGTCTACCCAAGCCTTCACGCGTTATGTTTAAAGTATATTTATTCAGATATTTGAAATATAAGTAAAAGTTTATTCAGATACTTTGCAAAACAAGTCAGGCAAGTTCTCATGATGTTACCCTGGTGGACATAATCTTTAGAGACAACGCATTGCATTCGTCCTAATTCATTTAACTTTTCTCAATAACTTACTATAAGCTTGCTCTGGGCAAAAAAAGAATAAGCTATGATCCATACTTTTACATAGCTTACAGCTTGTCAAGGGAAGCTATCTTATTTACATATGATGCATTAAAAGCTATAATAGTGAGAAAATAGACTAGAAATTGTCAATGCCTTTTTTCCAAACATGCTTATTCAAAAAGTTCAACTTACATATCTGGTTACATGTGTGCTGAGATCCATACCAATTGGCCAAAGCTTTTTAGACCAGCACAGACACCTGATCCAGGGCAAATGATTGGATTCTTGCACTTGTGAAATTGGTTTTAGGACTCAGGGACATGTGTGAGTTTATTGTGAGTTCATAAATGTGAAGGTTTTGTATATCTGTGAAGGCTGTTTTGTCATGTGCTCAGAGACCTAGAGAAAATGGTGTTCAGAAAGAAGAAACAAGAAAAAACACACACACAGAAAAATGTACAGACAAAATACTACACGGACCCTGAGGGAGAGAGAGCAAAAGAACAAGAAAGCTAAAGCTGTCTGCGCTTCCAGCTTCCAGTCCCACTTGAGATCTGACAATAACTCCAGCTGCAAGTTACCCAGTGTCCTTCCAGTTCATTTTCCTTGATTTCCTAAACTGGTTTGAAGTTATCTTTTTGCATCCCAAATTTTATGCAGAAAGCAAACACACAGAAAATGAAGAAGTCTGTTTCTTTTGAATAGATGGGACTAGGATAAACTTAACAAAGCCCTTGAAGGTGAATTAGACAGTCTGGGAAACTGGAGAAAAAAAAATGGAGGATGAAGAAAAGCTGGAGTAAGCCTTACCCCAAGCCATGCAAGAACATGGCTTGTTTGGAAAACACAACTGTTTCTGCATAATTGGCTGCACGTCTGGGGGTAGAGTGGCCAGAGGTGAGGCTGGAAAGGAGGGCTAGAGCAAATTTGAAATGGATTATAAAGATCATGCTAATGAATTCAGCAAATCCTTATTGGGTTTGAGGATCCATAGAAGACATTACAGGGAATGAAATGACAATGCATCTTCTATTTTCTTGTGAGTATAGGCAAAGCCAACTTTTGAAGCTTTATCACTCTAATTGGAAGATGTAATAGCACATGACTTATGATTTGATTATGGGCATATGTGCTTCTTGTTGGCATTTGCATTCGGGGCACAGATGGCTGGTGTGGGATATAAATATTATGCAATTTCTCATGCAATATGTATAAACCAGTAACACTGCATTTTCTACACAAAGGCATGGTTGAAGGTCTTATTTATTTTTTAAGTGACTAAAGGGAATAAAGACCAGTCATATTTCTAATGAATTAACTTACATGTGTCAATATGCTAGCCTTCTTGAGAAATATCTATGATTCCAAATGGTGGTTATATTTTAAATGTCTATTATTACTTTTCTTTTCTTTTAGTAGAAAGAGACAAAAGGCATACAGTCTCAAGGACACACACACACACACACACACACCAGATAATAACTAAGGATGTGATTTCACCGAAGCACTTATTTCCTGACATGTTACAAGTTATTTGTCATGTACTACAAAACAGTATACTAAGCCAACGTCCTACATTTGCATATGGTTCAATACCCATGACGGACAACCTCACTGCAAACAGCAAACTGGGCTAAAAGCACCATTTATCAAATTCATCGTACTTTGCATCATCTCCTTTCTTTCTTCCAGTTACTAACTTCATAAAAGGAACAGCGATATTTTTTTTGTAAGTCTCAACATTAACCTCAATACAAATGTCTTCACTAGGCGTCGAAACGAAAGGCACTGCAGAGTTCTTAAATCAAATCTAGTAACGGCCATATTTCTTAGATTTCTGGCCAAGGCTCTAGTCTTTTTCAACTTTGTACCAATGTCAGCAAAAGAAGAGCCAAAGTAGACAAGTTAGAAGGTCAGCTTCCCCCACACGAACACTATATGCTTACGGTTAAGATGTATTACACACAGAGGTAAATTTTTGCCCCTAATGATACCACAAAGCTGTGTTTGGCTCACATAATAACCCTTTAAAGGAGAAATAAAGTTCAATTTAGTTTTCTTTACTCTGTTCTCTGTTATTCTCTCTCTTGATTTTCCTAGTGTTCATGCAAGCTTAAAATCCATTGCTGTTTTTGTAACTGACTTTTCTTAGAGTTCCATATATTTGTCTTTTACAACATACCAATAGTTTGGTTGATGAGTAACTTGTTTATCTTCATTTTAAGTGGTTATGTCTATTTAAAGAATATGCATTTAAAAATTTATGCAAGTAAATATTAGTTTCCATTTTTATATGAGCATTCCAGTATTTTGTTTCTTCTCATTTTGCCATGTTAGCAAGCCCATATTTCTGAGAGATAAATTATAGTCTTTCCACATTTATCTAGCACAGTATTTATGGGGGCACATTGTTGCAATCCCTTCGATAATATTATAACATATGTTAAATGATATTTACTATAAGACTCAACTACAGAAAAATAATGCTAATACTAAAATTCAAAATAGCATGCATTTATAAAGTTGTCTGAACATACGTTTTATGATGTTGTATTGCATGATTATTTCAATCACATTTTTTTCTACTAAATTGGTAATTCAAGAAGGTATCAACCTCTATAGGATCCCTAACTGATTAGGACAAATTAGAAACTATCTACAAAAGGGTTAAATAATGTAATATAAAAACACTGCATATAAAAACAGCAATAATGAATCTAATTCACAATATGCCTCAAACTCTGAAGTACAGTAAATAATCTCTTTTCTTCCCAGACCTCTCATGGGGCACGATAAACACCCGGCAAAAGCAAATCTAATACAATACTTAGGACTTATTAAAATTCTCATTGAAATTCACTGATTATCTACAAAAGAATGTATGCTATAAGATAGTATGTGGTAAGTAGACATTATTTGTAAAGTAATGGAAAAATAAAGCAGGGTCTACTTTTAGCATCGATGGCCAAGGAGCTCTGGGTATTTTCATTTCAATGAGGACGAAACGTGTTATTATTAAAGATATTTGAAACTCTAGTTATGTAAGTTTATTGCTTTACCTTATATAACAACAATACTGTGGCTGACACTGAAAAATGTCATAATAACACAAGAGGTTATTATAATATCACATTAATAAATGATAGCAATGTGTTGGACACTGCAGAAGACAAAACTTATAGGCATGCTTTCTGTTGAAGGAATTTTTACTCTACAGAAAAAAAATAGCTAAATTTTAGTTTCCTAGATGTTGTTCTATGCTCTGTATGCTTTAGCTCATTTGTTCATCACAGCAACTCATTGTACATGTGAAGAATCCAAAGCTCGGATACGCGGTTTGCCTTGAATTGCACATCTAACAAATGGCCGATAGCAGGTGCAGCCTCGGGTCAGTGTGGCCTCATCATAATTAGACAAAAAAGATAGTTCTGCAGACACTCGAAAGAATAAAATATGAAACAAGGTAAAACCAATAAGAACTTTATTTGATACTCAGTTTCATTATCAATCAAATTTGAAGATTCTAAGTGTCTTAATGGAAAATACCATTTGTGGAACAATAAACACAAGACCTCACTAGATGAGAAGCCTATATATATATCTCATGGAGAAACTTCATGGGAACACAAGCTAAATTTTAAATATAGAGATAGAGATTCTAATCTGATGGGGTATAGAGTTCTAAGAAAAAAATAACCTTTAATTATATTTTTTTAATATCATGGATGTCTAATAGACTACAATTTGGCATTTTTAAAATACATGAGGAGTGATCTGTTTCTGTCTTAGGAAAGAGGCTCAGTCATGTCTGAATGTGATCAGAAGCTGTCACACCATCTCACTACCAACCTGAGCATAAAGCCAGAGTGTCAGAATAGAGAGACACGAAGAACCCATGTCCTTCGGTCAGTGAACAATCAGAGTCCCCATTGTATTTCTTGTAGCCGAAGTTGGTCACACGCTCATCCCTTAGAGTGATCAATGGGGATAAGTCACCATGCTGGGCTCAGTCCAACTGTGCTAAGCTAGACACCCTTTCTGGAACCAAAGGATCTCCTTTTGCTACCTGAAGAAATTGAAGCTGGCTTCCCAGGCAAGCAAGGGGCTTTAGGGAGCACATTTTCCCTGGAGAAATGTTCTGCACCTGCTGTGGGCTTTGTGTGGGGAAAGCTCTTAGCACAGTGCTCATTACATCATAGCCATT
Source organism: Ursus maritimus (assembly GCF_017311325.1). Lineage (NCBI taxonomy): Eukaryota > Metazoa > Chordata > Mammalia > Carnivora > Ursidae > Ursus > Ursus maritimus. Next base: position 6,075,637 of record NW_024424230.1, read on the forward strand.
TGATATATGCTAGCTATTCTTTTATCAATATAATTATTATTATTATTATAACCAGTGTATTCCTCTCAGTCCTATGAACATCAGAGTGATATTTTCTTTCATTAAACATGGGGAGAACATTCCTTCTCCCACTACTTCACATTTCTTTCTCTCGCTCTCTCTCTCAATAATCTATCTATCCATCTATCTATATGGTTTTTGATTATAATTAAATAATGAGATCTACTTTCTTAAAAAAAATTTGTACAGTACAGTATTGTTAACTATAAGCACTATGTTTTACAGCAGTTCTCTAGAATTTATTCATCTTGCATAACTGCAACTTTATACTTATTGAACATCTCCCCATCACCCTGTCTCCCTAGGCCCTGGAAATCACTGTTCAATTCTTGGCTTCCATGAGATTGACTATTTTGGATTCCTCATGTAAGTGATATCAAGTAGTATTTGTCTTTCTGTGTCTAGCTTATTTCACTTGGCATAACGTCCTCCAGGTTCATCCATGTTGTCACAAATAGCAGGATTTTCTTCCTTTAAAGACCGAATAATATTCATTTTTAAGGCATATATCATATATACTTGTAAGATACAGATGATAGATGGATAGATAGATAGATAGATAGATAGATGATAGATAGACACTTAAGTTGTTTCCATGCCTGCTACTGTAAATAACACTGCAATGAACATGAGAGTGAAGATATCTATTTGAGATCCTGATTTCAATTCTTTAGGATATATCCCCAGAAGTGGGATTGCTGGATCATTTTGTATATCTATTTTAAATATTTTAAGGAACCTCCATACTGTTTTCCATAGTGGCTGTATCAATTTATATTATCACAAGGGTTCTCTTTTCTCTACGTCCTTGCTAATAATTCTTACCTTTTGGCTTTTAGGTAATAGCTTCTCTAACAGGTGTGGGGTGATATCTTATTGTGGTTTTGATTTGTGTCTTCCTGATGATTACTGGATGCTGATTATCTTTATATTTATCTATTGGCCAGGAATTGAATGGACTTTTCTCCAAAGAAAATGTGCAATGACCAACAGGTATATGAAATGATGCTCAATATCATGTCTGAGTTCCCCAGAAACTCCTGTAGACTTAGCTCCTCCCTTTTTCTGCAGCTGCTCCCCATGCAGGGCTAAAACTGGTACAGACTATCATACCTCTGACCTTGTCTCTCGAATCTTATTCCATAGGTGCCATACGACAAACCTCCAGGAAAATATCTCTCTCCATGCAAATTTCCTCAGAGCCCTGCCTGTCTTCAACATGCTGTTACACATCTAGACCCTCTGATTTTCAGTTTGGAGCCACTAAACCGTGGCCTCCCTGCACGTATCTTAAAAGCTCTCCTGTCATTGTATATCAGCAAAGAGGACAGATTCCCTCTTGATTAGCCTGACACCTATTGTTCCATTGAGATGCATTGTTTCATATCAAAGTGTTTTCACAGTTAAAAGTGAATATATACAAAGGATACATAATGACAATTAATACTTTGGTGCAGTTGATTTTATTGAGTTTTCTTGGTCACCTTGTCTGTCATGACAGATGCGTTTTGATGGAAGAGAAGAGGCAGGACTGATGTGACATTTTTACCACCACTTATACAATGAGAGCCAGCTCAGGGCACTCTGTGGGAGAGCCCTCCACAGCCAAAGGTTCAAATTTACAGGACGTGATCCCGCGCCTAGGAGGAATCATGACATTTGGGTCTTCTCTGAATAATTTTTTTAAGTCATCCTAGGTTTGCCTCCAAAAAAGGAACACTTCATGTTGGTTGATAACTCTCCAATTCATTCCATTTTACTTTGAATAATGGGATTCAAAGATCCTCACAATTCTGAAATGAAACACATCTAAGGCCGCCTAGTATGGGGATGAAACATGAAAAAGCTTCTGAAACTTTTGAAATGGAAAACGGAAAGGAAAAAAATGTGCAGATCAAAATGCATTTCATGTTCAAAATTTTCCAAAGAAACATACTTCCTGAAACTACTTTTCATAAGTTAGTTTTTGGTTTCAATTGGTCAGTATAGGATAACAGAATCAATCGAACATTCCAGTGTTTATTGCAACTTCTGAAAAAAGCACTACTCTTTCCCGAGTTTTTTAAAGATGAAAATTATCAGTGGCACTGTTACCATATATTTTATGTAAAAAATGCATTTTATTTTTCAATGATTGAAAGTTAGTTCTCATTTATTTATTTTTTGAACACCTCTGGACACAGAAGTGACTAGTAGTGCAAATAGTAACGTAAAATGAAATGCCAGAACTCTCATACTATATCATTGTGATGATTAATTTTATGTGTCAGCTTGGCAGGGCAGTGGTGTCCAGCTATGTGGTCAAACACTGTTTTGGATGTTTCTGCGAGGGTATTTTTAGATGAGATGAAAATTAAAATGGGTGAACTTTGGGTAGAGTAGACGGCCTTCCCTAAAGCGGCTAAGCCTCAGCCACTAAGACGAAGGCCTGAATAGCACAAAAGCCTGATTTCCCCCCAGCAAGAGGGAATTCTGCCAGCAGACAGCCTTTGGACTTGAACTGCAGATTTTGGAGTTGTCAGCCTCCATAATCGCGTGATCCAATTACTTACAACAAATCTATGCATGTGTGTGTGCATGAGCACGCATGCACATGTGTGTATCCCATTGGTTCTTTTCTGGAGAACCCTGCCTAATACACTTATGTAAGTGGCTTCCAGTTTTACAATCAAAAAAAGGGGGTAATGTTTAGAAACTGACATTATTTCCCATATGAAACCAGAACTTAGTTGAACTCATTAGTATTCAAAGATACTTGAAGTAATGTAACATGCTATATTTTTAATTATTGAATTTCTATATTTTGTAAGATATAGACCATGCATTCTTCTAGAGGGAATATAAGACAAAATTTTTCTGGTAGGTGACTTGGTAGTACGTATCAACATAGTATAATAAAAAGTATACTACCATATACTTATTAGAACGGCCCCATCTGGAACACTGACAATACCAAATGCTGGCGAAGATAGGAAACAACAGAAACTCTCCTTTGTTGCTGGTCCCTTTGGAAGACAGCTTGGTAGTTTCTTACATATTCAACATATGTTTACCACAAACGACCAATCATGATTCTTGGTGTTTACTCAACGGAGTTGAAAGCTTACATCCATATGAAAACCTGCACATGGATTTTATAGCAACTTTATTTATAATTCCCAAAAGTTGTAACAACAAAGATGTCCTTCAGTAGGTGAGTGGATAGATAAACTGTGGGCCATCCAGACAATGGACTATTACTCAGTGCTGAAAAGAAAAGCACTATCACCGTATGAAAATCTGTGGAAGATGAACCCAAAGGATTACAAAGCAGGTATCCGCAAAGTTAACTGAGACAGCATCAACTCCCAGAAACAAAAAAAATCATAGTATTATTGTTGATTAAATTGACATACTTAAAAGGAATGCTGTGAAGATCGGATTAAGAGGTATGCAGCTAAGAAAAAGTTGAGGAACTGAAATAACATTTGTTCAGAATTGAAAGTGTTCCTGGGGCACCTGGGTACTCAGTCGGTTAAGTGACTGACTCTTGGTTTCAGCTCCGCTCATGATCTCAGGGTCCTCAGATTGAGCTCCGCATCAGGCCCTGCATTCAGTGGGAAGTCTGCTTCTCTCTCTCCCTCTCCCCCTGCCCCCTCCCCCAAATATATGCACATGCTCTCTCTCTCTTTCAAATACATAAATAAAATAAAAACATCCTATTGGAATTGACTGGCTGGAATAAAACTCTGAAGATTGTAGGCACTGCTCTGTACTTAGCTCTCATGTGGAAAGATATTCTTGTCCACTCTAGATTGGTTATTAGAAATAAATTTGAAATTTATGGATTTATGGGATTTAACTATCAAGAGAATGGACATAAACCATGTAGAATTTGTAGCTACATAACTACCAAGATATAAAGACAGAAATACTTCAAGTGATTTTCTTGTACCAATCGCTTCCATATGCGTTTTTATCTCATCACTTTAAAAAAGGGAGTTTACAAAGCCACAACAGGAAGAGTCAGGGTATAATGTTTCACTATTCCTTACCATTGTTAGTAAATTTTTTTGTTGGGTGAGACCTGTAATTCCATGTGAATCTGTCTGACACTCTAGCCATTCATAGTAGTGCAAAAGGTGCATATTTTTTAATGCTAATCTAAGATTGTCCCCTAAGAAAGATATATACAATATATATTATATATTAAACATAAAATAGATATCAGTATAACTTACAATATGTAAGTGATAAGTACAATTATAATATATAATTTATATTAAATATAAAAATATAATATACTAAATATATAATATACTTATATATAATATGATATATAATTTGATTTCTAGAAGCATGGGGCTTTCATTTATAACATGTTGTAATTTTTTGACATGAGTAGTATCCCGTCTTATTTTTCATCAAGAATAGTCTTTTTTGGCAATTGAGAAAAGAAAATTAAGCATCTTGTTGTTGTTGTTGTTTTTCCCTAGTTTGGTCTAGATATTCTTGATTCTTTCTTGGTTTGGAGCCTATCCCTAAGCACACTATTTCTTAGTAATGAGTAGTAGTCTATACATATTTCGCTCCAGTTACTAAACTTACACCATCCCATTATATGCTATTAAATGGTCGGTCAGCATTGCAGATGCAACAATAATCACATATCAGTGGGAAACATGAAAATACTGTTTTGCAAAGGAGAATAATAATGACACATTCCAGCTGTGCCAGCACTTTCCTGTAAATTATTGAGTTTTATTTTACTTTTTAATATTCCTGAATTAAACATTGTCATATAAACAAAGAGCGGCTAATCTTTAGCAATAATAAACACAAAGGAAGAAGAGTTTTTCAAAGTCATTTGGTAAGAAAGTGTAAGTGGTTCTGTTTAAGTAGGTAATTATTTCCTTAGATTCAAGGGTATATAATAGATTTTTAAAAAATATTTACTTATCTGTCAAGCTCTTTTTAGCTGTTCCTCTTAGCAAATAAGGATAGTCAAACAGGTTTCAGCCAAAGTATGTAAGATTTACTTTTAAAAGTTAAAACTATAGGGGCGCCTGGGTGGCACAGCGGTTAAGCGTCTGCCTTTGGCTCAGGGTGTGATCCTGGCGTTATGGGATCGAGCCCCACATCAGGCTCCTCCGCTATGAGCCTGCTTCTTCCTCTCCCACTCCCCCTGCTTGTGTTCCCTCTCTCGCTGGCTGTCTCTATCTCCGTCAAATAAATAAATAAAATCTTAAAAAAAAAAAAAAAGTTAAAACTATATTCCATCTATGAGGAAAAATTGAAAAAAATGTTTTCAATTAGATATGGAGTATAGTGATATGATATAAATTTGCGCTATTAGTCATTGAACAGAGAAATGTCTTGATCTATATTATCAAACTCTCTTTTTCTTTTATATTTATATGCATTAATTTATATTTTTCTGTATGTATATATAGATATATAGATATACATAACAGGAGAAATGGGTCCATCAAGAAGTAAGGACAGGAACATGGTGGTGGTATTTGAGCAGGGCAATTTGGTTGAAGGAATGTGTGTGTTACCTAAAGTTGGTCCATCATTCTTCATATTTTATTGTTCAGATGATATTTTGTTAGAATCAGATTTATACCATTTTTTACCGTAATTGAAAATATGTGTCCAGCATAATCAAGTAATAGCAGAATATGGATTAGTAACACTATAATTTATCACTCTCTGTATCCATCCAGAAGAAAAAGAGGAATCGTGTGAATATCCTATTTTGTGACCAGGAGTAGAGCTCTAGAGATATTACTGTATGTATTTATTTTGTCCATGCTATCTCAATAAAAATGCAACCCATTTGTTTGAAATATATTAGTAAACTAAGATTCAGGTAAATTAGTCCCAGATAGCTCAAGTTAACTCAGAAACCATTTTACAACAATATGAATATATTTATACCTATATTCTGAGAACAATGATTTCAGTAGATTTAAGGTTGGCTCTAAGATCACAATAGACCAGCTGCAACAGATCCTCTGTGGTTTTAAGGTTTATTCTGTACAGAACATGATTACTAATATCTGGTTTCATACTCAAGTTAAACTTTTGGAATAAGCTCTCGAAAGAGTACTGTTGCTATGCCAATTTATCAAAGGATAGTTTGACAAAGGAAACTATATTTTAGTTTACTCAGAGATCATCAGAATTTAAGAAATACTAATTTTATTAAAAATTTGGAAATACAGGACTACTAAACTAAAATGATTTTTTCATAACATAGCAATTATCTTTTTATGGCGTTATTTAAAACATTCATGTTTTCTTTCTCTGTACTCAAATATTTTAATGTCAAGTATGTACTCCATGATAATATGGACAGTAATTTTGCTATCCTTTCATTCTTCCCATTTATTTATGGTTTCCATTTTTCTGTTTTTAATTAGAAATATTTGATCATTGTTAACTTCATTAACTTAGAGTGTCAAATCCTTTAGAAATTTTACAGATCTTTACTGCTAATATCCATGGGGAGGGGATTAAAAGGACAAAAGAACAGAATACACATTCAATTTTTTTTTTTTTTACTTCGGGCTGAGAAAGTCATACATATGTAGAAAATTTTGATTTTAGAGATAGAAATGACCCAGACTTGTGTATATTACCCAAAAAAAACAAAACAAAACAAAACAAAAACAAAAACAAAAAGATCCCTGGATTTTCACTACTGAGGATATAGTAGAGACTTTATATCAAGTAAAATCTCAGTTAAGCAGGTCTTCCAGGAGAAAAATCAGAGAGAATTGAGGAGTAGCAATACCTATGAGAAGCATCTGTGTGTGTAAGATATTGTTTGACCATTTTCTCAATGTCTTGTTTTCTTTTTTGCTGTTGTTTTCAATATTTTATAAAATGTTACATATATAGTTATTTTATAATTTATGTATAAGAAACTCCATTTCTAGGGGCACCTGGGTGGTTCAGTCAGTGAAGCCTCCAGCTTCTGATTTTGGCTCAGGTCATGATCTCAGGGTCCTGAGATGGAGCTGGGAGTTGGGCTCCGCACTGAGAGGGGAGTCTGCTTAAGATTCTCTTTCTCCCTCTCCCTCTGCCCCTCATCTGCTCACGTTCTCTCCCCCCCCAAATAAATAAATAAATAAAACTTAAAAAAATAAAAGAAAAGAGAGAAATTCCATTTCTGTTATCCTTTGGTATGTTGACAAAGTATATTGTTTGTTCTTTCTGTTGACTTTCACAAATTGTAGGCCTATTTCTTAGGTGTTTCTTGATGATAAACTAAGAATTCATATTGACATTCTCCTACTGTGTGGGAACTCTGGAGGAATAAATAGAGGATGTTTCCATCTAGCAAGGATCTTTGATTGCCCGTAGCCCAAGGCAGAAGTTGATACCAACATGAGTACATTCATACTTCATGATAATTAGGACCCCCTTGCTATCCCATCATTAAATGTACAAAGCCACCTTCATCATCAAGCATCCCTTTTCTCCTGCTACAATAGGCAACTATTCTCAATTCTTCTAGTCAGAGCTGGTTTCATTCAGAACCCTTTATTGTCCTGTTCACATATTGTTATTCTATCTATGTCCTATAACATCAAACTTTTTCTCTCTTTTGGATCATTTCTCCAGCTACTATCTATCAAACCATAATCTTTCTGGAGTCTCACCTATTTAATAAATTTGAAACAAAATCAGTCTCAACAATGAAATTCTTCTCACTTGATCTTAGCCAAAAGGCTGAGAAGTTCAACAATAAATTCTTGTCAAGATGATGTTTTTTACTTTCTGTCATTCCATTATTTCTGCTCACCATAATACAAAGTTATTACAATTGTTTGATATCTGCTCATTTCCATTTGCTCATTACTCACTCAGTCTTATATTTCTCAGCTTCCTTTACACTCGGGAAGACCGTGTAAATAACTATGGACCAATGACATGCAAACAAGAATGATATGACATCTCCATAAAGACCAGACCACCAACCATTGACTTTCTATTTTTTTCTTCTTGAAGCCTAAGAAATAGCAAAAACTCGAATCCCTCTAGTAGCCATATGTTGAGGTTGTCAGCATGTATGCTACCTGCCCTGGAATGCTTGTCTCTGCTATTCTATAGAATGGTTCAATTTTCATGAAATTGATAGAGGGGTTCGTGCATGGTTTGCATAAATTCAAATTTCTCATCAGAAGCTCAAACTTTGTGTTCAGTTTGCAGACAAAATAATAACTGCTTAATTTGGTTTTTAAATACAAATCTACCAAGGTCTTGTTTGATTCACAATGTGACGTGTAAATGTTCAGTGCCAGGATGTTAAAAAGTTTTCTTTTTTATTGATGGTTGTAGAAAAGAATACATTACGTATGTTTCTACACTGACAGGAAGATTTTTTTCCCCCAATTTTCTAAACACTTTATAAAATATCTCTGTGACAGTTAAGATTTGTTTCTTCAACAAGTCGTAAAACTGTGTCTCCCCTGAGAAGCTACTTAAATGATTTGGCAAATTCAGATTCTGTTTTAGATTCACTCATATGTATTCCTTGAACAAGTGAAATTTTATTGTATCCTTAAACGAGTAGTGTTCCTTAAGAGACACATAAATAGAATAATAGACTTTTTTAAAGAACATAGGTCATATAATATATTAAAATTATCTCATTTGTGTACATTTTTATGCCTTTAATGTCCTTTAATTATATATGTGCATAATGTCCCTTTATTGGATATTTTACTAAATCTTAGACATTATACTATAGTTAGGACTTATAATTATGGGGGCACCTGAGTGGCTCAGTCAGTTGGTTAAGCATCTGATTCTTGATTTTGTAATCAGGAGGACATGATAAGTAGTGTGAAATGTTGTTGAGATAGCAAACTTCATAGACTGGTACATGTTCATTAAAAACAGGGGCACAGAGATCATTAACGATCTTATTAAAAAGATTTTTTTCAAATGAGGTGTTTACTAGATGGGGAAGGATTAAGGAATGAATGGCAAGTTTGGGAGTAAAAACAGCTTCATCAGCGCTCTTTCGAAATCTGACCATCAATAGTGTAAAGAAAGATAAGGTAGAAGAATACGGGGTAGCGAGTATGGAGCAAGAACTTATTTTTCCAAGATGGCAGGGATTGAAACATATTTAAATGCCATAGGGTGAAGATGAGTGTAAAAATTCATTCATTCAATCAGTAATTACGGATCACCTATTATACTCCAAGCACTATTCTAGGCACCTGGGATACATCGGTAAACGAACAGATACTTCTGCCCCCATGAGGCTTATCACCCAGGAGGAAAGAAATAGCGATGAAGTGGATAATTAGTAATATAATTTTCTCAAAATGGTGGAGGATGTTTGCTTCCGACACATAAGTAACAACAACAAAAAAATGTCTTTAGAGAGTAAGAGCCCACTTATTAATACTGTGAAAGGAGTGGAAGAGAAAAGGATACATGCAGATACAAGTGGGCTAAGGACTATAGTTCGGTTATGGTGACATATATTTCTTCGTTAAAGAACAAGATGGTGGTGAGGGGAGGTGTTCTGAGTAGTGCAGTGAGCCACCAGCCTCCAACTAACTGCTGGACCTTTGTGATCTCTGGCCACGTTCCCACCAAGGCCACACATTATCTGTGATGTCCCCAGTTAATGACTGACCAGAGAATGGTAAACCTGAGCCCTTTCCAGCCATGAAGGAAAATGGGCATTAGACAATCCTCCAATGGGCAGCTTTCATCCATTGGTCTGCTCAGTGTTAAAATAGTAATAAGGATGATGGGGGCCCAAGGCAATAGAGACCAGGTGGTGGGGTTTAACTGTCAGAAATCAATGGCCCACAATTACTTGCAACATCTAGCAAGGTCAGAAAAGCAGCGAAGGGGCTTGGCCCGCTAAGAGTTGTGGAGATGGTTCATAGGATATGGCATTATTAGAGGCAACCAGGGGAGATGCTACTTATATCCATAATCAGATTAATGCAACAATGGAGGAGATAGCAGGTGGTCACCTTAACAAGAAGTCATGTTCCATTGTTCGATTCATGAATCTGAGCCAGTTTTCATATGTGGCACCCCTGAAGAGGTGACTCTGTCCCCCCCTCCTAAAAAAGGATCTCGCAAAATGACAATAAGTAAAGATTCATAGTACTATAAAGATTCTCTGTTTAGTAGTGTCAAGCAGACGATTATTTCAGGTAAAAGAAAAAAAAAGATGCCAGCCATTTTTACACTTTTATCAATTTTCTCAGAGTGTAGTCATAAACACCAATGTATAAGTGTATATTTAAAAGTGTACCATCCTAGAATTCCAAATGTACTCAGAATTAGCCAGGAACCCTTCACAAAGGCTTTGCCATTTGGTGTGGGTTTTAAAGGATAGTTATGAGTTCACTAACAAAATACGAGATAAGGTAAAGCCTCTAAGACTGTGTGGGTGACATTCTGAATTTACAAATGGCTTATGGAGGTCATCTATTTCTGGAAATATTATTTTAGTTTTCAATAGGCCCCAGATACATTTTGAATAAGAAGAAAAAAATGGAGTATATTTTATGAACACAGAAACATTACGAGATTTCTGGGTCCTATTCTCAGGTCTACTACTCTATTATATACGTGATATCTCTTCAGCATACTTCTTTTTCGAAAGTAGTTGTTTGTTCTTGCCCAAGGGTACTGGTTAGAAGTGCTATCCATGTGCAAAGGAAAGAGCCAGCATTATATGAAATATATTTTTCACAAACTACAAAAGGTAAACCAGATTACATAGTTTAACTATTAAAAAACAGTGTTCTTTCTTTCCATCATTGAGTCACAGGAGAAACCACTGTGTAGATTCTCGCAGAATCTGAGAAATATCACTGTACAGTGTTGTTACTACATCTTCAGATTCTCTGTTCTGCAAATGTTCAACCACTAACACGATCTAAATAAAAGTAGGCCCCATTGTATTTTTCCACTGGTCACGCTTCAGTGCATTTCCAAATATATTTTTCTAAGATGATAAATTTGAATTTTAGCTCCTATAAAACTTTGGCATCTTCACTAACCAAAAACACCATAACAAATTATCCCGCCCATATTCTCCTCTTTGGTGGGTCATAAGGACCTTGCATTTACATGTGGGATAGCCTCCAATTCTATTAAAGAATCCCTTGAAACAAAGGTAAAACAACATATATGAAAAAACAACTATTATATTTAACATAGAGGACAAATTGATGCCAACGGTCTATAAAAATTTCACCAAAACAAAAATGTAATAACACTTTATTGATTTTTATTTAAATTTTTACTTTAGTCTATTCATATATTTATGTTTTATTTATTTCTCATCTTAATTATAACTTATATTTACCACTAATAGGATAGGTTTGGAATATATATGAATATATACATATCAATATATATTTGTGTGTGCATATGTGTCCACACATATATATGCAGGTCTACATGTTAAAATAAAAAGCTCATTGAAAACAATACAAAAAATAAATAACCAGAGTGACTTCTAAATTTGATTTACTTCTTTGCTTTCTTGATGCCAGTATTAAAAGGGGTTAGATGGATTTCACTGAAAAAGATTCCGTATCCTGAAGAGAAGTAAATTTCACTTTTGGCAATAAATTCCAGAAAGGATTTATTACACACTTCCTTATAAACAGGTAACTATGACACAACCCTATTAAAATCCCAGTAAACTATTTGTAGATATTGACGACCTAAATCTAAAATGTCCATGGAAAGGCAAAAACCTAGAATAGACAGTACAAACATTAAAAGTGAACAAAGTTGGAGGACTCATGCTATCTGATTTCAAGACTTATTATAAAGCTACAGTAATCACACAGCATGGTATTGGCAAAAGAATAGTGCATAGATCAATGAGACAGAACAGACAGCCCAGAAATAAATCCACACAAATACAGTCAACTGCTTTTTGACAAAGCGTACTCAATAGAGAAAGGATAGTCTTTTCAACAAATAGTGCTGGAACAATTGGATGCCCATATGCAAAAAAATAAGCCTACTCACAGACCTCATATCTACCACAAAAAGTGACTCAAAGCAGATCTATATCTAAATGTAATATGTAAAATAATACCATTTCAAGGAGAAAACATATGTGAACCTGGGATTGGTCATGTGTTTTTGGATACAATGCAAAAAGGCATGCTACGCGACAGAAAAAAAAATTTATTTGGGAGGTATTAAAATTAAAAAGCTCTGCTCTCTGAAAGACCCTCTTGAGAGAATGAAAAGATAAGCACATTCTGGGAGAACACTGTCAAAACACATTTGAAAAGTACTTGTACCAGAAACATACAGAGAACACTTAAAACTCAACGACAAACAACAAACAACCCAATTGAAAAACGGTCCAAAGATCCTAGCAGGGATTTCACCAGAGAAGATACATAGATGACAGAGAGCACATGAAGAGATATTCAATGTCATTTGTCATGAGGAAAAGGGAAATGACCTCACCAAGGTACCACTACATATACATCAGAATGACCCAAAGTCATTCCGACAGTACCACTTGCTGGTGAGATGGAGAGGAAGAGCAATTTTCTTGCACTACTGGTGGGAATGCAGACTGGTACAGGAACTTGGAAACAATTTGGCGGTTCCATGCAAAACTAACCCCAGCCTTGACATACGGTGTCCTGAGCTCTTGTCCGACTGGTTTAAAAACATAGGTCCACAAAAACCTATGTGCAAAGTTTATGATAGTTTCATTCATAATCGACAAGAACTGGAAGCAACCAAGATGTTCTTCCATAGGTGAATGGATGCCACATTCTTCAATAGTATTGTACTGTGTTAACACTCTTCACAATAAAAAGCAGTCAGTGGGTCTGAAAAAGCCGCATGATTACATTTACAGGGCACTCTGCAAAAGGTTAAACCATAGGGGGGGTAAACACATCAGTGGCTACAAGAGATCCAGGCGTCGGGGAAGATAGTGCAGAGTCAATAAAACTTGGCATTTTTGTAAAGTGATGAAAATTATTCTGTAGGTTACCATAATGACGTGAATACGTGATAGTACACATTTGTCAAAACTCACAGAATTTTGTAGAAAAAATAGAGAATGAACCCTAATATTTGCAAATAAAAACATTAAGAAAAAAAACCACGTAGGAAGTTAGAGAATCCCCTGACAGGTTGCAGAATGTGTTAAAACGGTCTTACTGGGTTTAAAAGTGTATGAAACAATCTCACTGAAGCGGGGAGGGAGAGAAAGCTGTTCACCGAACATCACAAATGAGCAGAATCTGTAAGACTAAATGCAAAAGAAGCCTTACCTAAGCCTAGTGCCGTGGGTTACAAGGTGGTTTCTCATAGTGGGGACAGGATAACACTTCTGGTGCGTCTGTACACTCATACCTGAGTCCAATGGCAAAGTTGAAGGTGGCCCCAGGATGGTGGCTACCAGGTTTCCTACCACTGGAATGACACATAACACGTAAGCAAGGGAAGCCAGTTGTTGTGTGGTAGCTAGTAATGGTTTTCACATTTTTAAAAGGTTAAAAAAAAAGAAGCAGCAGCAGTACTAGGCTATGTGGCCCATGACACCTAAAATATCTATTTTCTGGCCTTTAACAGAATGGTCCATTTGTGGACCATTTGTGGTCCCCCGACCTGAAGACTTGGTTTCATTTTTCTTGTTATTAAATCATGACAGCTTTGCCTATGAAGATAGACTTGTGGTTTCAGAGAAACGAAAAATAAAATTGTATGTAATTGAAAGGGATCAAATTGTTAGGGTCATACCTTAGATAACAGCAACATTGGAAACATGCTAACAACAAAAAGTCTTGATTACAATGAGGAGAAATTACACTTGGGGCTTAGAAATTGTCAATTTAGGTAGACATCAGAAGAACGATTGGAAGAAGTACTAAACATTTCCCTGAGATGTCCTATGATACAAAAAAGTCTTAATTGGATTCAGATAAAAGTTCCATAATGAGTCATGAAACACCTTTCTGAGAAAACTCCAGAGGTTAAGATGGTTCTTTCATTTCCTCTTTGTAAGGAGTCCCTCATGATCCTTACGTGTCCTCTCTGTGGAAAATTTGCCTGTCCACAGAGGGCAGTGGGGAGGGGCAAGAGAGAGACCCTGGGAGGAGCTTCTGTGGGCGGGGTCCCCAGTTGTGAGGCTGTGACAGCAGCCATGCTGATCCTTCCCTGCCTGGTCATTCTCAACTCTGCTTTGGGTTTGGTTGTGTCATGGTTTGTTGTTTTATTTCACATTTTGATTTAATTTGAAAGTCTTTTCATTAATCAAATATTTTAGACTCTTCTAATTTGTAAGCATGGTACTGTGGTAGAATAATTTACCATCCTTCTTTTAGTCTGTCTTGACTGTTTCACTTTTCTCTCAAATGTTTACTTTTGTATTTTGGGGGGACTTTTCAAACCTGTAAACTAAGAATTACCCTTGATAATTTTTTCAGTTGTTTTCGAGCATTATTGTGATTTTTTAAAATCCAGGAATAAAAACATCATCTAGGCTTTCAAACATAAAAAGGATGGAGTAAAACAAGAAATTCACCTCAGATTTCTCTAAGATGTTAATAGAGTTAAAAGATTCAAGGAAACATTTGTAATCCAATAATTTGTTGCTCATTCAAAAAATTACTTGAGGGAAAAGAAATCCATGGCATTACTGCACATATTAAGGACTGTTAATATTTACTTACTCAAAATCACAAACATATTTCCCCCAAAATGTTTTTTATTTTACTTGTTTTGATTTTTACATTTACGTTGATGGTTATTTGATTATCTTACACATTTAGGATTTAAGTTTCTGTATACCATGTGAAGAAATAAAAAATCATTTTTCCATGTGGCTAATTGACCCATTATCACTTATTGTTTAGTATCATTTATTAAGAATATCATCTTTTCCCCACCAGACTACGATGTCTTTGGCAAAAATCAGAGGACTATTTTGGTCTCTCTATCATGTTTCTTTGCTCTTTCTGGCTTTCTTTGCACTATCCATATATTCAAAAATACCATAGCTTTATCCTAAGTGTTAAAATACTGTAAGTTTTCCAAGTTTATTCTTCTTTCTCAAGATTGCCTATTTCTTTGGAATAAAGTTGTTAATTTCCAAAAACCCTCTTTGGATTTTAAATGAAACTGCATCAGGTCTAGAAATCGATTGGAAAATCCTGTCTATTTGAACTACAGAGCAGTGAGAACAGGCAAATGGTAACAAAAAGCCACACATGGATGGGTCTCACCAACCCAGTGTGGGATGAAACCAATCAGATAGGAAAGAGTGTGAGCTCTCCATGTATATGAAGTTCGACAGGCAGAAGTTCATCTTTGGTGTTACCCATCAGGGCAGTGGTGACTTTGGGAAAGGTCAGGTTCTCGTTTCTGGAGGCAGCCTCACTAGTATTCATCGTAAGACCTGCTTGTTTGTGATGATTTAATGAGATATTTGAGTGTGTAATTTTTGAAAATAATACTAATTTAAAGCATTGCCAAACAACCTTGATGAAATAGAAAATGCTACTCAACAACAGCGCTTCCTAGAGAACTTAGGTACAAAAGTAAGATAAAAAACTGTTTCTCTTTTAGTGGGGTTTTGAAATGGATTTTACAAAGAAAATCATTAAAAAACCATACCATGTATTCTAAGGTATTGAAATTATCCTAAGGCCTTGGGACCACATATGTCTAATACAACGGGAAGAATAACAGAAATGAAATATGAAGATATTTCACTGTTCCTGGCTATCATCTTGTTTGGCTCAGGTTTGGGGCCTCTTGGACATCCCTGAGCTGGAGAGGAAATGATTTTTGCATGTTTCAAACACACTTGAGTAATGTAGATTCCAAACCTAGAAATGAGTTTAAATTCCCAGGGGTTTGAGTTCCATTTACAGTTGGCAAAAAACGTGCCTTTCAAAAAAAAAAAAAAAAAAAAGGAACTGTGTAAAAAAAAAGAAGCAAATTCCTACTACCTGAGCTGTTGAAAAATGTGATAACTGCTCTTTTGAAAGATCTTGAGCCTACATAAACCACCTGCTACGCTGCTCAGCAGAGCCCTGAGAAATGCGGATAAAAGAACACAGAGGATCGGAGGAGTGCTGAAGGCTTAAACCTCTGCAAATTGAAATCTGGGTAAGAAGGAAGGAAGATAGTATCCAAGATAAAACATTTTGCTTTTATAAGGTCTAATTCCCAGTTCCAAATTACCTCCTAATTTATTTAAAAGTTGGGAATTATGCTCTCTGTCCTTGGTTAACAAGTTTAGGTAAGAGACACTATGTCTAAGAGAATGATAGACCTGTGAAAATAGATTGTAAAAGCTTGAGAAATGAAAAATGAATATTCTTCTGCTTTCAGGAATGATCTCTTACTCCAGAGCCAGCGGACGACCAAGAATGAATTCTTGAGATGTCTTTGATGCAAAATGGTGATTTATTAAAGCACAGGGACTGGACCAGCGGGCAGAAAGAGCTACTGTTCAGAGTTGTGAGGGGTGGCTGATTATATACTATGGGGTTGGGCAGGTAAGGAAAAGGGAGGTTTTCAAAAGGAGTTTCAGATGTAAAAGAAGACTCGCAGGACACCAGAGGCCTTGCTATTGTCATGTTAAGGTTGTTTTTCCCTCTAGCAAGGCATTAACATTAAGATAGTTGGGAGCTTCCTGGAGGAACATTACACTCTGCCCACTTGAAGTATCTGTCAATGGGCTGCAGTTTATAAGGACGTTCAATTCTATCTACATTTCCTTCTGGAAGCTAGGTTATTGATAGAAATGCTTTGTTCTTGTAGAGTGCTAAGACATTTGTAAAAGGAGGGAGACTCCTGTCTTGAAGGATTGTGGTCTCTATAAGTTAACTATTTGTTTTTCCTTTCCTTAGCTTTAGGGCAGCCAGGAGTGCCTGAAGAATGTCACATATATCCCATGGGGGGGGGGGGGTGTCAGCTTCTGCTTTGTCCTCAGCTTGCCTTCTGTTCCTTCCAGGAGGACCAATTGGTAACTACTTGGACTCCAAAGACTAGCTTCTGATGGGATAGCAAGCAGTTCTGAGTGCTCATCAGCCAGCATGATGACCAAAAATACTGGCTCTGGCTGTGCTACGTTGTATCAGTTAAAATATACAGGAAAAAAACATGTTATCAACTCTGAAGACCCTTAGGCAGGGCTGATATTCAACTGCGGTTCGTTAGTATTGCGGAACCAATGGTTGACATTCACCGTCTATTTTCAATTATTGAGTCTAATATTGATCCACTTTAAAACATTTTAAGTTTACCTTTGCTTCCTGGCATGTCCATTATCATAGTTATCTACTCCAGATTATAAATTCCTTGATTGGCAAAAGCCATCCTTAAAAATGTAAGGTTACAGTCATTGAGGAATCCCTTTAATACTTTCAAAAGACGCAAATTTAAATAATATATGAACTGCTTCTACAGGGAAAAAAAACTCACTGCTCCTATTATTTTTTCCCTTAAAATGCTACGTAAAGATATACAAACGTAAAATTTAGAACAAATGCTTGTTCTTAAAGCATCTATTCAAATATTGCTAAATGATATTTCACAGTGTTTTTTCCTACGTGCCTCTTTTGGCCCTTCAACTGTGTAGTCTGCTCTGTAATTGCTAGCCACAAGGGATCTTGCACAGAGAAGTGTCCTTGTTGGGCCAGACCACTCCCAAGCCCAAACCCACCAAAAGATAAGTTTTGAATAAAACAGAGCAGCTTACAAAGTTTTTGATTGTATGTTTGTTTGTGTTGTGTTTTCCTGTAGAATAAAAGGAGTGTTCACAGTATGGGCTATGCACAAGAGATTGGGTGATAGGCATGTCTCTAGAACTTTGGACTCCCAAACAACATTTTGGAAACACTCCCAGAAAAGAGAATGACCCCCAAATGGAATTTCTAGGAAAAATGGCTTTTTCTAGGAAAACAAAACCAAATGCATAGAGGATCACATCCTCTCCCGAGTGTACTGCTGAGACGATAAGGGCCTTCAGAGCTGTCCACAGCCTCATTTCTACACTGAGATTTGTGTATCATTGGTAGATTCTTTATTGGTAATAATCCCAAACTGGAAGTAATCCAAATGTCTGCCACTAAGTGAATGGGTAATCAAAGTGTGTATAGTCACACAATGAACAATAATCAATAGTATATCTTAGAATAAGATTTTAGAATATTATATTGGGAAGAAAACACATATAGTCAGAAATGCATGGGTTTAAATCTAAATTCCACAATGAAAGAGCTGCATGACTTTGAACTAAGTATTTAAATTCCTTGAGGGGAAGACTAGGTGGCCCAGTCTGTTAAGAATCTGACTCTTGGTTTTGGCTTGGTTGTGATCTCGGGGAGGTGGGATTGAGCCCCATAACAGGTTCCACACTCAGCGCAAAATCAGCTTGAGGCTCTCGCTCCCTCTTCCTCTGCCCCTCCACCCTGCTCTCTCTCTTAAATCTTTCAAATCAAACAATCGATCAATTTCTTGAGAATTGTTGTTTTTGTCTGTTGATAAAAGTGGTATTATCTATCTCATGACATTTTTGTGAATTATATTAAATAGCATAACCATTATTTATATTAAATAATAGCCATTTCTAGGTTCAAATATATTTACTAATGTGTAAAATTAACACTGAATTATATTTCCTTTCTAAAATTATATATTTA
The DNA here is from genome assembly GCF_017311325.1 of Ursus maritimus. Taxonomy (NCBI): domain Eukaryota; kingdom Metazoa; phylum Chordata; class Mammalia; order Carnivora; family Ursidae; genus Ursus; species Ursus maritimus. Next base: position 6,094,377 of record NW_024424230.1, read on the forward strand.
TTTAAATAAAAGATTCAAGAGAATTTATAATGTGGCACCATGGCTCATCTAATGTCACGGGGCTTTTTTGTGGTTCCTTTTTATTCTGTTTTATATTTAATAAATAATGGAAAATTGAGTTGTAACCTCAAAATCAGAAATTAGATTTTGCCGAACAAATGTTGGTACTCAAATTATAAGAAAACTTACTTTTTCTCATTTGGAAGCATTAGTGATATTCTTAAGTGTCAACATATTTTCTTTACTTTTTCTAACTTAATTTCTACATTATATGTTTTTAATCTAGAAACTATGGATATTTTTATTAACTAGAATGCTCTTTGAAATTCACATGAATAAAACAAAGTATTTTATAGAACACAAAGGAAGTGTTTCCTTCTTTCTCTGTACTATGTGAAAAACTATTAAAAATAGGATAGGCCATTTTATGGAAAAAAGCAGCTGGTTTCCAGAGCTCTACTCACTTCTGTCATTTGTTCTGTGCAGTATTGTTTTCAGATGGAGCACCAGACTTCAAAACGAATATAGAAAACCAGAGGGAAAAAAGAGTGAAGGTGACGTTAACTTCTTATTTGCTGGCTAGGCAGAAGGAGGCAAAGTTGAATGAATTTGTAGTTAAGCTGCCTTGTAGTTTGGTGCAGCTGCTCTTGGAGGTCTAATGTTTAACTGTTAAATAATATTGATTTGTAAGAAATTATGAAAATATCTTTTTGATAACATCATTAATGGGAAAACATTATATGTAATGGTCATGCATTAAAATAAAAAAGTACTTATGATAATAAATATATTTAAAGTGTTAAAAATTTTTAAAAGATCCTGTTATTTGGGATCTCTGGAATGGAGTCCTTAACAGAGCCTTCTGGAGTTTCTATTATGTTCCTTTGGGCAATGACACCATAATAACTTGGTTGCAGTGATGTGGTTTTGCCACAATAGCAGTGGATTTTCTTCCCAGAGGTGATGTGGCCGTCACCCAGCTTCCGATCATAATTTGCCTTCTGCCTACAGTTGTATTTTGTTAGTACCGGATTCGAAATAAAATGAAGCACCAATTGGTGTAGTTAGTCTTGGATTGTTTCAATAACCGTGTTTACTGGGAAAACTCATTCAACCTCTCCAGGCTTTTTTTTCCCCCCTTGCCTATGTGAAATGAAATGATCTCTAAGATCCCCTGTAGAGCTAAAAATTCTGATTACGTTATTCATTTCCTCATGAAGCTATTGTAAACAATGTGTGTTCAGCCCAGGCCTTCCCAGAAGCATACACCAAGATTAGGAATTAAACTTGCAAGACCTTTTCTGGGGGGGTATATGCCCATGAGTTGAAATGGAGAGGGGAGAAGAGTCTGGGGGGGCTCTGGGCTGGGGGGCCAACATACTGGTCTGCTGTGCATGCAGGAGAGAGGGCTTGTAGATTGGAGTGCACTTCTAGAAAAGTAAGTGGCCAGTCTCCAAGGCCAGTGGAGGGCTCTTGTCAAAGTTCCTTGTCCTGTCTCCTAGAAGTGTTTGCCTCAGTATCCCTGATGTGCTCAATGGTTGGCTGGGAGCCTTGCCCTGCAAGCAGTGACAGATTCCAGAGCCCAGTAACTGTGCCCTTAAGCGTAATCTTCACAGCAAAGAGTACCAGAGGCATGTTTTCATTGTTGCCATAATTGCTTTAAGTGCCGTGCAGTTAAAAAACAATTACAACCTAAATGTACTAATAAACGTATAAAGAAATTGAATAAATGTAATATAGATATTGCTCTATATTCATTATAAATTAGTCTTTAGTGACTTATAGACGATGTGAAACACAATAGTACTTCTCTTTACACCAATGCTCATTTAGGTGAAAATGGTACATAAGACTCTGATGTGCTAATTGAATCATATAAAATTTTAAACCTTTTTGATCACACTCAGTAAACACTGAATGACTAGACAAGAAAATTTTATGACATGTGTTCTCAGGTTATGAATTCCTAGTTAGATCTTTGTGTATTTTATTTTAAAATATGATGTCCTCGATATACAAAGGTTTCACCTCCATTATGCTATTTGGTTTGATTGGCCAACTGCTAGCAAATCCTTGGACCCTCTTCATTAAAACTGTTGTCATAGCTTACTTTAATAAATATGTGCTGTTACATTGCCCAAACAATTTACTTGAATGATTTGGGTGAAAATGAGTTTAACTATGAAGATGAGATCTTTTTATTAAACAATGTCATAACTGGAATTTAATGCAATAACTTTTCTATTAATTTTGACAAGTTTTCTAAATGCCAGTTCATGGGCTTACAACTATTGTTCCAACATCTTTGAGGATCTTTTGTATTACTTTGCTCATTAAGCCGCAACCAAAAAAGTGATTTGACCTAGGTCAGACACTAATTGGGACTGCTGTCTGTATTTGGATACATCTGCCTTTGGAACAGCCACAGCTATAATAAAATATAGTGGGTTTTTGGTTTTTTTAATTATATTTTCCAGAAAAATTAATTATACCTGGAATAATCTAACAATGACATATGCTTATCAAATAAGTTTTATACCATACAATTAATTTTATTTTTTATTTTAGTGGATTTATATGTCTAGATAGATTGTAGTGTTGCTAAGGACTTTTCTTATATGTCATTGTATGGTGGGCATATATATAGTTACCCCTGAAACAATATGGGTCTGAACTATGTGGGTCCACATATATGTGGATTTTTTTGATACAGTACAGTACCGTAAATATATTTTCTCTTCCTTATAATTTTCTTAATAACGTTTTCGCTTCTCTAGCTTACCTTAAGAAAACAGTGTATAATATATACTATATATCATACAAAATATATATTAATTGATTGTTTATGTTATCGGTAAGGGTTTTTGTCAACAGTAGGCTATTGATAGTTAAGTTTTGGGGGAATGAAAAGGTATATGTGGATTTTTGATCATGTCGAGGGTTAGTGACCCTAGTCCTCACCTTGTTCAAGGATTGACTATAATATGGATGATGTAGCTTTTTCTTTTTTTCTTCTCTTTTTTTTTGACAGAATTGCCTCCACAGACTACCACACGAAACTAATTCACAGATTTTAAAAACATATATTAAATTACAATTTCAAATTATTTTTTCTATAGCGTCTAATGATCTTTTTGTTAACATTTAATAATTTTAATAACTTAGCTTTTTTAAGGCAGTTTTATAAATGCTGTAACCAAACTGTTCTGAAGAGCTTCTTATAATCAGTCTGTTTTCCCCCATTTTCACATATTCATCCGTCCACTCAAATTGACATCATCTCTCTAACAAACTGCTTCCACTGAGCTGAAAATTTTCCTATGTGTACGTAAAGCTGATGGTCGACACATTAGCCAGTGTTCTCCAGAGACACAGAACACTTACGTACTATGAGGATTTATTATGAGGAAATAGCTCCCATGACTATGGAGGCTGAGAAGTCCCATAGTCGGCCATTTGCAGACTGAGGACCCAGGAGAGCTGGTGATGTAGTCCAGACCGAGTCTGAAACTCAGGGGCACTGACGGTGTGCATCTCAGTTCAAGGACAGGAAACCAATGTCCCAGCTCACGCAGGCATGCAGGAGGCAAAACGAGGCCAACTCCTTCTTCCTCCACCTTTGTGTTTTACTCAGGCCCTGGGTGAGTTGTATGAAGCCCATCCACATGAGGGAAGTCAATCTACTTTACTGAGTCCACTGATTCAAATGCGAATGTTTTCCAGACATACCCTTGCACACACATCCAGAAGTAATGTTTTACTGGCTATTTGGACACCCTTTGGTTCAGTCTAGTTGACATAGAAAATAAACCACCATGGTCATTTTTCTTCTAAATAAATAGTAGCATAGTATGTGCTCATGTTAACTAGACTCTCTTTCTCTTTTTATAAAAAAAAAAAAAATTAAAAAAAAAGGAAAGAAAGAAACTTAGAGAAATGTTGAGAAAAATGAAACCATGAGCAGCTGTATACCTTTCACCCAGATTTACCAATTGTTAATTTTTGACACATTTTCTTCATTTGCCTGATTTAGTTTTAACTAATTGATTGGTTTTTATTGTTGCTATTGTAGTTGTTGTTGTTGCTACTGAATGCTGTGAGACATCAAAGTATACATGTTAGACCTCCTTGACAATTGCTTTGGGACATTTTCCTGTGCCCACCAGGCACATTGGCGGCTGCACTCACAGCATATATGCAGACGTATACCTTTGTGTCTCCAGCCGAGACCTACCCACCAGACTTCAAATCCATGGACCGTTCCCACCAAGCTCAACACATCCAAGATGGCATGTGGGCTATGTTCCCCAGCCTGGTCTACCCTGTCTTCCTTCACTCAGTTCTCTCACATGTGTTCATCCTGTCACATCAGTTTTCTCTCTGTTTTCCCCAAATCCAATCTACCCTTGAGTCTTGTTGATTTTACTTCACAAAACTTTGTTTCTTTAACATCTCTCAACTTTCCAGGAAAGCCGATTTGCCTCAAGGAATGGAATGATGCTTCATTGCAGAGATGTTGCCCCGTGAGTCTGACATCACCTCGCTGACCACTGCCTCACAGCAAGCCCATGGAAGTGCAGGCTGCTGACAGGTCCATATCCTCTGGTGGCTGCTGACCCGGCTGCATGGGGAGATGGTGTCTGAGTAGTGCATGGGTGACAGGAAACTGGAAAATGGTAACTTAGCTGCCTTCTTTTCCTTGGTCAAATTTTCCCCCATGTGGCTTTAACACCCTTGGAATTTAAAAATACACTATGGGTCACCTTTTAAAGCTGCTTGGGAAGCCAGATCTCATGGACAGCTTTTAGTCCATGGTGGGACATGGCGGGAGTCAGGGTGTGTCAGTCACTAGCCTGAACGTTGGCTAGTCAGGGGAGGCCGGGCACCATGGAGCAGGTGACCAGCAGCTGTTATCCATACTGCTGTTGCAAATGCTCTTTTCAAGTTGCAGGTCTGATTATGACAAAATCTCTGCTATAATACCCATTGCTCTTTGATTGAAAATTTAAATATCAGCGTAGTTTGTACTGGCGGACAGGTGCCACACCCTATCTGGTGCTTACTCATACGCTGGCCAGTCTGCCCTCCTTATGCCCGATGGATCGTTTCCCATCCCTTGAATTCCCTGTCATCTGTCTCTTCCTGAAACAGTTCACTTCCTGTTTGCCTGGTTACCTCCTGTTCCTCTTCCTACCCATCATCACTTTCACAGAGAAATTTCCCTCCAAACTTTCTTGACTTGAGTCCAAATTATCTCATTATATGGTCTCATGACATAACATAACCATCTGGGATATTATTTCCAGAGTTTAAATTTTATATTCATTTGTCACATTCTCTGACTGGCTGTTTTGTCCCCTGATATAGATTCATAATTAAGAAGCCAAATGCATCTATTAACACCTCTGTTTAATTCAACATGGTTTCACCACTGCCCAGCATAGTGCTAGAATTCAGTGTTTTTGAATGAATAACTAAAATTCTCAATTTTGAGATTAAAAACGGAGGTAAGACATTTGACACTTCCTGGGGAAAAAATCCTAAGAGCAAATATCTTCCTCATAACTATTTATCTAAACCACCAAATAAATAAACAAAATATGTTTTATATGATTTTGCTAGATTTTTCCGATGCCACGAAAGGCAAATAATATCGGGATCTAAATGTGCCAATGATTAAGCCACTGAAGTAATTCCAGTAATCCCCACTGTTGGGTTAGAGTGGGATAAGCAATATATTTTGATTTCCTCTCCTTCAGAGTGAATGTATCCAGCTAAGGATTTTAATTGAAGCTGGTGGTTGGTCAAAAAACATAAAATAAGAGTATTCTTTTCCTTTGACTTCAGAAAGAAAATATCAGACCGCAGAGGTGATTTTTAATGAAACTATTGTTAAGTTGTTGATTTTTCCTAGCAAAATACCAATATATGAGTTGGTATAATTTGAAGCAATTGTGCTGTATTGTATTCCCCATAAGAGCTCTTTCTCTGTCTAAATAGAAATTGAGTCTCAACAAGAATATAATCTTTGAGCAAATCATATTTGGAAATATATTCAAAAGAATAAAATTGATAATATTTTGGACTTAATATAGTTCATCTTGCTTTTGACTACTATTTTATGTGCCTTTTCATATTTATAGTTATATTTTCTCCCCCAAAATTGGCATTTAACTCACTTGAAATAACAATATATTGAAAAATAAACCTTTTTTTAAAAAAGTATGCTTCCTTCAGACAACTCTAAACATTTGGAAAAATTCATGACTATCCTCTGAAACAAACACAATAAAGAATAAATGTGTTAACTGCATTTCATATTGTTAAAGATTATGTGTTTGGAATTCATATTTAGCTTTTGCTAGACCCAGAATCAGGTTTTCTCTAGTTAGGAGAGGATTTCTTGAAATCTTTCACTTCCTTTCTTACTATCAAAACTTAGACCTCCAATGTATGAACATTTTAAAATATTCAATTCTACAGGAAATATTTTTGTGTGATCCAATGTTTGTCAAACTTCAAAAATAGTTTTTGAAATTAGTTATTTTACAAAATAAGATATCTTATTTATTTACAAAATAAAAATAATCTTATTTTGTGGAGTAGGACTATGAATAGTACAAGAATTGTGGGTAAATGTGATTATCTCTAATATATTTTACTCTTAAAAATTAGTGTGATATGGGATATCCTTTCTCATTTTGTCTATCATAAATTTTATTAAATTGGAAGAAAACAAGTATCCTGCTTTGTTTAGTCTCACTGCTTTGTGTTAAACATATCGTACTTAGAAATGATAGGGAATCAGAATTACCACTTGTTGAGATATGGATACGAAGTGTACCCACACAGACACAAGTGCCAGTGGATAAACGCTCTGAGTAGCTCTTTCAACGTGGTTTTTCATACTGTGGGATCTCCGTGATCGTCACTAGGAGTGATGCGCATATGACAGTATGTTGGGGTTTTAGGATATATTATCAACATAGAGTCTTGCATTTATCTGAAGATGTTGTAAATAATGAAAACCTAAATGATGTTTATGCAGCTAAACTTTCTATTTTTTCCAATACAAATATTTTCTGTACTGTGGAAATCTTTTTACTAAAATATAATTTTAGTATACTTTCATTAATTGAAATGTTTTTCAGAATACATTGTCATTAATAGATTTTTTTTCCTGATTTTTTTCTCTTCTTTTCCCTACATGCACTATTGAGGGTACCCTTGCGATTTTTGCTAGGTTACCCAGTGCTGAGGCAGCCTCAGAGCCAAGTACACCCGCTGTGATCTTTATCCTGCTAGGCGGGACAGATTTCTGCCCTCTAAGTTGTACGATTTGATAGGATGGCCACTTAGAGTTGTTCCTCTGCATTTCATCATCCTGCTAGAAAAATTTAAGCACATGCATCTTTGTGGAGTCAGAAGGGCCCAAGTTCAAGTATTGGCTTACTTACTATGTGGGAGCCAAGCCAGTCAAAACATCTAAGAAAATCAGGTCCCTCATCTGTAAATTTAAGATAATACTTCCCTCATTGGATGTTGCAATCATATAAGGATAAGAATATGTCTTCAGAATACTGTCTACCACACCAAAATGACTGAATGAATGACACTGAATAGACAAGAAGCCCTGTATAAATGGCAACTAGATTGATGTCTGAGACATGCCTAACTCTACGAATTGGGCCAAAGAAGAGAATGGTGGAAAATGTGGTTAATGGAAGAAACAGGCTCCTCAGATCTCAGGTGCAGATGGAAGTTGGGGGAAAGGAGCACAAAGGCCTATGAAAAATAAATATATTATATATACAAACATATATAAATTATGTATAACATTGACCTTGAACAACATGTCAGGAGTGCCACGCCCCCCAGCACAGTCAAAAATCCATGTATAACAAAATTTTAACTCCTCCCAAAACTCAACTGCTAATAGTCTACTATTGACCAGAAGCCTTACCAATAACATAAACAGTTGATTTACCACATATTTTGTATGTTATATGCATTATGCACTATTTTCATACAATAACATAAGCTAAAGAAAAGAAAATATTATTAAGAAAATCATATGGAAGAGAAAATACATTTATTTATTTATTTTTAATATTTTATTTATTTATTTGGCAGAGAGAGAGAGACAGCGAGAGAGGGAACACAAGCCAGGGGATTGGGAGAGGGAGAAGCAGGCTTCCCGCTGAGCAGGGAGTCCCATGCAGGGCTTGATCCCAGGACCCTGGGATCATGACCTAAGCCGAAGGCAGACGCTTAATGACTGAGCCACCCAGGCGCCCCGAGAAAATACGTTTATTGTATTGTACTGCATTTATCAGAAAATCCTCATAGAAGTGGATCTGTGCAGTTCAAATATGTGTTGTTGAAGGGTCAACTGTATTTATAAACATAGTATTTCATAGTCTTTTCTATACATATATATACACACTAGAAACTACATATAGATATATAGTGTATCAGTATATATTTTGTATTAATTGTATAAATAAAATAAATGTAAATACATATACGTGTGTTTGTGATGTAAATTACATTTCTCTTCTTCATCGAGCTGATGGGTTAGACTGCCCCCCATTTACCAGGTTTTACAGTGAAGTTTATACTTCCGAGGTCTTCAGGCCTCCCACCCATCAACATTGTTTAATTTGGCCTCTGATATTAATAATTATAAGTAGAGCAGAGTGCAAGGAATTTTGCCTCTGAGCTCCC
>NW_024424230.1:6103113-6228455 GCF_017311325.1 Ursus maritimus
TCTAAGAAAATCAGGTCCCTCATCTGTAAATTTAAGATAATACTTCCCTCATTGGATGTTGCAATCATATAAGGATAAGAATATGTCTTCAGAATACTGTCTACCACACCAAAATGACTGAATGAATGACACTGAATAGACAAGAAGCCCTGTATAAATGGCAACTAGATTGATGTCTGAGACATGCCTAACTCTACGAATTGGGCCAAAGAAGAGAATGGTGGAAAATGTGGTTAATGGAAGAAACAGGCTCCTCAGATCTCAGGTGCAGATGGAAGTTGGGGGAAAGGAGCACAAAGGCCTATGAAAAATAAATATATTATATATACAAACATATATAAATTATGTATAACATTGACCTTGAACAACATGTCAGGAGTGCCACGCCCCCCAGCACAGTCAAAAATCCATGTATAACAAAATTTTAACTCCTCCCAAAACTCAACTGCTAATAGTCTACTATTGACCAGAAGCCTTACCAATAACATAAACAGTTGATTTACCACATATTTTGTATGTTATATGCATTATGCACTATTTTCATACAATAACATAAGCTAAAGAAAAGAAAATATTATTAAGAAAATCATATGGAAGAGAAAATACATTTATTTATTTATTTTTAATATTTTATTTATTTATTTGGCAGAGAGAGAGAGACAGCGAGAGAGGGAACACAAGCCAGGGGATTGGGAGAGGGAGAAGCAGGCTTCCCGCTGAGCAGGGAGTCCCATGCAGGGCTTGATCCCAGGACCCTGGGATCATGACCTAAGCCGAAGGCAGACGCTTAATGACTGAGCCACCCAGGCGCCCCGAGAAAATACGTTTATTGTATTGTACTGCATTTATCAGAAAATCCTCATAGAAGTGGATCTGTGCAGTTCAAATATGTGTTGTTGAAGGGTCAACTGTATTTATAAACATAGTATTTCATAGTCTTTTCTATACATATATATACACACTAGAAACTACATATAGATATATAGTGTATCAGTATATATTTTGTATTAATTGTATAAATAAAATAAATGTAAATACATATACGTGTGTTTGTGATGTAAATTACATTTCTCTTCTTCATCGAGCTGATGGGTTAGACTGCCCCCATTTACCACAGGTTTTACAGTGAAGTTTATACTCCGAGGTCTTCAGGCCCCACCCATCAACATTGTTTAATTTGGCCTCTGATATTAATAATATAGGTAGAGCAGAGTGCAAGGAATTTTGCCTCTGAGCTCCCATATTTTGGACGACTGTCTTTAAAGTTTTTCAAGTTTTCCCAACAGGCTGGACGCACATAGTTGTCCACTTCCAATACCGCTCTGAGCTCTTCGCTCACTGACACCTCGGCTGTCATGGTGCTCAGGCCACGCCTGGCCTCCTCACCTTTCTTGAACTCCCAGGCACCCTCACATCGCAGGGCGTTCAGCGTTTTGCTTCTCTATCAGCCCAGAAGACCCGCCTTACCCTCCCCAGCTTCACACAGCTCCACCCCAAGGGCTTAGAGCATGTGCTCCAATGTCCCGCCCTCTAGGTCTTCCCTTATTTGCATATTTAAATTACCATGGTCATCACAAGACCTTATCCTCCCATTCTCCTGAACATTCCTCCCTTATCCTCCTTTTCCCCTTGGAACATATCCGTGTCACATCAACAGTACAATGCATTCCATGTATTTACCTTTTGTAGTACTACGTGTTTCCTGCCAACCATAACCATCTAAGGGCAGGGATTTTTTGTTTATTTTGTTAGCTGCTGTTTCCCCAGACCTGCAGCAGTGACTGATGGTTAGCCGATGATCAATAAATACCTTCTGGATAAGCGTGTTCTTCGGCAGTACTAAAACTAATGATCTTGGCACCTAGTTAACAAGAAAAATTTAGTTAAAATAGAAGGACAGATGGTGAGTGTTATTGATTACACTGACCCATGGGCCACATAACGAGCTGGGCAGCTGTCGAGGGGGTATGGAATCTAGCACTCACTGCTTGTCCTGAAGACCAGGAGTTACCCCTTTGTTTGGCTGAAATTGCTCTTCAGTTGGAGTCAAAGAAGTGCCTTCAGTCCCTCGCATGTGAGCACAGGACTGTCCACCTTTTCTTCTGTCTCAGATCCTTGCCTGATTTAAGAATCATTGGAAGTTGTTTAATGTTAGAAATGTACAGCCATTCTAGAATGCGAGCATGAAGGTCTTGTCCTCTCTTCCCCTTCCCCAGTCAGGGTTCTGCAAGTGCCCGCTATGCTATTGATAAAGCTGCTGTAGTTGAGACCTGTACCATACTTTGCCTGGATGATCTCAGTAGTTTACTTACATTTTACTATCTATCAATATGAAGACACATTTCAAAATAGTATATGAATATATATTTTTATTTTTTATTATTTTTATTTTTTTTATTAATAATGATTTTTATTATATTATGTTAGTCACCGCTACAGTACATCCCGGTTTTCGATGTAAGGCTCGATGATTCATTGGTTGTGTATAACACCCAGTGCACCATGCAATATGTGCCCTCCTTACTACCCATCACCGGTCTATCCCATTCCCCCCACCCCCTGCCCTCTAGATTTGTTTCTCAGAGTCCATAGCTCATGTTTCTGAATATATTTTAAATAGTTAACATATTTATATAGTTATATCCATACATTTTCTAATAATAAAGCATCATTACAGAATAATTCTATTTGGCTTTGTTATTTTATTATTTTAATCTAGTTCTCCATGGCTTATTATATGTAAAGTGACTGTACAATTGGCTTGTCCCTCGTTAAAATATATAAGAATAAATTACTCCTTTCAAAATATTCAACAAGACAAATCCTACAAATTTTTTAAAACAGGGGCTTCTCAGTGGCTCAGTCGGTTAAACGTCTGCCTTTGGCTCAGGTCATGATCCCAGGGTCCTGGATCGAGTCCTAACATCAGGCTCCGCTCAGCGGGGAGCCTGCTTCTCCGTCTCCCTGCTGCTCCCCTGCCCCTGTTTGTGCTCTCTCTCTCTGTCAAATAAATAAATAAATAAATAAATAAATAAATAAATCTTTAAGAAAATCTTAAAGCAAAGAGGAGTCAAACCAACATTCACCAGAAATGGAAGCGCATGGATACGTACATAAGTTTTGGTTGAGTATATTTAATAACCATGATTGACAATGACAAAGGCAGGATGGCCGAAGCAATACCATCAACTCTATAATCTAGCGCTTCTTTGGCCAACACACATCAGACGTTTTGAAAGAGAGTTAAAAAATTTGGGGAAGAAGGAGTTCCAACACAGTAGCAGGGAAGGCGCCGTGAGCTTTGAAATGGATAGATAGGAAGATAAAGGTGCTTCCCAGGCACCCACAAAACTTCGTGGGCTTCAAGAGAAAAGCTATAAGAATGACAAGAAAGGAATGCAGATTCTAATAAGCATATGTAAAAATTGTTGAACATTTTCATCAAATCAATAACTGTAATTTATAAGATTTTCTTTATATGATATCAGAAAGTAAAATTCCAACAGAACGTTGAGGAGCAGGCAACGCTTGTGGTTTGCTGCTGGTAAGAATGCAAAGTGGGATACATTATTCTGGATGCTTTTTCATGTACAATTTACTTTGATTTATGTCTAGTCATTTCTTTTCAGTGGTGATCTCAGACTTGTCCTAAGTTTAGCTAAAAACTTCACACGACGTTTTAAAATAAATGTTTAGTATTTGTCACTCGCGGTTTTATGAGCTTTACAATATTAACTAATTTAATCCTCAGAACCAACCTAAGACTTAGATTTTATTATCACCAATTCATTAAAAGAGGTAAGGCCCAGAAAAGTCATTTTCCCACACTCTACAGTTAATAGGCAGAAAAAGAGTGATCGAAATCACGGGTCTGAATAATTAGACTCTCTACTGTCGAGGTGACCTTCGCGCTCCAGGCCTGGGAAACAGATGGAATCTGGATAATAAGACAGTGTCTTAACCTATGCTTTTGATGGTGGGCGTGCTGCATAAATATTGAAGCTGTTTTTACTACGAATATTTAGTAAACTGATATTTAAATAAACATTTTTAAAACTCCCTTATATTTGCTAAAATCATTTACATTTAATTGAACTAAAATTATGCATGATTTATGAGACCAATTGTTTTTATTATATTTTATGTTTTCATCCATTTTGCACTACTTTTCTCATATACAAATGCATAATTTGGGGGAAAAGCTTTTTATAAAAGAAAGAACAAATCAATAGAATTTTTTTTCCTGGGGTGCCCATTTAGTACCTTACCTTCTTTTTTAAAAATGTTTCATTAGTCACAAGTTTATTTGGACATAACTGACAGCTCTTTTATAGACTAGCAAGTGGTAATGATTATTACGAAGTAAAATTACATGAAGTCTGAAATCTTCATTAATTTTGCCTATAATGTCAATTCATAGCATTAAAAAACCTCAATTTAACTGAAGTATCCTAGCGTGATTTCTATTTTTTACATTATTATTATTACTTCTATGCAAGCATTTTTTTTAATTTGAGTAGACACCCAATGTTACATTAGTTTCAGGTTGACAGTTAGTGATTTGACAAGTTTACGACATACATGTGTCCACAAGTGTAGCTGCCATTTGTCCATCTACATTGCTATCACAATACCATTGATTCATTCTTTGCTTTTTATTCCCCTTGACTTACTAACCATAACTGGAGGTCCCGATATCTCCCTCTCCTTTTCACCCATTTTGCCTTACCTCCTACCCACCTCCCTTCTGGAAACTATTTATTCTCTGTATTTACATAACTGTAAGTTCTGATTCTACTTGTTTATAATTTTTTGTGATCCAGTTATAAATGAATCAAATGTATTTGTCTTTCTCAGTCTGACTTATTTTCATAGTGTCATAGCCTCTAGGTCTTCCATGTGACATAAATGTCTTGCAACTAAATTCCACCTCTCCTTCTATATTTGTGTGCGATATTCTGTAGAAATATGCCTCTTCTTCCTTATCCATTTGTCTTACTAATGGACAACTTGGTTCCTTTCATGTCCATCTTGGCTATTTAAATAATGTTGCAATAAACATTGGAGAGTGCATATATCTTTTTGTTGAGCTATTATGTCATTTCCACTTGGGAAATGCCTAATAGTGGAATTATTGATCTATGGTGACTTCTATTTTTAATTTTTTGGGAATCTCTGTACTGTTTTCCACAAGTGGCTGCACCAATTCCAAATTTCACTCACAGTGCAGAAGGGGTCCTTTTTCTCCACATCTCATCCAACACTTGAAGGAAGCTTGACCTTCTCTTTGATTTTAGAAATTCTAACAGGTATGAGAGTGAGTATTCTCATTGTGGTTTGACTTGATTTCCCTATTGATTAGCGGTGTTGAGTATTTGTTTTTTAAAAATCCTCTGGTGATAAATAAACAAATTGTTAGGAAAAACTTTCCCATTTAACATACCATGAAGAAGAAGGCATTTCAAAACAAAAATTGGAAACGACTCTATCAGCATTTTATAGAGCTTTTGGATTAGACTGAATAACACAATGACTTACCTGAGAACAATTATGATTGCAACAATTACATGTTTTAAACATATGAGTAAATGCCAAAATCACACTGAAAGTACCAAATGACTTATTGATTGTTAGATTAGACCATAATTCTGATGAGAACAGAGAGGAAGATGGACCCACTGGCCCACTGGCAACAATGGAGCCACTTCTTCCAAAGTTGAAATCAGTGAGTGATAAAGATAGTGCAAATCATTGTCAGTGCTTAGCAAGGATAACTTCATAGATGTTTTTAGTATTAAAATCATTAGGATTAAAATTTCATTTATCAATGAAATTAGAACTGGAGCAATCAAAATGCTATTATAAGTAATAAAGCAGATGATCCAAAGAATATTTTAATGTACTGGTTCTTGTATCATTGTATTCACATTTCTAGAGACATTGTTTCATTACAAGAAAGCACTCAGTTTTATATGCCTGGACTATAACTTCACGACTTTTATGAACAGACTGAATCACATAAGTTGATAATGGTAGTTTTATCGCTTAAACAATTTTAGCATTTTTCAAAGTATCAACTTAAAAATTGAAGATATTTTAATAACCCATCCTCTATCTATTATAAGATTTTAGCAATGATGTTAATAATATTAGCTAGCACCTACCAGTTATTAAATATTTACTAGTTTTAGCTCAGAGTCATTGTACTACATTTCAAGTGAGATTACTGTCCAGGGAAAACTATTATTTCTACATTTAGACAAAAAAAAAAGTGTGTGTACTAAGGCAAAGTAACATTTAGAAACATTTAGACTAAGTAAGGTAGGAAACACGGACCTGATACCTGCACTTTGAATCTGCCTTCAAAGCCTCATGCCCTCACAATGCCCTGCTACCGTCGCCAGCCTTTTATACTTCCTCCAATTATAGAAGTGCAATTTGAAGTTATAGAACAATTGATCAAAGTAAACAGTGACAAACTTTACTCGACTCTTCCTTTTTTTTTTCTTTGTCTCAAGCTTTTCTTTGGACCGACTGTTGATGTTTACAGCTCTGAGACTTTACTGGGGCAGTTCATAATACTTTCCTGCGGGGACTGAGCATTTCTCCCAGAAACATTTCAGGCCCGAGCAAAGTGAAGTGAAACGAGAACAAAAAATATTTCATATCATGGGTCTTTCCCTATCTATACATCAATAGGTAATTCTTTCCACTGTAGTTAGAAAGAGGTTATTTAACTTAGTTCAAAAATGTGTTTTTATTTCTCATTTTGAAAGCTAACTACTAATATTTCCTGGTTCTTGGGGAATGAAAGGAGATGCGCTGGGTAATCTTTTCCTGCTTTAGAACAGCACTTTTTGGGATGGGGAGAAAGCATTTTTCATCGACTCTCTGCAAAATTCATGATTTTTCTTTTTTTTTATGTCAGTACTCAGAAAGAAACCCTGAAAGGATAGCTTTTACAGATTTGACAAGTAATGAATAAAGCCAAGAGAAGAATCCATGGGTGATGTTGGCTCACTGTACTGATGACATTTGACAGCAGTTTTGTTTTGCATTGAGGTTCCCTTGGCAACTGTTTTATAGAAACACTAAAATAGTGAACAAGTCCTGAAATATGATTTTTATTTGAATAGCATTGGCGACTTTTGATTTTTTCTTTTTCTTTTTCTTTTTCCCCCCTCCTTTTAAATGTGTAATTATTTAAGGATTGGCCATCACCTTAACACATTTGTGCAAAGTATATTTTGAAGGAATGAAGAAATGCAAGCAGCGGTTTGGCTTCCGTAAATTTATTCTAAGGTACATGATTCTTCTGTAGGATTTGAGATTTTTGCCATGATAAAAAAATGGTGAGATGTCAGACGGGCTACTTCTAATTCCATGTGTGATAGTATAGATTTCCTTTTCACTGACTGAGGTGTTAAATAATACTCTGCCAAAGTGCACGTGTGTTAAGGGAGGACGCAACCCTGTCTTTGAACACTGCAATCGCCAGGAGAATTAGCTCTCATGTTCAAGAGCGAATGGCAAAAACGATTAACTGTTGTACCGTAGTGCTTTAAAAGTCAAAATTTAGAGGCTAGAACTAAGTTTATAATTAATGAGACCGTGAACTGTAGCATGGATGGAATATTCCCAAGTATCGCTCTACTAAATTTACTGGTTTTAGCTTCAGTCTGCAATTAACACATGCTTACTGATGCCCAAGGATAACACTTCTTACGCAGGTAGGGAGTCCTTGGTACTGCAATATACTCCTGGATTCCACGTTCAGTTACATGCTTACTAAGATTCAGTTGTATCTGTCCAAAACCTGAGAATGTCAGCTGACTTTGTTATTGCTATTATTAAGTTGAATTAAATATTTATAGCCTTATTAACTTTGAATGCAAAGAAGAGATCATTGTTTCCATGAAAATTAAGTACAATATATTGGATGAATCAGTTGCTGTGATCTCTCAAAAGATAGCTCTCAAATTAGGATGCTAAAGGCACAACTTTTGGTAAAATTTTTAGGAAAACATAGAATGATACAACAGCTGGTAACTACCCCAGGGACCAGGGCTAGGCGAGAAAGCGAACCACTGACTAATCAAGTTACAGGTTTAGTTTGGACCATTCTATAGTCTAGAACTCCAGGGGAACCAGTCATAGGAAGGCACCACAATATTTTGAGATTTACCTCTAGGACCTTGATCAGATTCCCAGCAATATCAGAGAAAAATCCCTTGGGCTTCTAACAAAGAGAGGTCTGGGGTGGGGGAGGGGGGGAAGGAAGCCTTTTTTTAAATACAACAGAGCACTTTGTTCGCATTTCAGTGCCTTTAACACAGGGAAACTGTCACCCAGCCGCCTAACCTGTAAGTTAGGTATTATCAGAGCCTAACGGACCTGGGGAAGAAAATACCCAGTTGTAGCCTACTCTAGCCATCCTGTCCCACGTGAGGAGGGGGGAAGACCGAAAAAAGTACTTATGATGTCCATGCGTGGTCCAGACACACCTCAAAAGAATAAGACCTAATCCCAGGACTATAGAACACTTCCTCTCTCCCCCGCACCCCCTCACCACTACACCACCAAAGGCCTATTTACATCAGCCTCCTTTATCCAATACATCATATCCAACTATCAATAAAAAATTTCAATGCATACCAAAAGGCAAAAAAAAACAAAATTTTAAAGAGAGACAGAGCCAGCAGAGAAACCAGATGTGGCAGGATGTTGGAATTATCAGGCTGGGAATTTAAGACAACTATGATTAATATGCAAATGACACCAATGGATACATAAATAATAGACAGCATGCAAGAACAGATAAGGCACGTGAGCGGAGAACTGGATATTCTACTAACCACAAAGAAGTGCTAGAGATCAAAACACTGCAACAGAGATGAAGAGTGTCTTTGAAGGGCTTATTAGTAGACTGGACCTGGCTGAGGAAAGAATCTCTGAGCTTGAGGTTATCTCAGTAGAATCCTCAAAACTGGAGTGCAAAGAGAACAAAGACTGAATAAAACAGAACAGAAGATCCACGGACTGTGGGGACAATGAACAGCATAACATGCACATATGGGGAATACTAGAAGGAGAGAAAAGAGAGGAAAGAACAGAAGAAACATTTGAAGCAATAATGACTGAGAATTTCCCAAATTAATGTCAGACACCAAACCACAGATCCAGGAAGCTCAGAGAATACCAAGTAGATTAAAGCAAAAAAAAAAAAAAAAAAAAAAAAAGAAGAAGAAGAAGAAGAAGAAGAAGAAGAAGAAGAAGAAGAAGAAAAAGAAAAAGAAAAACTCATACTTCCAAGTATATAAATTCAAATTACAGAAAATTGAAGATAAAGAAAAATCCCAAAGGAAACCAAAAGGGAAAAAACACCTATTTATAAAGGACAAATAAGAATTATATCCAAGTTCTTCTCAGAAACCAAGAATCAAGATGAGAGTGGAGTGAGTTACTTGCAAATGTTCACAAATGTTCAAAAAAATTAGCCTAAATTCTGTACCTTGTAAAATTATCCTTCAGAATTTTAGGAGAAATAAAGACTTTATCAGACAAAACAAAATCGTTGGAATTTTTGCCAGAGACGCTTTGCAATAAATATTTTAAAAAAGATTCTTTGAGAGAAGGAAATTAATATAGGTGAGAAACTTGAATCTACATAAGGGAAGAACATTGAAGAAGGAATAAATGAAGACAAAAGAAGATTTTTTTTCTAATTTTAAATTGATCTAACACACTACAATTCTGTTCAAAATAATAACAACAACACATTTTTGATTATATGTTTACATATACATCTATATAGCATGTACATATGTGTATATATACATAAACTTAAATTGCTTTAAAAAAATAAAGTCTTTTGAAAACTACAGGGTATAAGTCATGCAGAGCTTATTAAGCTTTTGGTTTCTGATTTAATTTAAACAACATTATTGGAGAGACATAATTAATATACTGCAATCTATATATGTGAGGTGTGCAATCTGATAAGTTTTGACACACATACACACACGTATGTGCACTCTGCAAAAGCACGAGCACATAACTCCAAGCAAATGGAAATATTCATCATTCATAACAGCTCTGGCCTCTGTCTCGCTCTCTTGTCTTTCTGCGCTCTCTCCTTTTCAAAAAAAGAAATCCTTAGCAATAAATTATTTTTCACCTTAGTTTTATTTGAATGGAATCATAGCGCCCCCCCCATTTACCTTCCTTGTTCATGGAGCATAGTTTTTAGGATGCATCCATGTTGTGTGTGACAATAATCTCAGTCATTTCAGTTCTAAGTACTATCCTCAAGTATATGGTATACCAAAAGCCTGTATATTCCCTGACTTGTGGGGACTACTTTCAGGGTCACTTCTGGTTTGGTTAATATCTTAAATATAGCCACATTGACCTTAATGCATATGTCTTTTTGTGTGGCATGTGCTTTCATTATTCTTGGGTGCAGGGCTGAAAGGTTGGATCGTGTAGGTGTATGTTCAACTTTTCTTTAAGAAATTGACAAACTGCTTCCGTGCTGTCATTACATTTTACATTCACTAGCAGTGTGTGAATTTCAGGTCCTCCATATGCTTACAAACATTTGTAAGGTCTTTTTCACATTAGCTATTCTAATGCAAATTTATTGGCACCTCACTGTTGTTTTAATTTTCAGTGCCTTAGTTATTAATGATGTTGAGACACATTTTCATGTGCTTATCACTATCCTTGCATGTGTGATCAAATCTGCTCAAATTTCTTGCCTGTTTTATCATTGCTGATTATTTACTTTCTTCCCTAGTGAATTGCATATATTATAGATGCAAGTCTTTCATCATCTATATGGTCTGCAGATATTTCTTTCAATCTCTGGCAGGTCTTTTTCATTCTCTTAATAATATTCTTCGAAGAGCACAAGTTTTGAGTTTTGGATGAAGTCCAATTTACTATATCTTTTTCCATGAAGATTCAGGCTTTCGGTGTTTTACCTAAAAATATATTGGCCTAATCCAAGATCCTCGGTTTTCTTTTTAAAATATTATTGGTTATTTTTTATAGGGCCTCAGTAGTATGATCCTTCTTTGAGTTCATTTCTATAAGTACGATATCTGATCAAGTTTCATTTTCATGCATACAAAGATCCAAAGCAGCAACATCTGTGGTTTAAAGAGAATGAAACTGCCTTTGTCTTGAAAGAGCCATATGGATGGACATATGGTGGTGGGCACAAAGTGAAATATCTTTAGATCACATAATAAAAGCCCAGTAGAAAGCATCCACCATGAGAGAGGTGGACAGAAATAACTTCCCAGCGGATGTCAGAGAGCTCTGTCATCGCCCATTCTGACTTTCATGAAGGCCTCATGGATGCAAAATCACCTTTTGGCAGTGATGGGGCCTGTGTGCCGCCCAACAACTTGTGCTCCCACTGACAAAGACTGAGGTAGCTACTGTCACTGGTGACAAGTTAACTCAAGGCCCCTTTCACCCCAGAAGGGACAATTCTCACTCTGGGACTTGATTCAACACATGTTTAGATATGATCTTGCATTTCCTGCCTTCAGGGCCTTTTACCCAATATGGTTGTCTGAGGACTTACAAATGCCTTGACGAAGAGATCCCTGTCACAGACCTGTAGGGGTGTTGTTTCTTTCAGATAACATACTACCTAGAGATGGCACGTGTTGAGAGAAAAAGGATAGCCTTTTAAACCTGCAGCTGGGGGACAAATACTCCGCAATGAAGATGTCCCACCAGGAGGTGGAAATCCATGACCTTGTAGGACCCTTATCAATTGCTCCATGAGAGCAGTTGACACCTCACATGTCAAGTTTGCCAATTGGTCATTGGAGAGATGGTCTAAGACTGTCCAAAACTTTTCCTGATCTTAATGGAAGTGTTTACTTCAATCTGTTTTGTGTTTAGTCACCCGTCGATACACGAGTAGTGTGACATTGCCCCAAATTATTAACTCTTCATTGAATGGGAAGAATGGAAGGGGGAGCAGCTAATGACACCAAATCTTCTGTCCATTAAACACAGGACTAAATGTTCAGTCAGTTGTTTTATATCAAGAACAAATGGGTTTCGTAGGTTTACAGTACCATGGACCATGATTTTATTTTCTACCATTGCTTGAACATTTAATAAAAATAACCTTAGCAAGAATTATTTCTCTTTATTGATTTTTAAATACCCTTCGATTTTGGGCAGGTTCTGTAATGTCAATATTACTTAGATTCTCAGTCAAATGCTTTTGGGAAATTAACCTTCACTAATCATGATGAACCAATGAAAACAGGTCTGCTCTCTTGCCACACAGAGATATCAGTAGATAAAATTTATTTTAAAGCATCTCTCATATGGTTTCAGATTTGTATACAAAGATTTAAAGCACTTGAGATAAGTTGGACCCATTCTCAAACACATGGTAAAAGAAAATACCCTCCTTCAAACTGATGCCATCAATTTATTAATGCAATGCTAGAATTGCAGCAGAAACTGTGGTTTTTTGTATTTATGGGCATGTGAGAAAAGTTGCCCAAGATAAAAACAAAACTATCAGCTGTAACATACATAATTCAGAATTCAATTGATGTCTAAGAATTCACTCAGGCTCCAGTTAATTAAGTGTCTTTCACATGCATCGCGGCTATCCTTTCCAGCTATTTCTCTTGGCTGACAAGCCAGAAGCCACATGGCTAGGACAGTCCACACGGAGCACTGCTATGCCGGTGTAGACCACGGAGCACTACTGCTGACACCTTACTTCAAAATGTTTCCAGGCCTAAAGCCTCTCTACCCTGCTGTATGGGTGGAACTCTGGGAGTCAATCAAGTGTTTGCAGCAGGAAATAGATGCAAAGATTCCTCTCGCTGCTGTCCCTGGAACCCCATGGCCACCCCCACAGAGACGGGCAGTCTTTCCATTTTTGAAAGAAAATAATCATACTCCTTGAAATATTATGTCAATCTTCCCACCTGCTTGTTTCATCTTCCAGAGGATAAAATTCTGCATTAATTACCAACACAGAATACCAGGGAACTATGTTCTTATTGGAAACACATTCAATTGTTAACTCTAAAATATTCCCTTATAATAAAATACTCAAATTAGAATAATGCCTTTATTTTTCTATTGTACAGTCCAAAGTCCTAAGTTATGGAGAATTTCAAAATAAAAATAGTCTGCAAATAAACTATGCTTTCTTTCACAGTACGACTATCAAAATAAATATATATCAGAAAATAGTATGTATTCCCTTCCAGAGAGTGAAGTGTCGGTCCTATGCTTCATGATGGTTCCATATTTAGTCAATCCTTGGGTCTTTCGATGTAACTAAAGGAGGATTCTTGCCAATGGGTTCACTTTTTCCTCAAACCGTGAATAACCCAAACTAGCTTGAACAAAACATTGAAGCTTTAACTAAAACTTCAAATGACCTGCATTGCTGTTCCTATAAACTGCAACTATAATTTTAAAGAATTTAGCAGAATTTAAGATACTTACCCAGAAATATAAATAAATAAATAATTACTCCAGAAAATGATATGATATTAAAAAGCACAACTGAACTTCATACAATATACACAGAAAAGTACAATCCCCTTTTGGTTCTGAAGAGCAAAGTTACTTTTCGGGCTTTCTCCTATTGATACAGAATGAGGATGAAATAATGGTTTTAATTTACATTCTTTTATGCTGTTGGCACCTTGAGCTCCAAACATGATATTAGTTAGTCATTGCTCTTCGGTATTTCATAATAAATTATTAGCACATGGACATTAGATCGGGTGTTAGGCATTTTCCAGGGAGAACAATGTAAAAGTTGGGAGTGTGCCTATCATTAGGAGACCGAAGGGACCGTTATGCAAATCACGTGACCCGCAATATTAAGCTAATGCATATACAATATTAGCACTTTTCCTTGCTCTTCTCCACTGATTATGAATATGAAAAAGCATCAAAATTAGCATTTTATTGCCACGAACCAACTAGGCAAGCTTTGTCATTGGTAAAATTATGCATCATCAGTCACATTTTTAAATAGCTGGATTTTTTAAACTAATTTAAAAACAAAAGACTTATGACTATAATTACATTTTTATATTCAAAAAATATATTTTATCTTTTTCCTTATTATTGTTTGGTTCCAGAGAGCCTGTTAGCCTTCTAGAAACTGTTACTTAGCCCCTGAAACAATGGGAATAAGAACTAATTTTTTCCCTTCTCTAAATGTGTGTTTCACATTTCCTATGGGCCAGACACTGTTAGTCACCTAATAACATGGAACAACAAAGATGTTTTGCCTTTACCCACAAGGCTTGAAATCCTAGAATTTGTTAAGTAAATATATTACATAATACTTGTGACGATGCAGAAAATGCTCGTTGATATTATATATACCTCTATGCTGAGCCATTCTAAAAAAAGGGCTCTCTTTAGAGGAGCTACCGTATGCTAGTGGGATACATCAATAAACAAAATAAAGGCTACTGTCCTTAGGTTCTTACATTCCAGCACAGAAAAGATAATCAATAATCAATAACAATAATCTATACAAAAATAATGTGTTGTGCTGAATGCGATGAATGCTGAGTGAAAAGTAAAAGCAGATAAGGGACGGACGAACTGGGACTGCAGAGGTCATGGCAGTGACAGGGTTAAACAGGTAAACAGGACGCTCATTGAGAAGGCAACATTGAACAAAATACTAAAAGGGAGGAGGAGCTCCTCTCAGGATGGTTGGAGCTTCCTGCGAAGGGAGGACTGGAGCAAAGCTCGAAAAGACTTCTTCCCCAGTCACCTTGGAACCACCTTGAGGTCCACATCAGCAGGAGCAGCACAGGGTGCAAAACTGCGCTGGGTGGAGAACGAGATGCAGAGAGCTGCCTGGGAACCAGATTATTATACAGGGTCTAGTAGCGCACTGCAAAGTGCTCCACTCTCTGTGTGGAAATGGGGACTACAGCAGGAGTAAGATCTGCCTTTCCCCGTCTGCAGAGCCCCGCTCTTTAGTACTGAGAATAGACTACAGAGGGGCATGGGAGGAGCAGGGGATCTGTTCATCATTTTAATAGCCCAGGTATTGTTTATTCCTACTCCTCTTATATCCTAGATGAATTTGAGAAATCTCGAAGATACTCATCCTTACAGCTCGGTTGTCCACATTATGGCCTTCTAAAGAGGATGCTCGAAGTGATTTTTTCTTCTTAAATGAGGATGTTCTAAATATATGTTAATTAAAAACCTAACTAAGTAGTAAGTAATATAAATTATTCGGGAAAGAGGGGAAAATCATAAAAGTGTTTCAGATGAATGAGAAATTATTTTTAAACATGCACTTTATATATAATGTCAATATATAAAACTTTTTACTGGTGTGCTTTTAAGTATTGACTTAGAAGTTTCAAGGATGTACTTTTCAATAGCTTTTAAAAATCATCTAAAAATAAAAATATGTTGAATAAACTAAAATGCGTGTGTATAGATTCGCAAAGTTTATCCCAAACTTGTTTTCTAAACATTTTGAAAATCAATTAGATCCAAACAGAACTGAATCACATGATCAGAATGGTACTCAGCCTCAAGGTCGACTCTAAGGTTCAGAAGACAAACTGCATAATTCTGATTTATTCGAAAGATTAGATTTTCAATTTCTGTACTGTGCTCTTCAAAGAGTCCTGCATTGCAAGATTTTAAATACAGGGACTTAGGTTTTCATTTCAAAGAATAAATATTTTGTAAATAAAAAGGAAGGTATTAACTCCACTTCAGGCTGTTTTTCTGAGCACAGTGAGTGAACTGTTTTAAAGCCTGATGCTCGCTTCAGTCTTGAAGGTACAAGAAACAGAACGTTGGGATAGTGACAATAAAGGCATTTTCCCTACATTCTCCCCCAGGTTCCTAACATCCCCATAATAATTCTTCATTATGGAAGTGAATCTGTGCAGACTTTTGGTTTTTTTGTAACTTTAAAAGCATGAGTAAAGACAACCATGTGACATTTGAAAAGGGCTCACAACAGTTTTTAGTAAAAGAATTGGTTGAAGTTACTTGTGAATTTGTTAGCTCGCAACTAGTTAAAAAGTGCATGACAGTCAAAATGAAGAAATCATAGAGCCACCTGCTTCCAGAGGTGAGGTGCTCTGTTCCTGCAGGATGGGAACTGGTCTCAGAGCTTCTAACACAGCACTTCTGAAGTGGAAAGCCTTTCCTGCGTTTACTGTGTTCACGGTAAATGGCTCTGCCCCTTTCTTTCTCTTAACTCATGTGAAATGATGCCTATTTTTCATACTAATGTCTATTATATTCTTTCCTTTGTTCATATATCCTTCTTTTTCTTTTTTTTTTTTTTTAAGATTTTATTTATTTGACAGAGAGAGAAAGAGAGACAGCCAGCGAGAGAGAGGGAACACATGCAGGGGGAGTGGGAGAGGAAGAAGCAGGCTCCTGCGGAGCAGGGAGCCCGATGCAGGGCTTCCGATCCCAGGACGCTGGGATCACCCCCGAGCCAAAGGCAGACGCTTAACGATTAGCCACCCAGGCACCCCATAAACACACATCCTTAATATCTTCTCCTCCCTATGACTTTTCTTTTTTTCTTTAACTTAGTGCAGGAAAAAGAGAAGGAGAGGCAAAAAGGACAAACTGAGGGGAAGAGCTGATTGATAATCCAGTGTAAAACTTAAATGTTTGGCAGCCACATTCTGTCATGTCTTGACTAGTACAGTTTTACTGTCACATCTCTGAAATCATCATAAGCTGATCTCTCAATACACTTTGAGTGATCAGGAGGAAAGGAGGTTTGGGTTTTGGTGGGTATACATGAGGGCTGTGGTATTTGGGCACCGCTGTGTTTGAGATAGGTCAGCAATCATCTGGAGCTTTTAGTGGGCTCACCTAATCTAACAATCTTGTTTCCGGACTCACCTGTAGTTCAAGCTGTGTCACTGTGCTGTCTGTATCAAAGACGCAGGATTTCCACAAAGTAGTCTGAAAGCTGCAGCACAGTGATTAGAAGTGTCAAGAGACTTCCAAACTCAGGGCTTCTGTAGTATTGTAGGTTCCTACTCTAGGCACTTTGTTTCCGGGCTGCAAGGTCAGTCTTTAACGGGGTCCAATTAAGAGAAGCCTAAGGAGACCCTGAAGAGAACAGAACAAGTAGAAGAAAGTTACTCTTAGCAAGTTTCAAACGTGGTCATCATTTAAGTTTGGAAAGAGCTTTCACCAAGACGATTTCTGTAATAACTCCATCAGTAAAGTCTATTTAATAAAGTACTAGGGAAATTAATAAACATCAGTCTAAAATAGTTAATATAGCACTGTTCTCTGCAAAAACACAGTAAAAATTATTACTGTTTAACATATTCTGTATTGACAATGATATTTGACAAAGAAAAAACTTTCTTGACAACTACTTTAGTTTCTTCAAAGCTGTCAAGTTAGACCCCTGTGACTTTTCAATCATTTTAAATTAGAGTAAAAGCATTAGAAATATCTATTACGGAATGTAATATTCTGAGAGCATAGTTTCCTTAGATATCTCCTTGCCTTTTCCATTGTAGTGAAAAGACACATATATAATATTCTAGATGTTTCACAAAAATATATTTGTTTTTCTTCATATAATTACTAGGAGGTATTTGAAGGCTTAGGATAGCAAAATATGTGGAATATTATTAAAATAAACGTTATGTCTATTTATCAAAAAGAGAAAAATCAAGTTTTATTATTTAACTTTTACATTTCAATGGAGATGTTGAAGAAATACAGATGTCAAAACATTTGACCAAAATTCATGCAATATATTTTAAAATATAAGGAAATCTGTTGTATAAGTTTCCTAGTTGCTGTTTTTTTTTTTAAAGATTTTATTTACTTATTTATTTGAGATAGACAGAGAGAGCATGAGTGCGGAAGGAGCAGAGTGAGAGAGACAAGTGACTCCATGCTGAGCATGGAGCTCAACATGGGGCTTGATCCCAGGACTCTGAGACTGCTGACCTGAGCTGTGAAATCAGGAGTCAGATAAGCCAACTGATTGAACTCACCCAGGCGCCCTGAGCTTCCTAGGTTTTTATAGCTGCCTCACAGTTACTTACATTTTTAGGTAATAGGCTGCAAACTAAGGTACATCTTAGGTTTACATGAAATGTAGCAATTCATTTTTAAAATCAGCTTTATTGAGATGTAATTAGTGTACCATATAATGCCATCCAATCACTATGCCATGAATTATACGGCATAGTAATTATAAAATTAACCAAAATTCAGTGGTTTTAGTACATTCATGAAATTGTGCACCCATTATCACTGTATTATTTCATATGTCTATCATTCCCCAAAAGAAACCCCACACATATTAGCTGCTGGTGCTCACTCCCCTGAATCCCAAACTCCAGCAACCCTGATACGATTTCTATGTCTATGAATTTACACTCCTGAACATTTCAAATAGAGGTTCAAAAGAACCCTCCTTCCAAAGGTTGTCTTTTCACTGTGGTGTCTGAGGA
The DNA here is from genome assembly GCF_017311325.1 of Ursus maritimus. Taxonomy (NCBI): domain Eukaryota; kingdom Metazoa; phylum Chordata; class Mammalia; order Carnivora; family Ursidae; genus Ursus; species Ursus maritimus. The sequence continues at coordinate 6,121,626 of NW_024424230.1, forward strand.
AAAAACCCTCAAATGTCTTGGTTTCAATAAACATGAAATAGATAATAATATCAGTACAATCATAAATAGAAACAAAGTAAAACGACAATAATTAAAAATTACATTTGCTGCTTAAATATGCATATATCTAGATTCTATATTCATGAATATCTTTGAAATATGGCTGATTTTCTTTGCACTGATATCAGCGGCTAATTTAAAAAACAGGAAAACAGAAAGGGTAGGCTAGTTTGCAGAAATTTTAAATTTGCTGTATCCGCAAAGCCACATGTTTCTCTTTTTTTAAAGGAAAAATGTAAGCCTTGAGGATGTCTGTCCATTCACCTATTGTGTGACACAAGACCTGTGTGTACTCTAACAGGTCAGCTTTCTGAAATTTCATAAAGCCAAAGGCGGCGTGTGTGTGTGTCTGTGTGATTTGAAGCGCTTGCATTATTGAAAACTTACAAAGGTTTCGAGAAGCACCTGACACAGTTCAGAATATTTCTAATGATTTACTTCTCTGGGAAGGCATCGTGATTTACTACCACTGTCAGCTTGAGAGAGCTTCTGGTGCCCACCAACACAACGTGATTTGATATCGTGCCCAGAAATGCCATCACAAGCAAATGTCTCTTCAAGCACGAGAACATTATTGTAAGCTCCCCACAGAGCTATTTTCTAAATTGTCTGAGAAAGTATAGTGGGGGCTTACTGAAAAGAAGAATAAATGCTTCTCTTACCCTTGTGGTTGCCAAGAGCTTGTTAGAAGCTGATTGTCGTGAAGGTGGGTACTGGAGAAACAGGAAATCTTTCTCTCCATTTATAACCTGTCTTTTTCTAGATGCCCCAGCAGGATTTATATTTTGGCACATTTGCTCTTTCCAGATTTTCTAAAGCACTCTCATTTCTGTTATCAACAAACATGGAGTTCTTTGTTAGAGCAGGAATTATTATTTCCTTACAGACTAAATGCATGCCTTTGCACGTGGAAAGCTTGAGCCCCACGGAAAGAGAGATCACTGTCAATTAGATGGCCTTCATGCTGAAGTTTCAGACTTTCAAATGGGCTCTACAGTATTTATAGACAGATATGGATTCTGGGTTATATACAGGAGCATATGAGATGAGGAAGGATGGAACGCACGGTCTGTGCCATTACCAGCGGCTCTGCTTTGTGCTGGTCAAACTGTGTATGATGTACTGTAGCTTCTGTTCCGTATCTAGATTTAATTGTTGGATTTAAGAAGACAATCAAACATCGTGAGCAATGTATCGTTGAGTCAAATGCTTTGCCATGTTTGAATGCCTCCATCCCTGCTTTCTTCTTGTTGCTTCTCTTCATAATACCAACTCAGGAAAAACAATATTTAATTTCATGTAATAAAAATTGCATTTAATCTAGTTCAATTTAAAATTTAAATTTGTCCTTTTCAGAGTGTCTCCCTGTCTCCCCACCTCATGGTAAAGAATTAGTAAAAACAGAGAATAAGCACTGTTGAAATTGAAAATATTTGCTTAATTAATAGACAGCTAGTGGTATTTATTTCTACTGCATGGGGCTGACTTGGCTAAGGCTAAATTGTCAATGTTAGATTCTTATAGCAAAAGATGGTCGCAGTATCTTCCAGTCTCTAAAGTATTGCATCTGAATTGGAGGCATTAATGCACACTAAGAGATTTTAACTTAGATTTGGATTTATATAAAGATCTATAACAAAGGAAATTATATAGAAAAGTAACGAAGTTTATATGTATGTGCATTTGTATGTTTACATTTCTTAACAAAGTCTACTGAGAACAGCTAGGAACAACGACAGCCCAGTAGGAATGACTATAATTGGCACCCAAATCTTGGTTTCTAAATACTATTCTCCACAAAAAGAACCAAATCTATTTTTGGAGATGGCTCATCCCTAGGTTTAGGTTGAAAAGCACAAAATGAAATCTAGAGTCCGTTGTGCCTGGAAAGTAAGACACCACAAAGAATAATTAAGCCATATCCAAAGATCATGGGGGTGCCAAGAAAGGGGCCTGTGTGATCATGTCTAGGCAAGCTGAGCAAAAATAAATAATGACCATAATGGATTGTTACATTTTGAATAAACAATGGAATCTCCCTAAGTGTAGAGAGAGGAAAAGCTCTCTCCTGTAGGATATTGACCAATAAATATGGAAGAAATAATGGAATTAAAAAAATCCCCAGTTAGCAATCATCAGAGCAATCACAGATTGAGGCAAAGAAGCATCAATGATGCTAAAACTGCTTGGTGCAAGTTTCATTAGATCAGAACAATTTCCATAAGTTTAAAGTGTCTCCCCACAAAATACATATTAAATCACTATTTAATAAGTTTAACTTTATTATTATTCATATATTCTTTGCTGTGGAGAAATTTATTGGTGACACCATTGTAACCAAGTGATAAACTCCACCTCTTCTGGGACAAGTCAATCCTGTGTCCCTCCTGACATGGTGTATTGAATGGAGAACATCATAACTTCTCTTCATGTTTTTTTTTTTTGTGGCCTAAGGGCATAAATCATGAGGAATTGTCCACAAATCCAAGTGAATGGACATTCTTCTAAACAACTGGCCTGTCCTTTCAAAAATGCCAACTCCTAAAAATAAGAAAGACTCAGGAGTTGTTCTAGGTGGTAGAGATGAAAGATATGAGATATCTATAAAAATAAGATCTTGGATTGTATTCTGAACCTAGTCATGATATTTTAGGCTCAACTGGTGAAATAAACTTGGGTTCGGGTGGATTAGATAGTAATATTGGATCGGTATCAATGTACCTGAGTTGAAAGCTGAGCGCTGGTTGTATGAAAGAATGTTCTTGATTTTTAGACAATAAATACTAAGGCAAGACGTGGTCAGCGATAGCAGGTCTGCAAGTCATCTGGGAGTTCTAAGACAGTTTTGTGTACTCTTTCTGCAGGTTTTCCAAAACTTGTAACTTTGAAAATAAAAAGTCCAAAAAAGAGAGAAATGACGTTTCTGATTGGGAGGTTGTTGACCTAGGAAGGAGCAACTGAGCTGTATCTCTTGTGTGCTAATTTTGTAGCTTTTCTCCCCTTCAACAGTAATTATACAGAGTAATTTTCATTTAGACAGCAGTATCAGATCCCTGTAGAGTTCAGTTAGCACCTGTAATTTCCTAATGTTGCTAATTAAGAATATCTGTAACTAAAAGGCTTAGATTTCAGTATTTGTTGGCTAATACAACCTATAGGTATCCTGAGTAGAGTTTTTGTTTCACTACTAGGAATCCCAGAACTGTGGGATGAACAACAGGGAGTATAAATAAATTTTCAATATGTATTATTCGCACTGAAGCTGTAAAGGCTTTCCTAGGAATGGTTTTCTACATGGAAGTATCCTTATATTAGAAATCTGACTATGGTACCTGGAGGGCTGGGCCATCTCAGTCATTTACTTATAGCATCATGAATGTGAAATCGGCAGTACCAACGCCTCCGCATCTGTAGTACTCCCTACAGGATGGTTCCTTCCTTAATTCAACTCTCTTTTCTCCTATTTTCTAAACAATTGGGGTAGAAATCATTTTGGTACTTCATGTTCTCCCCAGCAGATTCATGACTTCACTGGGTTCACTTTCTATTTTCCACATTATTCAGGACACAGTTTTGCCATTTGTTCAGCCAAATGCATAATGAGTTTGCCTGTATCTGCAGCTTCAGAGAACAGGGCTGTAAACAGTCTCCTAGGAGCACACAGCCGCTGCCTGTTCCCCAATCCAGAAGCTGGAGCTGCATGCCTTACTGCAGGGCCCAAATTCCAGACCAAGTTCTAGTTCAGTTAGTCTATTGCTGCAATGCAGCTATCTTGGATATCAGTGTCTTACAAATAAATATTCTATCCTATATCACAAATATATAGGCCAAAAATGGTCCGGGATCGAGAGAGAGAGAGCAATTCTTCTGCCCTGTGTATTGTCACTGAAGGGTCATTTGATAGTAGGCAGCTGGTGGACTTGATTGCCGGCTCCAAGATGGCAGCAGTCACAAGCCTAATTAAACCTGGCTGGAAATGCGGGTGCCTGGGCTCAGCCTGGCCACCCTCCCTTTCCACATATCTGGTCACTCAAGTTGCCAAGCACATGGCAGCTCAGGGAGCTGACTGCTTTCAGGAGAGAGAGGAATCTATTAGTGTCTTAGTAAAAGTGCCCGGAAAGCAAAGTAAAAGCTTTCATTAACTGCATTCCATTGGTCAAACCAGCACAGTCTGTCCAGATCAGAGGGTCACCTCACCATCGGATGAAGGTAAGAGAATCTTTTTGGCCATCCTTAATCTTCCAAAAAAAAGATCAGGGATTTTATAGTCATGCTTTAATATAAATGATTCTGTATTTGCAGACTATTTTCAATCATGACAAATAAGGAAATGGACAAATGCATTGTTAAAAATAATCAACCACAATAGTAAACACATAAATATTGCATCTAGATAATAGAAATATTTACAATTCCCAGAAACAACTCTTCAGAAATGACCAAAGGACCAGAACAGTGCCATCACAAAGAGGCGACCAATAATCACATTAAAAGGGTCTCAACGTCATCTTCAGAGAAATAGGAACTGAAATAACAAGGAGATACCCCCTTCTTCACAACACCTAGAATTGCTAGAATCAAAAAAAAGTCTGACCACATCTGAAACTCATGTAACTCTGTGTCAACTATACTTCAGTTAAAAAACAAAAACAGGGTGCCTGGGTAGCGCAGTCGTTAAAGCCGTCGGCCTCGGCTCTGGCGTGATCCCTGCGCATTTTCGGGATCGAGTCCCACATCGGCTCCTCCGCGTGAGCCTGCTTCCCTCTCCCACTCCCCTGCTGTGTTCCCTCTCTCTGGCTGTCTCTCTGTCACATAAATAAATAAAAATCTTTAAAAAAAAAACAAAAACAAAAAACAAAAACAAAAAACCATGTGGGTGAGGGGGTGGAGCTACTTAAATTCCCAGATTATTAGTGGAAGTATAAAAATCATTCAACTGCTTTTTGAAATTTTTTGCCATTTTGTTATAAAATTAAACTTATGTTTACTTTATGATCCAGCAGTCTGACCACTATGTATGTAAGAGCAATGAGTACATAGGATTCCCAAAAATTCCACGTATTTATCCAGCTCCAAAGCATACTTGCAATGGGCCTTTGTGTTTTATAGTTGCTATGTATATTTGGTATACCCATCAATGTGAGTGGAAGGAAAATTTAGAGATATTTGTATATTTACAAATATACAGTAATGAACCAAATGAACAGTGATGAACCAAAATTATCTTGAGGAAAATTCTAGATACAAAAGAAAACATACTGCGTTATCCAATTTGTAGGAAAAACCCAAATAGATAATAACCTATAGTGAAATCAAAATGTTGTTTGCTTCTGGGGAGGGAGGGTTAATTTCAGAAGAAAGCAAAAAGGGAGTTTTTGCCCTTTACGCCACATTCTACTTGGGATGGTCCCAGAGTTCTGTGCCACTAATTCCTTCAGTTCCTTTTTCCAAATTGTTCACCCCTCCATTATCTCTTCATCTGTGTCTGGCTTAATTTCTACTTGGTCATAATGTCCTCCAGGCTCATCTCTGTTGTAACAAATGGTGGGATTTCTTTTTTTTTTTTTTAATGGCTGTGTGCTTCATTCACTGCATATATGTACACCATACTCTTAACATTCATCTGTCAATGAACACATGGTATGTTTCCAATCTTGGGTGCTGCTCTGTATTCGGTAGCAAATATCTCAAGATCTTGATTTTCATTTCCTCTGGGTATACACCCAGAAGTGGATTGTTGGCTCATAGTAGTTCTATATTTTGAAGAAATGTGTCACACTGTTTTTGCATAATGGCTGTACCAGTTTACGTCCCACCTCAACAGGGCACAAGGGATTCCCCTTTGCTCCACATCTTTGCCAACACTTGTTATCTGTTGTCTTTTGATGATAACCATCCTGACAGGTGTGTGAGGTGGAATCTTCCGCACTCGATTTGCACTTTCTTGTTTGTTCTTTACTTGATCTATCCTCTGATGGCTCATCCTAGAACTCTTAGGGTTTCCAGCTGTCTCATACTCAAACTTTCCACAGACCCCTGTCTTTGAACTCCTTATTTTCCCCGTGCAGCCAGTGACTACCTCCACATGTAACTATTTTAATTGATTCTCAAAATATTTCTGAACTATAAGGCAAGTGACGATATTATGTCAGTTGTGGGGAAAACAAAAACCTAAACACCTAAGATAAATAGAATCTTTAACTAGAAAGTGTTAATGCCTGAGAATGAAACTTACTTATTCATTATAATGCAGTGTCCAAAGCACTACCAAAAGAGACTTCTTTGCTTTGTTTCAATTAATTTATTAAGCACGTTTATTTGACACATATTACTTTAGTTGATTTTAAAGTTGCAAATGAGAAATTCACTTTCTGTTATAACAAGGTCAAATAGTTTGTTTTCCCAAAAATTTATTTCCTTTGATTCTGTGAAGATACAGAGAGACCTTCCACCACACACACACACGCGTCTCCATTTTGTGTTTGTTTGGGGAGAAGTTCTGCTAAGGTTTTAGAGAAGTCTTGGCCAATAGATTGAAACTGATTTAGAAGAGATTTGCATTTTTAAAAACCAATAGGGCAGTATCTATATTACAATATCTGTGGTTTTAAAATTTTTATTTTTTGCTTCTTGCATTCCTATCCCTCTGAGTTCGTGCTCATCACCATACTGGGGGAAGCTGACTTTATATTCTCCACACTTCACTTCACTCAACTAAATTAGAGAGCTGAAAAACTTACTCAAAGTTTAAAATGTGATAAACGTAATCAAAATTGCTCTAGTCAAATTCTAACAGTGGTGAATAGATGACAATTAATTACCTTTTCTTATTATGCTACAAATGTAGGTTTACTCCATCTCTTATTCATGAAGAAATATCATGCATCCCACTAAGGGGACTGCAGCAAGATGTAATATTGGCTTATTTGTTTCCTTTAGTCTTACTTCTTTCTTTTTTACCAGCATCCGAGAGCTTGTAATTTTAAGCTGCAATATATTTATATGCAGTACTTTTTTCTATCCACTTTGGAAGATAATTGTTACTCACTGCAAAGATTCACAATTCTACATAAACAAATGCTTTTAGTAAAACTCCAGTAAAATGATGGAATTTTATTTGATGAAGCTTATTTTTGTTTTGGAGGGAGCAAGATTGTTTCAAATCAGTTAGCTTGGAAAACAAGTGGGGCCTGTGCAAGGAAAATGCATCAAGATGTAGATAAATCATACCATTCTTTCTTAGAAAAATACAAATATACTACTTCTCAAACATGTACATTTTTACATGGGGAACTTTTTCTGTAATTCACCTTGAGAATAGTTTACGGAAATAACTGGTCGAACTCACTTACATGCTGTTTGGCTTAGCCAATTGCATGCGCACTTCCAGAGTGTCAATATAGAGGGAGGTGCATAGGCTCGTCGCTGAACGACACACACTCATTCTTCTCACATCAAGTGGTGTACAAAGGAAATTTATGCAGACACTTGATTTTGTCAGATGCCAACCTCTGCTTTGTCTTTTTGCTGCAAGGAGAAAACACCTGAGTATTTCATTGTGAGTCTTCAAAAACTCACTTTAGGATATTAAAACAATAAACAGAATAACAGATAAACAATACAATTGATTAATTTTAGAATCTTGGAACCTTGGAATTTCAAATACGTCCATAGGGGGTTCATCTGCAGTTCAGTGAAGGAGATTTACACACGAAGAGAAATTGGAAGTTGTTACCTGACACATGGAAGTTGAATTGTTGAGAATGATTTCTGATCTCCAGAAACAACTCACATGGGGATATCAGATAAGGACCAAAAAAATAAAGCTTGAAAATAACTAGCAGGACAGGAGAAGCTGGTACACAGGATACTCAGGCAATCTGGTTTTGGGCCTAATGTTCCAGCTTATTAACAGTACATCCTGGGGCGCCTGGGTGACTCCAGTCCTAGGGCATCTGTGCCCTTGGCTCAGGGCGTGATCCCGGGGTTCTGGGATCGAGTCCCACATCAGGCTCCGGGAGCCTCCTTCTTCCACTCCCACTCCTCCTGCCTGTGTTCCCCTTATCGCTGGCTGTCTCTCTCTGTGTCAAATAATAAATAAAATCTAAAAAAAAAAAAACAGTACATCCTTCAGGGCATGGGTGGCTCAATCGGGTTAAATGTCTGCCTTCGGCTCAGGTCATGATCTCAGGTCCTCGGATGTGCTCCACCTCAGGCTCCCTGCTTCTCCCTCTCTCTCTCTGCAGCAACCCCTGCTTGTGCTTTCTCTCTCTCTCTGCCAAATAAATAAATAAAAATAAAAACAGTACTTCCTCTCAGTTTTAAAAGTGACAAATAATGCAATTACAAAATGGGGAGAGAGGACCTGAATAAACATTTCTCCAAGGAAGAGCATACAGAAATATTAATCAACAGACACGTGAAAAGTTGCTCAACATTACTCATCATCAGGAAATGCAAACAAACTACCATAAGATACCACCTCTCACACCTGTCAGAATGGCTAACGTCAAAAGACAAAATAACAAGGGCTACGAGGATGTGGAGAACCAAGAGCACACGTGGACTGTTGGGAATGCGAACTGGTGCAGTCAATGTGGAAAGCAGTATGGAAGTTCTTTCAAACACTAAAGTAGAAATATCACTGATCCAGTAATTCCACAACTGATTTTTTTTTACTCCAAAGAAAACAAAAATGTTCTTAAAAGATACCTGCACTCTATGTTTATAGCACCATTATTTACAACATCAAAGACATGGAAGCAGTCCAAGTTGCCCACTGAGATGAAATGGATAAAAGATGGGGTATATATACAATGGAATGTTACTCAGCTATTAAAAAAAAATGCTACTTCATGCCATTTGCAAAAACATGGGTGAACCTAGAGGATATTATGCTAAGTGAAATAGTCAGATAGAGTAAGACAAATACCATAAGATTTCACATATATGGAATCTAAAAAAATAAAACAAATGAACAAAGCAACAAACAAACATAAACACACTTTAAATACAGAGAACAACTCTGAGGTTGCCCGGGCCAGGAGAAGAGGTGGATGGGGGGGGGATGGCGGGATGGGTGAAAGAGATAAAGGATTGAGAGGTACAAAACTTTCAGTTATAAAATAAACGAGTCACAAGATGAAAAGCACTGGGAATACAGTCAGTGATATTCTAATAATGCTTTCGTGACAGAGGGTGACTACACGCATTCGTGGTGAGCGCTGAGGAATGTACAGAATTGTTAAATCAGTATGTTAAAGCCACCTAAACGAGTACAACGCTGTATGTTAGTTACATTGTATGTTGTTCTACTCCAATTTAAAAAGAAAAAAAGGTGACGTGGTTCAGATGTGAAATTAGGCAGGCACTCTATGTATGCGCAATTATAATGGATTTATATTTTATCTTCAAAGCAAATGAAGCCTTAGCAGGATCTTACATAGAGAAGTTACTTAATGTAATTCATAAACCACATGACCTTGGGCGAATAACTGATTGCAGCTAGCAAAGAATAGAATGAGGTCAAGAGTGGCTCAAATGGGGAAGGGGAAGGTGGTGGGATTAAGTCAGACTCTGGTTTTGTCATTCCTCATGAAATCTTTTGTTGCCCTCATGTGATGGGAAGTTTTTGTCACATTAGGTGGTTTAATTATAATATCAATGTTAGTCTTCAAAACATCATTCTGGCTGCTGTGTGGAGATTCATTGTACTGCCACCACCACCATGGAAGCAGGGAGTAGTTGGAGCTGGGATTGTGACTTTCCAACAAGAAGCAATGGGCTAACAGTGGAAGACAGGAGTGGGTTTGACATATGTAAGCCACAGAATTGACCACATGTGCTACCAGATTCAGTGACGCCTATGGGGAAAGTGGCATTAAAGATGACTTCTGGAACTACTGGTTAAGCAGAGATGGGGGTTATTTAGATAATGGGCTAGAATGTACAGGATGGGAGGGAAAATGTGTTCTGCTTATAAACTCTAAGTTTGGTAAATCTTGGAACATCTCAAATCAGAATGGTAAACTATACGCAAGCTTGGTAATCACAGGGCATTGAGGCAATGATCTAAGTTTGTGGATTGTTAGAATATAGGTGATATTTAAAATTAAATGACTGTTTGCCCCTAGACTCATATGAAGTAAATTTTTGAAGAAAAAAATACACTATAGATACACTTTCTGATGACAAACAAATTTTTGCAACCCCTACATTTTTTTAATGTAATTAATGGAAGAGTTTAGAATTGCTGGGCCATACTGTTTTCCAAAACTCTTTTTAGTAGAGTTATCGATTGCTCTGTTGTCTTCTGGGAGCTGTGTTGCTGGGGAAGGGCTGAGACTAGCCTGGTTCTACCTGGAAGGTGATGTGTGTGTTCATTCTTCTTTTGAAATTGGTCATTTTTTTCTTTATTGTTAGAGTTCAAAAAATTATCAAGATATTTTTTACAGGTGATTAAATGTAAATAACTTAATTGATCTTTTTTGTGTACAATTTCAAATGTGCAGATGCAGAAGGCAGGTCTTCCTTAATCCAAGGTGGCCTCCTGTGTTTCTGTACACATTTCCATTGAATGCAGTACACTCCCTGAGTGTGGACTATGGAAAATTCCTGTTCCATAATCCTGGCTCTTCAGCACGGTAATCGGCATAACTTTTTCTTCAATTTAGTTAATTTTGTCCTTCCCTTTGCATTTTGGAAAGTTTACCTTCCTACCAAGTCCCCATGTCAGTGACCAGTATGTTTTATATTCTTCATTGATTTTTACTTTTTTAGGCATTTTCACATCATTATTTGCACACTTTAATTAGCTTTTCAAGCTCTTGTATTTTTGAAGTTGATCCTATTTTCCTTATATTCTGTAAATCATTTGCTTCCTTAAAATATATGCCTTCTTTGATTTTCTTCACAAAAGGGTTTTTTTTTCGATTTACAGAATAAGTATCATTAAAAGGAATGTTTTTCATCTCTTTCTTTTACATATTTTTTCCTCTCATTAAGTGATGCATTTACATGTAATTTTAATGAGTATATTTTTAAAAATATTTCGCACTAATCTATTCTTGCTTTAAAAACATTTTGACCTATCCTCTTAGCTACCTTCTCTTCTGCTGCGAAGCATCTGAAACCTGGTTGGCTGACAAAGTATATTATCTACTTGGCACACAGAGTGTATAATCTACTTTCTCTCATTAAAAAGGGGGCTGGGAGCATCATAAAATTTCATCACCACATGTACTTCCCTAAATATGTCAAACACATCAAATACTGTAATTGGCAACCTGTATGTACATCTTACACATTGAAGAAGTTCTCCTCATGTTTAGATTTTTATTCTCACTAATTGAAAAATTTGCTGAAAATTAGCATAAGAGTAATCTCATGGCTATTGGGCTCATACTTGATGGAGCCACTTGGTGCGCCTGCTTTACCTGTTGGCGACACCACATGACACCGACGCCTGAAAACAGTCTCAACCCTAAATGAGATGTGCGACGGAACTAAGCATCTTTCACAGAGTGTGCATGCTTTATGACCTTCAAATTTAACTCATCTTTCCTGCCGGAGAGAGTCTACCATTCAAGGCTCTACATGTTTCTTCCTTGTCTTCCTGACTCTTCTGTCTGACTTCTACTTCTAAATAATGAAGGTTGAATTTTTACCAAAAATAATGCTTAGTTTCCACTAATCTTGTACAAGGCTCTCAGAAAGTTGTCTCCCAGTTTCCTCTTTGTAGTACTCTTCATTTTGATTTTATCTACTTTTTTCCCTAATCTTCCCAAATTCTTGTTGTGTGAGATCGAGACCTTTCCTTTCATTGAGATTTGCTCTGCTACACATGTGTTAGTGGGGTTCATTTTGGTTAGTTTCATGAGGGTAGAAGGTGTTGTTTTTGCATTTTGCTGTCATATTAGAGATTAAAGAAGAATTAAAGATAAATTGATACCTTTATATTTTCAGGAAGCTTTAAGTATTTGTGTCTAAGTCAAGAAAAGTGTTTAAAATCAGACAGATGCAGTAAGTACTTTTTTAAAATATGATTGCATTTATGATATTTGCAAACCTTGTTTTCTCTTTGTCCAGGTGATTCTGTCTATTGAGTTCATTGTCTATGAAAAGGGTATGTTCATTGTTTTTCTTTCAGGTGTTTTCTATGAATAAAGACTAGGTGGGAGCAAAGTATATTTGCACACAACATGCAGCTTGAATAACAGATAACTTCAACATATTGTTTCTTTTCTAGAATGAAATTAATACAAACAATTCAGTATTGCTTAGTCTTCATCACCTAGTGTAAAGTTCTTTTCACATTTTTGTCAAATATCATTTTTCTTGTGTCTTTATAGTGTCCAACATATGCTTAGACAGAGAATCCTTGAATTTGGTAGAGATTGAAGAGCATTCATACATTGTCATTCAGAGAGCCAATGTCATTCAAAGGAGTATCTTGTGTGATTCAATGCACTTCACTGGCAGCACAAAATTACTTTACATTATCAGCTTATAAATAGAAGGCTTCGTTATCATGTATGGGAGTTGTCCTATCGAGGTAATTTATTCAAGAGATGGTTAGGAAAGTAAGAGACCAGGCTTGTTGTAGGGGGATGGAAGGAGAACAGTGGAGAAGTATTGAGACCAATTCAATTGATGGGCAGTGTAATGTCGGTGATGGATTATTTTCTTTGCTTTAAGCTAAAGTAGATGGAAATGGTATTAAAGAAGATGAAGGGGAAATATGTGTTGCAAGGATGGTATAAAGAAGATACGAAAACTTTGAACAGTGGGCTTATTTGGGGACATACAAAAGTTTTCTACTGCTGGAAAGATAACCAAATACTTCCATTGAGAAATTTGCGCCTGCATATAAATACGTCATCATCACTATTTATCGATTTCTTTTGGATCAGCTCCTCTATTATTTTTTATAATTTTTTAAAAGATTTTATTTATTTATTTATTTATTTATTTATTTATTTATTTATTTATTTATAAGAGTGAGAGAGAGCACAGCAGGGGAACGGCAGAGGGAGAGGGAGAGAGATAATCTCTCAAGCCAATTCTGTGCTGAGCAGGAGCCCACACAGGGCTGGACCTCTCAGACCCTGAGATCATGACCTAAGCTGAAAGCAAGAGAAAACTAGGTTTGCAAATATCATAAATGCAATCATACTCTTTAAAAACTACCACCTGCCTATTTTAAACACTTTTCTTAACTTTAGACACAATATTTTTAAAGATTCCTCAAAATATAAAGGTATCAATTTATCTTTTTAATTGTCATTTTAAAAATGTCATTTAAAAACACATTTTTATGTAAATATGAAAATAGAAAACCATTGGTTTTGAGTCTAAACAGAGTTTCTCATACAAATGTCTTTTCCTGCCATTTGTGGCAGCTCCCGGGGGCTGTGGGTGATTAAGTCATTCAACCTGTGGACTCTGCGGTGATCGTGCCCCTCATGAGAGATGCATGACAATGGGGGAGGGGGTACCCCACCTTCCTACCAGATTATAACAACAACAGCAACAACAAAAATGAGGTCAGCAGTATTTGATCGAACGAGTGTCAGCTTAGGGATCAGAAGACTGAGAATGAGCCCAGGCTCTGCACTTTCCAGTTGTGTGAGCTTGACCTAGTCACTTCACTTCTCTCAGCCTCCATGTCCTCACTTACAGAATGAGGTTTTGGTAACGATCAAATTAAATTATATTGGTGAAGGTTCTATACAAATGTTGGCTTTGTTACTGTTATCTCTGGAAGGACCATACTATATATTGCTATTTTTTTTTATTGCTATTTCCTTATAAACCAGGCTGATGTCTGATGTATGGAGCAATTGTTAATAATATCTGTACAAAGAAATGACTCAAAAGCTGAAGTCTTGTTTTAGAGATGCCCTCTGCATGGACAGGACAGAGAAAGGGAACCTGTTAAATCCATTTCTACATCTCAGAAAGAGCCCGAATACTTTATTTTTTTAAAGATTTATTTATTTATTTATTTGAGAGCGAGGGAAAGAAAAGGAGGCGGGGCAGAGGGACAGACTGTTCAGCAGACTCTGCCCTGTGCTCAGAGACCAACATGGGGCTCGATCTCACGACCCTGAGATCATGACCTGAGCCGGAATCAAGAGTTGGGTGCTTTCACTGACTGAGCCCCCCAGGCACCCCGAGCCCAAATACTTTATTTTTATTTTTTTTTTATTAATAATGATTTTTTATTATATTATGTTAGTCACCATACAGTACATCCCCGGTTTTCGATGTAAGGCTCGATGATTCATTAGTTGTGTATAACACCCAGTGCACCATGCAATATGTGCCCTCCTTACTACCCATCACCGGTCTATCCCATTCCCCCACCCCCCTCCCCTCTGTAGCCCTCAGTTTGTTTCTCAGAGTCCATAGTTTCTCATGTTTCTGAATATATATTTTAAATAGTTAACATATTTATATAGTTATATCCATACATTTTCTAATAATTAAGCATCATTACAGAATAATTCTATTTGGCTTTGTTATTTTATTATTTTAATCTAGTTCTCCATGGCTTATTATATGTAAAGTGACTGTACAATTGGCTTGTCCCTCGTTAAAAATTATATAAGAATAAATTACTCCTTTCAAAATATTCAACAAGACAAATCCCATACAAATTTTTAAAACAGGGGCTTCTCAGTGGCTCAGTCGGTTAAACGTCTGCCTTTGGCTCAGGTCATGATCCCAGGGTCCTGGGATCGAGTCTAACATCAGGCTCCCTGCTCAGCGGGGAGCCTGCTTCTCCGTCTCCCTCTGCTGCTCCCCCTGCCCCTGTTTGTGCTCTCTCTCTCTCTGTCAAATAAATAAATAAATAAATAAATAAATAAATAAATCTTTAAGAAAATCTTAAAGCAAAGAGGAGTCAAACCAACATTCACCAGAAATGGAAGCGCATGGATACGTACATAAGTTTTGGTTGGAGTATATTTAATAACCATGATTGACAATGACAAAGGCAGGATGGCCGAAGGCAATACCATCAGCTCTATAATCTAGCGCTTCTTTGGCCAACACACATCAGACGTTTTGAAAGAGAAGTTAAAAAATTTGGGGAAGAGGAGTTCCAACACAGTAGCAGGGAAGGCGCCCGTAGCTTTTGAAAATTGGATAGATAGGAAGATAAAGGCAGCTTCCCAGGCACCCACAAAAACTCGTGGGCTTCAAGAGAAAAGCTATAAGAATGACAAGAAAAAGGAATGCAGATTCTAATAAGCATATGTAAAAATTGTTGAACATTTTCATCAAATCAATAACTGTAATTTATAAGATTTTCTTTATGATATCAGAAAGTAAAATTCCAACAGAACGTTGAGGAGCAGGCAACGTTGTGGTTTGCTGCTGGTAGGAATGCAAAGTGGGATACATATTCTGGATGCTTTTTCATGTACAATTTACTTTGATTTATGTCTAGTCATTTCTTTTCAGTAGGTGATCTCAGACTTGTCCTAAGTTTTAGCTAAAAAACTTCATTACGACGTTTTAAAATAAATGTTTAGTATTTGTCACTCGCGGTTTTATGAGCTTTACAATATTAACTAATTTAATCCTCAGAACCAACCTAAGACTTAGATTTTATTATCACCAATTCATTAAAAAGAGGTAAGGCCCAGAAAAGTCATTTTCCCACACTCTACAGTTAATAGGCAGAAAAAGAGTGATCGAAATCCCACGGGTCTGAATTAGACCTTGCTCTCCTACTGTCGAGGTGACCTTCGCGCTCCAGGCCTGGGAAACAGATGGAATCTGGATAATAAGACAGTGTCTTAACCATGCTTTTGATGGTGGGCGTGCTGCATAAATATTGAAGCTGTTTTACATACGAATATTTAGTAAACTGATATTTAAATAAACATTTTTAAAACTCCCTTATATTTGCTAAAATCATTTACATTTAATTGAACTAAAATTATGCATGATTTATGAGACCAATTGTTTTTATTATATTTTATGTTTTCATCCATTTTTGCACTACTTTCTCATATACAAATGCCATAATTTGGGGGAAAAGCTTTTTTTATAAAAGAAAGAACAAATCAATAGAATTTTTTTTTCCTGGGGTGCCCATTTACGTCTTTCCTCTTTTTAAAAATGTTTCATTAGTCACAAGTTTATTTTGGAACTATAACTGACAGCTCTTTTATAGACTAGCAAGTGTGGTAATGATTATTACAAGTAAAATTCATCGGAAGTCTGAAATCTTCATTAATTTTGCCTATAATGTCAATTCATAGCATTAAAAAAAACCTCAATTTTAACTGAAATGCCTAGTGATTTCTATTTTTTACATTATTATTATTACTATGCAAGCATTTTTTTTTTAATTTGAGTAGACACCCAATGTTACATTAGTTTCAGGTGTACAAGTTAGTGATTTGACAAGTTTACACACGATGCTGTGTCCACAAGTGTAGCTGCCATTTGTCCCGTTACATTGCTATCACAATACCATTGACTTCATTCTTTGCTTTTTATTCCCTTGACTTACTTATTCCATAACTGGAGGTCCGTATCTCCCTCTCCTTTTCACCCATTTTGCCTTACCTCCTACCCACCTCCCTTCTGGAAACTATATTTATTCTCTGTATTTATAACTGTAAGTTCTGATTCTACTTTTTGTTTATAATTTTTTTAGATTCCATTTATAAGTGCAATCAAATGGTATTTGTCTTTCTCAGTCTGACTTATTTCACTTAGTGTCATACCCTCTAGGTCCTTCCATGTTTTCGCAAATGGTGCGATCTCATCCTTTTCCTATATTTGTGTGATATTCTGTAAAATATGTGCCTCTTCTTCCTTATCCATTTGTCTACTGATGGACACTTGGGTTCCTTCCATGTCTTGGCTATTGTAAATAATGTTGCAATAAACATTGGAGTGCATATATCTTTTTGTTAGTGTTGTCATTTTCCCTGGGTAAATGCCTAATAGTGGAATTATTGGATCATATGGTATTTCTATTTTTAATTTTTTAAGGAATCTCTGTACTGTTTTCCACAGTGGCTGCACCAATTTAAATTTCCACTCACAGTGCAGAAGGGGTCCTATTTTCTCCACATCCATGCCAACACTTGTTGTTTCTTACCTTCTTGATTTTAGCCATTCTAACAGGTATGAGGTGATATCTCATTGTGGTTTGACTTGCATTTCCCTGTTGATTAGCGATGTTGAGCTTTATTTGTTTTTTAAAAGAATCTGGTGATAAATAAAACAATTGTTAGGGAAAAAACTTTCCCATTTAACATACCATGAAGAAAGAAGGCATTTCAAAACAAAATTGGAAAGTTATCTGAAGCATTTATAGAGCTTTGATTAGACTGAATAACACAATGACTTACCTGAGAACATATTATGATTGCAAATAAATTAATGTTTTAAACTATATGAAAATGCACAAAATCACACTGAAAGTACCAAATGATTGTTTGTTCAGATTAGACCATAATTCTGATGAGAACAGAGAGGAAGATGGACCCACTGGCCCACTGGCAACAATGGAGCCACTTCTTCCAGTTAAATCAGTGAGTGATAAAGACAGTGCAAATCATTGTCATGCTTAGCAGGATAACTTCATAGATGTTTTTAGTATTAAAATCACAGGATTAAGAATTTCATTTATCAATGAAATTAGAACTGGAGCAATGCATGCTATTATAAGTAATAAAGACAGATGATCCAAAGAATATTTTAATGTACTGGTTCTGTATCATTGTATTCACATTTCTGCAGAGACATTGTTTCATTACAAGAAAGCACTCAGTTTTATATGCCTGGACTATAACTTCAAGTACTTTGCTACAGAACAGCTGAATCACATAAGTTATAATGGTAGTTTTATCGCTTAAACAATTTTAGCATTTTTCAAAGTATCCAACTTAAAAATTGAAGATATTTTAAATAACCCATCCTCTATCTATTATAAATTTTAGCAATGATGTTAATAATATTACTAGCACCTACCAGTTATTAAATATTTACTAGTTTTAGCTCAGAGTCATTGTATCATTTCAAGTGAGATTACTGTCCAGGAAAACTATTATTCTTACATTTAGGACAAAAAAAAAATTGTACTAAGGCAAAGTAACATTTAGAAACATTTAGACTAAGTAAGGTAGGAAACACGGACCTGATAACCTGCACTTTGAATCTGCCTTCAAAGCCTATGCCCTCACAATGCCCTCTGGACGCCTCGGCCAGCTTTTATACTTCCTCCAATTATAAGTGCAATTTGGAAGTTATAGAACAATTGATCAAAGACAGTGCACGACACACTCTTACTCGACTCTTCCTTTTTTTCTTTGTCTCAAGCTTTTCTTTAGGACCGTGTTGGATGTTTTACAGCTCTGAGACTTTACTAGGGGGGCAGTTCATAATACTTTCCTGGGGACTGAGCATTTCTCCCAGAAACATTTCAGGCCACGGAGCAAGTAATGAAACGAGAACAAAAAATATTTCATATCATGGGTCTTTCCCTGTCCTATACATCAATAGGTAATTCTTTCCCATAGTTACGAAAGAGGTTACTTTAACTTAGTTTCAAAATGTTTTTATTTCTCATTTTGAAAGCAACTACTAATATTTCCTGGTTCTTGGGGGAATGAAAGGAGATGCACGCTGTAATCTTTCCCTGCTTTGAGAACAGCACTTTTTGGGATGGGGGAGAGCATTTTTCACCGACTCTCTTACAAATTATGATTGTTTCTTTTTATGTCAGTACTCAAAAGAAACCCTGGAAAGGATAGCTTTACAGATTTAGAAAGTAATGAATAAAGCCTGCAAGAGAAGAATCCCATGGGTGATGTTGGCTCACTGTACTGATGACATTTGACAGCAGTTTTGCTTTAGCATGAGGTTCCCTTGGCAACTGTTTTATAGGAAAACTGAAAATAGTGAACAAGTCCTGAAATATGCATTTTTATTTGAATAGCATTGGCGACTTTTGATTTTTTCTTTTTCTTTTTCTTTTTCCCCCCTCCTTTTTAATGTGTGTAATTATTTAAGGGGATTGGCCATCAATCTAACATTTGTGCAAAGCATAAGTATATTTTGAAGGAATGAAGAAATGCAAGAAGTGGTTTGGCTTCCGTAAATTTATTCTAAGGTACATGATTCTTCTGTAGGATTTGAGATGCCATGATAAAAATGGTGAGATGTCAGACGGCCCTTACTTCTAATTCCATGTGTGATAGTATAGATTTCCTTTTTCACTGACTGGAGGTGTGTTGTAAATAATACCTACAAAGTGCACGTGTGTTAAGGAGGACGCAACCCTGTCTTTGAACACTGCACCGCTGTGATGAATTAGTTCTCATGTTCAAGAGCGAATGGCAAAAACGATTAACTGTTGTACCGTAAAAGCTAAAGTCAAAATTTAGAGGCTAGAACTAAGTTTATACTCAATGAGACTGTGAACTGTAGTATGATGGAATATTCCCCAAGTATCGTCTATTTAAATTACTTACTGGTTTTAGCTTCAGTCTGCAATTAACACATGCTTACTGATGCCCAAGGATAACACTTCTTACGGCAGGTAGGGGAGTCCTTGGTACTCGAATATACTCCTGGACCTAACAGTTCAGTTACATGCTTACTAAGATTCAGTTGTATCTGTCCAAAACCTGAGAATGTCAGCTGACTTTGTTATTGCTATTATTAAGTTGAATTAAATATTTTATAGCCTTATTAACTTTGAATGCAAGAAGAGATCATTGTTTCCATGAAAATTAAGTACAATATATTGGATGAATCAGTTGCTGTGATCTCTCAAAAAGATAGCTCTCAAATTAGATGCTAAAGGCACAACTTTGGTAAAATTTTTAGGGAAAACATAGAATGATACAACAGCTGGTAACTACCCCAGGGACCAGGGCTAGGCGAGGAAAGCTGGAACTGTAATTGACTAACTGCTACAGGTTTAGTTTGGACCATTCTGAGAGTTCAGAACTCCAGGGGAACCAGTCATAGGAAGGCACCACAATATTTTGAGATTTACCTCTAGGACCTTGACTAGATTCCCACAGTAAATATCAGAGAAAAATCCCCTTGGGCTTCTAACAAAGAGGTCTGGGGTGGGGGGAGGGGGGGAAGGAAGCCTTTTTTAAATACAACAGAGCACTTTGTTCTTAACAGTGCCTTAACACAGGGGAAACTGTCACCCAGCGTCTAACCTGCTAGGTATTATCAGAGCCTAACGGACCTGGGGAAGAAAAATACCCAGTTGTAGCCTACTCTAGCCATCCTGTCCCACGTGAGGAGGGGGGAAGACCGAAAAGCACTTATGATGTCCATGGTCCAGACACACCCCTCACCAAAAGAATAAGACCTAATCCCAGGACTATAGAACACTTCCTCTCTCCCCGTACCTCACCACTACACCACCAAAGGCCTATTTACATCAGCTCCTTTTATCCAATACATCATATCCAACTATCAATAAAAATTTCAATGCATACCAAAAGGCAAAAAACAAAATTTGAAGAGACAGAGCCAGCAGAGAAACCAGATGTGGCAGGGATGTTGGAATTATCAGGCTGGGAATTTAAGACAACTATGATTAATATGCAAATGACACCAATGGATACAATAGACAGCATGCAAGAACAGATGGGCAATGTGAGCGGAGAACTGGATATTCTAATTAACCACAAAGAAGTGCTAGAGATCAAAAACACTGTAACAGAGATGAAGAGTGTCTTTGAAGGGCTTATTAGTAGACTGGACCTGGCTGAGGAAAGAATCTCTGAGCTTGAGGTTATCTCAGTAGAATCCTCAAAAACTGGAGTGCAAAGAGAACAAAGACTGAATAAAACAGAACAGAAGATCCACGGACTGTGGGGACAATGAACAGCATAACATGCACATATGGGGGAATACTAGAAGGAGAGAAAAGAGAGGAAAGAACAGAAGAAACATTTGAAGCAATAATGACTGAGAATTTCCCCAAATTAATGTCAGACACCAAACCACAGATCCAGGAAGCTCAGAGAATACCAAGTAGGATTAAAGCAAAAAAAAAAAAAAAAAAAAAAAAGAAGAAGAAGAAGAAGAAGAAGAAGAAGAAGAAAAAAAAAGAAAAAAGAAACTATACCTAAGTATATAAATTCAAATTACAGAAAATTGAAGATAAAGAAAAATCCCAAAGGAAACCAAAAGGGAAAAAACACCTTATTTATAAAGGGACAAATATAAGAATTATATCCAAGTTCTTCTCAGAAACCAAGAATCAAGATGAGAGTGGAGTGAGTTACTTAAAATGTTCACAAATGTTCAAAAAAATTAGCCTAAATTCTGTACCTTGTAAAATTATCCTTCAGAATTTTAGGAGAAATAAAGACTTTATCAGACAAACAAAAATCGTTGGAATTTTTGCCAGGAGACCTTCCTTGCAATAAATATTTTAAAAAAGATTCTTTGAGAGAAGGAAATTAATATAGGTGAGAAACTTGAATCTACATAAGGGAAGAACATTGAAGAAGGAATAAATGAAGACAAAAGAAGATTTTTTTTCTCAATTTTAATTGATCTAACACACTACAATTTGTTCAAAATAATAACAACAACACATTTGATTATATGTTTACATATACATCTATATATAGCATGTACATATGTGTATATATACATAAACTTAAATTGCTTTAAAAAATAAAGTCTTTGAAAACTACAGGGTATAAGTCATGCAGAGCTTATTGCTTTTGGTTTCTGATTTAATTTTTAAACAACATTATTGAGACATAATTAATATACAAAAATCTATATATGTGAGGTGTGCAATCTGATAAGTTTTGACACACATACACACACGTATGCACCTGCAAAAGCACGAGCATAATCAAGCAAATGGAAATATTCATCATTCATAAATGTTCCCTCTGGCCTCTGTCTCGCTCTTGTCTTTCTGCGCTCTCCTTTCAAAAAGAAATCCTTAGCAATAAATTATTTTTCACCTTAGTTTTATTTGAATGGAATCATAGCGCCCCCCCCCCCCCATTTGTCTTCCTTTGTTCATGGAGCATAGTTTTTAGGATGCATCCATGTTGTGTGTGACAATAATTCAGTCATTTCAGTTCTAAGTACTATCCTGCGTTATTGGTACACCAAAGCCTGTATATTCCCTGACTTGTGGGGACTACTTAGGTCACTTCTGGGTTTGGTTACTCTAAATATAGCCACATTGGACCTTAATGCATATGTCTTTGTGTGGCATGTGCTTTCATTATTCTTGGGTGCACAGGGGCTGAAAGGTTGGATCGTGGTAGGTGTATGTTCAACTTTTTAAGAAATTGACAAACTGTTTTCCAAAAGGTCATTACATTTTACATTCACTAGCAGTGTGTGAATTTCAGGTCCTCCATATGCTTACAAACATTTGGTAAGGTCTTTTCACATTAGCTATTCTAATGCAAATTTATTGGCACCTCACTGTTGTTTTAATTTTCAGTGCCTTAGTTATTAATGATGTTGAGACACATTTTCATGTGCTTATTACCATCCTTGCATGTGTGATCAAATCTGCTCAAATTTCTTGCCTGTTTTATCATTGGATTATTTACTTTCTTCCTAGTGAATTGCATATATTATAGATGCAAGTCTTTCATCATCTATATGGTCTGCAGATATTTCTTTCAATCTCTGGCAGGTCTTTTCATTCTCTTAATAATATCTTTCGAAGAGCACAAGTTTTGAGTTTTGATGAAGTCCAATTTACTATATCTTTTCCATGAAGATTCAGGCTTTCGGTGTTTTACCTAAAATATATTGGCCTAATCCAAGATCCTCGGTTTTCTTTTTAAAATATTATTGGTTATTTTTTATATTCAGTAGTATGATCCTCTTTGAGTTCATTTCTATAAGTACGATATCTGGATCAAGTTTCATTTTCATGCATACAAAGATCCAGTTTTTCAGCAACATCTGTGGTTTAAAGAGAATGAAACTGCCTTTGTCTTGAAAGAGCCATATGGATGGACATATGGTGGTGGGCACAAAGTGAAATATCTTTGTATCACATAATAAAAGCCCAGTAGAAAGCATCCACCATGAGAGAGGTGGACAGAAATAACTTCCCAGCGGATGTCAGAGAGCCTCTGTCATCGTCCATTCTTGGACTTTCATGAAGGCCTCATGGATGCAAAAATCACCTTGGCAGTGATGGGGCCTGTGTGCCGGCCCAACAACTTGTGCTCCCACTGACAAAGACTGAGGTAGCTACTGTCACTGGTGACAAGTTGATAACTCAAGGCCCCTTTCACCCAGAAGGGACAATTCCTCACTCTGACTTGGATTCAACACATGTTCTAGATATGATCTTGCATTTCCTGCCTTCAGGGCCTTACCCAATATGGTTGTCTGAGGACTTACAAATGCCTTTGACGAAGAGATCCCTGTCACAGACCTGTAGGGGTGTTGTTTCTTTCAGATAACATACCACCTAGAGATGGCACGTGTTGAGAGAAAAAAGGATAGCCTTTTAAACCTGCAGCTGGGGGACAAATACCCGCAATGAAGATGTCCCCATCAGGAGGTGGTAAATCCATGACCTTGTAGGGACCCTTATCAATTGCTCCATGAGAGCAGTTGACATCCACATGTCAAGCTTGCCAATTGGTCATTGGAGAGATGGTCTAAGACTGTCCAAAACTTTTTCCTGATCTTAATGGAAGTGTTTACTTCAATCTGTTTCTCAGGTTTAGTCACCTGTCGATACACGAGTAGTGTGACATTGCCCCAAATTATACACCCCTTCATTGAATGGGAAGAATGGAAGGGGGGAGCAGCTACTGACACCAAATCTTCTGTCCATTAAACACAGGACTAAATGTTCAGTCAGTTGTTTTATATCAAGAACAAATGGGTTTCGGTAGGTTTACAGTACCATGGACCATGATTTTATTTTCTACCATTGCTTGAACATTTAATAAAAATAACCTAGCAAGAATTATTTCTCTTATTGATTTTTAAATACCCTTCGATTTTGGGCAGGTTCTGTAATGTCAATATTACTTAGATTCTCAGTCAGTAATGCTTTGGGAAATTAACCTTTCACTACCATGATGAACCAATGAAAACAGGTCTGCTCTCTTGCCTACACAGAGATATCAGTAGATAAAATTTATTTTAAAGCATCTCTCATATGGTTTCAGATTTGTATGTTAAAGATTTAAAGCACTTGAGATAAGTTGGACCCATTCCCCTCAAACACATAAAAGAAAAATACCCTCCTTCAAACTGATGCCATCAATTTATTAATGCAATGCTAGAATTGCAGCAGAAACTGTGGTTTTGTATTTATGGGCATGAGAAAAGTTGCCCAAGATAAAAACAAAACTATCAGCTGTAACATACATAATTCAGAATTCAATTGATGTCTAAGAATTAATTGTACCCAGTTAATTAGTGTCTTCACATGCATCGTGCTATCCTTTCCAGCTATTTCTCTTGGCTGACAAGCCAGAAGCCACATGGCTAGGACAGTCCACGGGAGCACTGCTATGCCGGTGTAGACCACGGAGCACTACTGCTGACACCTACTTCAAAATGTTTCCAGGCCTAAAGCCTCTCTACCCTGCTGTATGGGTGGAACTCTGGGGAGTCAATCAAGTGTTTGCACAGGAGCTGATGCAGACTCCTCTCGCTGCTGTCCCTGGAACCCCATGGCCACCCCCACAGAGACGGGCAGTCTTTCCATTTTTGAAAGAAAAATAATCATACTCCTTGAAATATTATGTCAATCTTCCCACCTGCTTGTTTCATCTTCCAGAGGATAAAATTCTGCATTAATTACCAACACAGAATACCAGGGAACTATGTTCTTATTGGAAACACATTCAATTGTTAACTCTAAAGATTCCCTTTTATAATAAAATACTCAAATTAGAATAATGCCTTTATTTTTCTATTGTACAGTCCAAAAAGTCCTAAGTTATGGAGAATTTCAAAATAAAAATAGTCTGCAAATAAACTATGCTTTCTTTCACAGTACGACTACTCAAAATAAATGAGGACCAGAAAAATAGTATGTATTCCCTTCCAGAGTGAAGTGTCGGTCCTATGCTTCATGATGGTTCCATATTTAGTCAACTTGGGTCTTTCGGATGTAACTAAAGGAGGATTCTTGCCAATGGGTTCACTTTTTCCCTCAAACCGTGAATAACCCAAACTAGCTTGAACAAAACATTGAAGCTTTTAACGAAAACTTCAAATGACCTGCATTGCTGTTCCTATAAACTGCAACTATAATTTTAAAGAATTTAGTACTTAAATTTAAGATAATTACCCAGAAATATAAATAAATAAATAATTACCCAGAAAATGATATGATATTAAAAAGCACAACTGAACTTCACAATATACACAGAAAAGTACAATCCCCTTTGGTTCTGAAGAGCAGTTACTTTTCGGGCTTTCTCCTATTGATACAGAATGAGGATGAAATAATGGTTTTAATTTACATTCTTTTGCTGTTGGCACCTTGAGCTCCAAACATGATATTAGTTAGTCATTGCCTTCGGTATTTCATAATAAATTATTAGTACATATGGACATTAGATCAAGTGTTAGCATTTTTCCAGGAGAACAATGTAAAAGTTGGGAGTGTGCCTATCATTAGGAGACCGGAAGGACCGTTATGCAAATCACGTGACCCGCAATATTAAGCTAATGCATATACAATATTAGCACTTTTCCTTGCTCTTCTCCACTGATTATGAATATGAAAAAGCATCAAAATTAGCATTTTATTGCCACGAACCAACTAGGCAAGCTTTGTCATTGGTAAAATTATGCATCATCAGTCACATTTTTAAATAGCTGGATTTTTTTTAAACTAATTTAAAACAAAAGACTTATGACTATAATTACATTTTTATATTCAAAAAATATATTTGACTCCTCATCTTTTTCCCTTATTAGCTGTTTGGTTCCAGAGAGCCTGTTAGCCTTCTAGAAACTGTTACTTAGCCCCTGAAACAATGGGAATAAGAACTAATTTTTCCCTTCTCTAAATGTGTGTTTCACATTTCCTATGGGCCAGACACTGTTAGTCACCTAATAACATGGAACAACAAAAGATGTTTTGCCTTTACCCACAAGGCTTGAAATCCTAGAATTCTGTTAAGTAACATATTACATAATACTTGTGACGATGCAGAAAATGCTCGTTGATATTATATATACCTATGCTGAGCCATTCTAAAAAAAGGGCTCTCTTTAGAGGAGCTACCGTATGTTAGTGATACATCAATAAACAAAATAAAGGCTACTGTCCTTGTGGCTCTTACATTCCAGCACAGAAAAGATAATCAATAATCAATAACAATAATCTATACAAAATAATGTGTTGTGCTGGAATGGGATGAATGCTGAGTGAAAAGTAAAAGCAGATAAGGGACGGACGAACTGGGACTGCAGAGGTCATGGCAGTGACAGGGTTAAACAGGTAAACAGGGACGCTCTCATTGAGAAGGCAACATTGGAACAAAATACTAAAAGGAGTGAGGGAGCTCCTCTCAGGATGGCTGGGAGGAGCTTCCTGCGGAAGGGAGGCACCTGGAGCAAAGCTCTCGGGCAAGATTCTTCCCAGTCACCTTGGAACCACCTTGAGGTCCACACCGCAGGAGCACAGGGTGCAAAACTGCGCGGTGGAGAACGAGATGCAGAGAGCTGCCTGGGAACCAGATTATTATACAGGGTCTAGTAGCGCACTGCAAAGTGCTCCACTCCTCTCTGTGTGGAAATGGGGATCTACAGCAGGAGTAAGATCTGCCTTTCCGTTCAGAGCCCTGCCTTTAGTACTGAGAATAGACTACAGAGGGGCATGGGAGGAGCAGGGGATCTGTTCATCATTTTAATAGCCCAGGTATTGTTTATTCCTACTCCTCTTATATCCTAGATGAATTTGAGAAAATTCGAAGATTATCCTTACAGCTCGGTTGTCCACATTATGGCCTCTAAAGAGGATGTCGAAGTGATTTTTTCTTCTTAAATGAGGATGTTCTAAATATATGTTAATTAAAAAAACCTAACTAAGTAGTAAGTAATATAAAATTATTCGGGGAAAGAGGGGAAAATCATAAAAGTGTTTCAGATGAATGAGAAATTATTTTAAACATGCACTTTATATATAATGTCAATATATAAAAACTTACTGGTGTGCTTTAAGCATTGACTTAGAAGTTTCAAGGATACTTTTCAATAGCTTTTTAAAAAATCATCTAAAATAAAATATGTTGAATAAACTAAAATGCGTGTGTATAGATTCGGTAAAGTTTATCCCAAACTTGTTTTCTAAACATTTTGAAAATCAATTAGATCCAAACAGAACTGAATCACATGATCAGAATGGTACTCAGCCTCAAGGCCGACTCTAAGGTTCGTAAGACAAACTGCATAATTCTGATTTATTCGAAAGATTAGATTTTCAATTTCTGTACTGCCTCTTAAAGAGGTCCTGCATTGCAAGTGATTTTAAATACAGGGACTTAGGTTTTCATTTCAGTAAGAATAAATATTTTGTAAATAAAAAGGAAGGTATTAACTCCACTTCAGGCTGTTTTTCTGAGCACAGTGAGTGAACTGTTTTACTTTAAAGCCTGATGCTCGCTTCAGTCTTGGAAGAAACAGAACGTTGGGATAGTGACAATAAAGGCATTTTCCTACATTCTCCCCCAGGTTCCTAACATCCCCATAATAATTCTTCATTATGGAAGTGAATCTGTGCAGACTTTTGGTTTTTTTGTAACTTTAAAAGCATGAGTAAAGACAACCATGACATTTGAAAAGGGCTCACAACAGTTTTAGTAAAAGAATTGGTTGACAGTTACTTGTGAATTTGTTAGCTTGCAACTAGTTAAAAAGTGCATGACAGTCAAAATGAAGAAATCATAGAGCCACCTGCTTCCAGAGGTGAGGTGCTCTGTTCCTGCAGGATGGGAACTGGTCTCAGAGCTTCTAACACAGCACTTCTGAAGTGGAAAGCCTTTCCTGCGTTTACTGTGTTCACGGTAAATGGCTCTGCCCCTTCTTTTCTCTTAACTCATGTGAAATGATGCCTATTTTTCATACTAATGTCTATTATATTCTTTCCTTTGTTCATATATCCTTCTTTCTTTTTTTTTTTTTTAAGATTTTATTTATTTGACAGAGAGAGAAAGAGAGACAGCCAGCGAGAGAGGGAACACATGCAGGGGGAGTGGGAGAGGAAGAAGCAGGCTCCCAGTGGAGCAGGGAGCCCGATGCAGGGCTCGATCCCAGGACGCTGGGATCACCCCCTGAGCCAAAGGCAGACGCTTAACGATTAGCCACCCAGGCACCCCATGTTCACACATCCTTCTTAATATCTTCTCCTCCCTATGACTCTTCTTTTTTCTTTAACTTAGTGCAGGAAAAAAGAGAAGGAGAGGCAAAAGGACAACTGAGAGGGGGAAGAGCTGATTGATAATCCAGTGTAAAACTTAAATGTCATATTTCACATTCTGTCATGTCTTGACTAGTACAGTTTTACTGTCAAGACCTCTGGAAATCATCATAAGCTGATCTCAATACACTTTGAGTGATCAGGAGGAAATGAGGTTTGGGTTTGTGGTGGGTATACATGAGGGCTGTGGTATTTGGGCACCGCTGTGTTTGAGATAGGTCAGCAATCATCTGGAGCTTTTAGTGGGCTCTCCTAATCTAACAATCTTGTTTCCGGACTCACCTGTAAGTTCAAGCTGTGTCACTGTGCTGT
This sequence comes from Ursus maritimus, assembly GCF_017311325.1. Taxonomy (NCBI): domain Eukaryota; kingdom Metazoa; phylum Chordata; class Mammalia; order Carnivora; family Ursidae; genus Ursus; species Ursus maritimus. The sequence continues at coordinate 6,150,451 of NW_024424230.1, forward strand.
CTGTATCAAAGACGCAGGATTTCCACAAAGTAGTCTGAAAGCTGCAGCACAGTGATTAGGAAGTGTCAAGAGACTTCCCAAACTCAGGGCTTCTGTAGTATTGTAGGTTCCTACTCTAAGTGCACTTTGTTTCCGGGGCTGCAAGGTCAGCGTCTTTAACGGGGTCCAATTAAGAGAAGCCTAAGGAGACCCTGAAGAGAACAGAACAATGACCTAAGTAGAAGAAAGTTACTCTTAGCAAGTTTCAAACGTGGTCATCATTTAAGTTTGGAAAGAGTTTTCACCAAGACGATTTCTTGTAATAACTCCATCAGTAAAGTCTATTTAATAAAGTACTAGGGAAATTAATAAACATCAGTCTAGAGGGAATAGTTAATATAGCTAATCGTTCTGCAAAACACAGTAAAATTATTACTGTTTAACATATTCTGTATTGACAATGATATTTGACAAAGAAAAAAACTTTGACAACTACTTTAGTTTCTTCAAAGCTGTCAAGTTAGACCCTGTGACTTTTCAATCATTTTAAATTAGAGTAAAAGCATTAGAAATATCTATTACGGAATGTAATATTCTGAGAGCATAGTTTCCTTAGATATTGTCTCCTTGCCTTTCCATTGTAGTGAAAAAAGACACATATATAATATTCTAGATGTTTCACAAAATATATTTGTTTTTCTTCATATAATTACTAGGAGGTATTTGAAGGCTTAGGATAGCAAAATATGTGGAATATTATTAAAATAAACGTTATGTCTATTTATCAAAAAGAGAAAAAAATCAAGTTTTATTATTTAACTTTACATTTCAATGGAGATGTTGAAGAAATACAGATGTCAAAACATTTGACCAAAATTCATGCAATATAATTTTAAAATATAAGGAAATCTGTTGTATAAGTTTCCTAGTTGTTGTTTTTTTTTTAAAGATTTTATTTACTTATTTATTTGAGATAGACAGAGAGAGCATGAGTGCGGGAAGGAGCAGAGTGAGAGAGACAAGTGGACTCCATGCTGAGCATGGAGCTCAACATGGGGCTTGATCCCAGGACTCTGAGATCATGACCTGAGCTGAAATCAGGAGTCAGATGCTGAACTGACTGAACCACCCAGGCGCCCCTGAGCTTCCTAGGTTTTTATAGCTGCCTCACAGTTACTTACATTTTTAGGTAATAGGCTGCAAACTAAGGTACATCTTAGGTTTACATGAAATGTAGCATCCACTTTTTAAAATCAGCTTTATTGAGATGTAATTAGTGTACCATATAATGCCATCCAATCACTATGCCATGAATTATACGGCATAGTAATTATAAAATTAATCAAAATTCAGTGGTTTTAGTACATTCATGAAATTGTGCACCCATTATCACTGTATTATTTCAGAGTATGTCTATCATTCCCCAAAAGAAACCCCACACATATTAGCTGCTGGTGCTCACTCCCCTGAATCCCAAACTCCAGCAACCCTGATACGATTTCTATGTCTATGAATTTACACTCCTGAACATTTCAAATAGAGGTTCAAAAGAACCCTCCTTCCAAAGGTTGTCTTTTCACTGTGGTGTCTGAGGAAAAAAAACCCTCAAATGTCTTGGTTTCAATAAACATGAAATAGATAATATCAGCGCGAATCATAAATAGAAACAAAGTAAAACGACACAATTAAAAAATTACATTTGCTGTTTAAATATGCATATATCTAGATTCTATATTCATGAATATCTTTGAAATATGGCTGGATTTTCTTTTGCACTGATATCAGTTAATTTAAAAAAAAAAAACAGGAAAACAGAAAGGGTAGGCTAGTTTGCAGAAATTTTAAATTTGCTGTATCCGGCAAAGCCACATGTTTCTCTTTTTTTAAAGGAAAAATGTAAGCCTTGAGGATGTCTGTCCATTCACCTATTGTGTGACACAAGACCTGTGTACTCTCTAAATAGGTCATTTTCTGAAATTTCATAAAAGTTGTGCGTGCGTGTGTGTGTGTCTGTGTGATTTGAAGCGCTTGCATTATTGAAAACTTACAAAGGTTTCGGAGAAGCACCTGACACAGTTCAGAATATTTCTAATGATTTACTTCTCTGGGAAGGCATCGTGATTTACTACCACTGTCAGCTGGAGAGAGCTTCTCGGTGCCCACCAACACAACGTGATTTGATATCGTGCCCAGAAATGCCATCACAAGCAAATGTCTCTCTTCAAGCACGAGAACATTATTGTGTAAGTTCCCCACAGAGCTATTTTCTAAATTGTCTGAGAAAGTATAGTGGGGCTTACTGAAAAGAAGAATAAATGTTTCTCTTACCCTTGTGGTTGCCAAGAAGAAAGAAGCTGATTGTCAGAAGGTGGGTACTGGAGAGTAAACAGGAAATCGCCTCCATTTATAACCTGTCTTTTTCTAGATGCCCCAGCAGGATTTACTTTGCACATTTGCCTTTCCAGATTTTCAAAGCACCTCATTTCTGTTATCAACAAACATGGAGTTCTTGTTAGAGCAGGAATTATTATTTCTTTACAGACTAAATGCATGCCTTTGCACGTGGAAAGCTTGAGCCCTTACGGAAAGAGAGATCACTGTCAATTAGAGCGTGCCTTTCATGCTGAAGTTTCAGACTTTCAAAATGGGCTCTACAGTATTTATAGACAGATATGGATTCTGTTATATACAGGAGCATATGAGATGAGGAAGGATGGAACGCACGTGGTCTGTGCCATTACCAGCGGCTCTGCTTTGTGCTGGTCAAACTGTGTATGATGTACTGTAGCTTCTGTTCCGGGACGAGATTTGTAAATTGTTGGATGGAGAAGACAATCAAACATCGGGAGCAAATGTACTCGTTGAGTCAAATGCTTTGCCATGTTTGGAATGCCTCCATCCCTGCTTTGTTGCTTCTCTTCATAATACCAACTCAGGAAAACAATATTTAATTTCATGTAATAAAAATTGCATTTAATCTAGTTCAATTTAAAATTTAAATTTGTCCTTAGAGTGTCTCCTGTTCCCCACCTCATGGTAAAGAATTAGTAAAAACAGAGAATAGCACTGTTGAAATTGAAAATATTTGCTTAATTAATAGACAGCTATGGTATTTATTTCTACTGCATGGGGCTGACTTGGCTAAGGCTAAATTGTCAATGTTAGATTCTTATAGCAAAAGATGGTCGCAGTGGTCTTCCAGTCTCTAGTATTGCATCTGAATTGGAGGCATTAATGCACACTAAGAGATTTTAACTTAGATTTGGATTTATATAAAGATCTATAACAAAGGAAATTATATAGAGGTGTGCACGAGTTTATATGTATGTGCATTTGTATGTTTACATTTCTTAACAAAGTCTACTGAGAACAGCTAGGAACAACGACAGCCCAGTAGGAATGACTATAATTGGCACCCAAATCTTGGTTTCTAAATACTATTCTCCACAAAAAGAACCAGATCTATTTGGAGAGATGGCTCATCCCTAGGTTTAGGTTGGAAAAGCACAAAAATGAATCTAGAGTCCGTTGTGCCTGAAAGTAAGACAATTCACAAAGAATAATTAAGCCATATCCAAAGATCATGGGGGTGCCATGAAAGGGGCCTGTGTGATCATGTCTAGGGCAAGCTGAGCAAAAAATAAATAATGACCATAATGGATTGTTACATTTTGAATAAACAATGGAATCTCTAAGTACATATTGATATGAAGATTAAATGGATTAATAAATAAATGAGAGAGAGGAAAAGCTCTCTCCTGTAGGATATTGACCAATAAATATGGAAGAAATAATGGAATTAAAAATCCCCAGTTAGCAATCATCAGAGTAATCACAGATTGAGGCAAGAAGCATCAATGATGCTAAAACTGCTTGGTGCAAGTTTCATTAGGATCAGAACAATTTCATAAGTTTAAAGTGTCTCCCCACAAAATACATATTAAATCACTATTTAATAAGTTTAACTTTATTATTCATATATTCTTTGCTGTGGAGAAATCTGACAGACACCATTGTAACCAAGTGATAAACCTTAATCTTCTGGGACAAGTCAATCCTGTGTCCCTCCTGACATGGTGTATTGAATGGAGAACATCATAACTTTCATGTTTTTTTTTTGTGGCCTAAGGGCATAAATCATGAGGAATTGTCCACAAATCCAAGTGAATGGACATTCTTCTAAACAACTGGCCTGTCCTCTTCAAAAAATGCCAACTCCTAAAAATAAGAAAGACTCAGGAGTTGTTCTAGGTGGTAGAGATGAAAGATATGAGATATCTATAAAAAAATATGATCTTGGATTGTATTCTGAACCTAGTCATGATATTTTAGGCTCAACTGGTGAAATAAACTTGGGTTCGGTGGATTAGATAGTAATATTGGATCGGTATCAATGTACCTGAGTTGAAAGTTGAGCGCTGGTTGTATGAAAGAATGTTCTTGATTTTAGACAATAAATACTAAGGCAAGACGTGGTCAGCGATAGCAGGTCTGCAAGTCATCTGGGAGTTCTAAGACAGTTTTGTGTACTCTTTCTGCAGGTTTTCCAAAAACTTAAAATCCTTTGAAAATAAAAAGTCCAAAAAAGAGAGAAATGACGTTTCTGATTGGGAGGTTGTTGACCTAGGGAAGGAGCAACTCGAGCTGTATCTCTTGTGTGCTAATTTTGTAGCTTTTCTCCCCCTTCAACAGTAATTATACAGAGTACTTTTCATTTAGACAGCAGTATCAGATCCCTGTAGAGTTCAGTTAGCACCTGTAATTTCCTAATGTTGCTAATTAAGAATATCTGTAACTAAAAGGCTTAGATTTCAGTATTTGTTGGCTAATACAACCTATAGGTATCCTGAGTAGAGTTTTTGTTTCACTAGGAATCCCAGAACTGTGGGATGAACAACAGGGAGTATAAATAAATTTTCAATATGTATTATTCGCACTGAAGCTGTAAAGGCTTTCCTAGGAATGGTTTTCTACATGGAAGTATCCTTATATTAGAAATCTGAATTCATGGTACCTGGAGGCTGGGCCATCTCAGTCATTTTACTTATAGCATCATGAATGTGAAATCGGCAGTACCAATTTCCCGTATCTGTAGTATTCCCTAACAGGATGGTTCCTTCCTTAATTCAACTCTCTTTTCTCCTATTTTCTTAAACAATTAGTAGAAATCATTTGGCACTTCCTATGTTCTCCCCAGCAGATTCATGACTTCACTGGGTTCACTTTCTATTTTCCACATTATTCAGGACACAGTTTTGCCATTTGTTCAGCCAAATGCATAATGAGTTTGCCTGTATCTGCAGCTTCAGAGAACAGGGCTGGTAAACAGTCTCCTAGGAGCACAGCCGCTTCTGCCTGTTCCCCAATCCAGAAGCTGGAGCTGCATGCCTTACTGCAGGGCCCAAATTCCAGACCAAGTTCTAGTTCAGTTATCTATTGCTGCAATGCAGCTATCTTGGATATCAGTGTCTTACAAATAAATATTCTATCCTATATCACAAATATATAGGCCAAAAATGGTCCGGGATCGAGAGAGAGAGAGCAATTCTTCTGCCCTGTGTATTGTCACTGAAGGGTCATTTGATAGTAGGCAGCTGGTGGACGGATTGCCGGCTCCAAGATGGCAGCAGTCACAAGCCTAATTAAACCTGGCTGGAAATGCGGGTGCCTGGGCTCAGCTCGGCCACCCTCCCTTTCCACATATCTGGTCACTCAAGTTGCTGGATACCTTACATGGCAGCTCAGGGAGCTGACTGTTTTCAGGGAGAGAGAGGAATCTATTAGTGTCTTAGTAAAAGTGCCCGGAAAGCAAAGTAGTGCTTTCATTAACTGCATTCCATTGGTCAAACCAGCACAGTCTGTCCAGATCAGAGGGTCACCTCACCATCGGATGAAGGTAAGAGAATCTTTGGCCATCCTTAATCTTCCAAAAAAGATCAGGGATTTTATAGTCATGCTTTAATATAAATGATTCTGTATTTGCAGACTATTTTCAATCATGACAAATAAGGAATGGACAAATGCATTGTTAAAAATAATCAACCACACTAGCAACATAAATATTGCATCTAGATAATAGAAATATTTACAATTCCCCAGAAACAACTCTTCAGAAATGACCAAAGGACCAGAACAGTGCCATCACAAAGAGGCGAATGACCAATAATCACATTAAAAGGGTCTCAACGTCATCTTCAGAGAAATAGGAACTGAAATAACAAGGAGATACCCCTTCACAACACCTAGAATTGCTAGAATCAAAAAGTCTGACCACATCTGAAACTCATGTAACTCTGTGTCAACTATACTTCAGTTAAAAAAAAACAAAAACAGGGGTGCCTGGGTAGCGCAGTCGTTAAAGCGTCTGCCTTCGGCTCAGGGCGTGATCCCGGCGTACTGGGATCGAGTCCCACATCGGGCTCCTCCGCTGTGAGCCTGCTTCTTCCTCTCCCACTCCCCCTGCTGTGTTCCCTCTCTCTCTGGCTGTCTCTCTGTCACATAAATAAATAAAATCTTTAAAAAAAAACAAAAAAACAAAAAACAAAAACAAAAAACCATGTGGGTGAGGGGGTGGAGCTACTTAAATTCCCAGATTATTAGTGGAAGTATAAAAATCATTCAACTGCTTTTGGAAATTTTTTGCCATTTTGTTATAAAATTAAACTTATGTTTACTTTATGATCCAGCAGTCTGACCACTATGTATGTAAGAGCAATGAGTACATAGGATTCCAAAAACTCGTACGTATTTATCCAGCTCCAAAGCATACTTGCACAAGCCTGTGTTTTATAGTTGCTATGTATATATTTGGTATACCCATCAATGTGAGGAAGGAAAATTTAGAGATATTTGTATATTTACAAATATACAGTAATGAACCAAATGAACAGTGATGAACCAAAATTATCTTGAGTGAAAAATTCTAGATACAAAAGAAAACATACTGCGTTATCCAATTTGTAGGGAAAAAACCCAAATAGATAATAACCTATAGTAATAGAAATCAAAATGTTGTTTGCTTCTGGGGAGGGGAGGGTTGACTAGAAGAAAGCAAAAGGGAGTTTTTGGTTCTCTTACGCTCATTATTTCTCCTACTTGGGATGCTCTTGTCCCAGAGTTCTGTGCGACTAATTCCTTCAGTTCCTTCAAATTGTTCACCTCCATTATCTCTTCATCTGTGTCTGGCTTAATTTACTTGTCATAATGTCCTCCAGGCTCATCTCTGTTGTAACAAATGGTGGGATTTCTTTTTTTTTTTAATGGCTGAAAAATATCTCACTGCATATATGTACACCATAATTTCCTTAACATTCATCTGTCAATGAACACATGGTATGTTTCCGAATCTTGGGTGCTGCTCTGTATCTGGGAGAGTAAATATCTCAAGATCTTGATTTCATTTCCTCTGGGTATACACCCAGAAGTGGGATTGTTGGCTCATAGTAGTTCTATATTTTGAAGAAATGTCACACTGTTTTGCATAATGGCTGTACCAGTTTACGTTCCCACCAACAGGGCACAAGGATTCCCTTTGCTCCACATCTTTGCCAACACTTGTTATCTGTTGTCTTTTTGATGATAACCATCCTGACAGGTGTGAGGTGGAATCTGCACTGATTTGCACTTTCTTGTTTGTTCTTTACTTGATCTATCCTCTGATGGCTCATCCTAGAACTCTTAGGGCTTCAGCTGTCTCATACCTCAAAACTTTCCACAGACCCCTGTCTTTGAACTCCTTATTTTCCCCCGTGCAGCCAGTGACTACCTCCACATGTAACTATTTTAATTGATTCTCAAAATATTTCTGAACTATATGCAAGTGACGATATTATGTCAGTTGTGGGGAAAACAAAACCCAAAACACCTAAGATAAATAGAATCTTTAACTAGAAAGTGTTAATGCCTGAGAATGAAACTCTACTTATTCATTATAATGCAGTGTCCAAAGCACTACCAAAAAGAGACTCTTTGCTTTGTTTCAATTAATTTATTGCTAATGTATTTGACACATATTACTTTAGTTGATTTTAAGTTAAAAATGAGAAATTCACTTTCTGTTATAACAAGGTCAAATAGTTTGTTTTCCCAAAAATTTATTTCCTTTGATTCTGTGAAGATACAGAGAGACCTTCCACCACACACACACACGCGTTCCATTTTGTGTTTGTTTGGGGAGAAGTTCTGCTAGTTTTAGAGAAGTCTTGCCAATAGATTGAAACTGATTTAGAAGAGATTTACTTTAAAACCAATAGGCAGTATCTATATTACAATATCTGTGGTTTTAAAATTTTTTTATTTTTTGTTTTTGCATTCCTATCCCTCTGAGTTCGTGCTCATCAATCATACTGGGAAGCTGACTTATATTCTCCACACTTCACCACTAACTAAATTAGAGAGCTGAAAAACTTACTCAAAGTTTAAAATGTGATAAACGTAATCAAATTGCTCTAGTCAAATTCTAACAGTGGTGAATAGATGACACTAATTACCTTTTCTTATTATGCTACAAATGTGGTTTACTCCATCTTTATTCATGAAGAAATATCATGCATCCCACTAAGGGGACTGCAGCAAGATGTAATATTGGCTTATTTGTTTCCTTAGTCTTACTTCTTTCTTTTACCAGCATCCGAGAGCTGTAATTTTAAGCTGCAATATATTTATATGCAGTACTTTTTTTTTCTATCCACTTTGGAAGATAATTGTTACTCACTGCAAAGATTCACAATTCTACATAAACAAATGCTTTTAAAACTCCAGTAAAATGATGGAATTTTATTTGATGAAGCTTATTTTTGTTTTGGAGGGAGCAAGATTGTTTCAAATCAGTTAGCTTGGAAAACAAGTGGGGCCTGTGCAAGGAAAATGCATCAAGATGAGATAAATCATACCATTCTTTCTAGAAAAAATACAAATATACTACTTCTCAAACATGTACATTTTTACATGGGGAACTTTTTCTGTAATTCACCTTGAGAATAGTTTACGGGAAATAACTGGTCGAACTCACTTACATGCTGTTTGGCTTAAATAATTCGCATGCGCACTTCCAGAGGTCAATATAGAGGGAGGTGCATAGGCTCGTCGCTGAACGATTACACACTCATTCTTCACATCAAGTGGTGTACAAAGGAAATTTATGCAGACACTTGATTTTGTCAGACAGCCAACCTCTGCTTTGTCTTTTTGCTTGCAAGGAGAAAACACCTGAGTATTTCATTGTGAGTCTTCAAAACTCACTTTAGGATATTAAAACAATAAACAGAATAACAGATAAACAATAGACAATTGATTAATTTTAGAATCTTGGAACCTTGGAATTTCAAATACGTCCATAGGGGGTTCATCTGCAGTTCAGTGAAGGAGATTTACACACGAAGAGAAATTGGAAGTTGTTACCTGACACATGGAAGTTGAATTGTTGAGAATGATTTCTGATTCCCCCAGAAACAACTCACATGGGGATATCAGATAAGGACCAAAAATAAAATAAAGCTTGGAAAATAACTAGCAGGACAGGAGAAGCTGGTACACAGGATACTCAGGCAATCTGGTTTTGGGCCTAATGTTCCAGCTTATTAACAGTACATCCTGGGGCGCCTGGGTGACTCAGTCCTTAGGCATCTGCCTTTGGCTCAGGGCGTGATCCCGGGGTTCTGGGATCGAGCCCCACATCAGGCTCCTCGGCTGGGAGCCTCCTTCTTCCACTCCCACTCCTCCTGCCTGTGTTCCCTCTATCGCTGGCTGTCTCTCTCTGTGTCAAATAAATAAATAAAATCTTAAAAAAAAAAAAAAACAGTACATCCTTTCAGGGGCATGTGGGTGGCTCAATCGGTTAAATGTCTGCCTTCGGCTCAGGTCATGATCTCAGGGTCCTCGGATAAAGCTCCACCTCAGGCTCCCTGCTTCTCCCTCTCTCTCTGCAGCAACCCCTGCTTGTGCTTTCTCTCTCTCTCTGCCAAATAAATAAATAAAAATAAAAAAACAGTACTTCCTCTCAGTTTTAAAAGTGACAAATAATGCAATTACAAAATGGGGAGAGGACCTGAATAAACATTTCTCCAAGGAAGACATACAGAAGACCAACAGACACGTGAAAAGTTGCTCAACATTACTCATCATCAGGGAAATGCAAACAAAACTACCATAAGATACCACCTCACACCTGTCAGAATGGCTAACGTCAAAAAGACAAAAAATAACAAGGGTTGGCGAGGATGTGGAGAACCAAGAGCACACGTGGACTGTTGGGAATGCGAACTGGTGCAGTCAATGTGGAAAGCAGTATGGAAGTTCTTTCAAACACTAAAGTAGAAATATCATACGATCCAGTAATTCCACAACTGATTTTTTTACCCAAAGAAAACAAAAATGTTAATTCTAAAAGATACCTGCACCCCTATGTTTATAGCACCATTATTTACAACATCAAAGACATGGAAGCAGTCCAAGTGCCCACTGATAGATGAATGGATAAAAAAGATGGGGTATATATACAATGGAATGTTACTCAGCTATTAAAAAAAAATGCTATCATGCCATTTGCAAAAACATGGGTGAACCTAGAGGATATTATGCTAAGTGAAATAGGTCAGATAGAGTAAGACAAATACCATAAGATTTCACATATATGTGGAATCTAAAAAATAAAACAAATGAACAAAGCAACAAACAAACATAAACAGACTTAAATACAGAGAACAACCTGAGGTTGCCCGCCAGAGAAGAGGTGGATGGGGGGATGGCGGGATGGGTGAAAGAGATAAAGGGGATTGAGAGGTACAAACTTTCAGTTATAAAATAAACGAGTCACAAGATGAAAAGCACTGGGAATACAGTCAGTGATATTCTAATAATGCTTTCGGTGACAGAGGGTGACTACACGTACTGTGGTGAGCGCTGAGGAATGTACAGAATTGTTAAATCAGTATGTTGTACACCTAAAACGAGTACAACGTTGTATGTTAGTTACATTGTATGTTAGTTCTACTCCAATTTAAAAAGAAAAAAAAGGTGACGTGGTTCAGATGTGAAATTAGGCAGGCACTCTATGTATGCGCAATTATAATGGATTTATATTTTATCTTCAAAGCAAATGAAGCCTTAGCAGGATCTTACATAGAGAAGTTACTTAATGTAATTCATGCTGTAAAACCACATGACCTTGGGCGAATAACTGATTGCAGCTAGCAAAGAATAGAATGAGGTCAAGAGTGGCTCAAATGGGGAAGGGGGAAGGTGGTGTGGGATTAAGTCAGACTCTGGTTTTGTCATTCCTCATGAAATCTTTTGTTGCCCTCATGTGATGGGAAGTTTTGTCAAGCATTAGGTGGTTTAATTATAATATCAATGTTAGTCTTCAAAACATCATTCTGGCTGTTGTGTGGAGATTCATTGTACTGCCACCACCCACCATGGAAGCAGGGAGAGTAGTTGGAGCTGATTGTGACTTTCCAACAAGAAGCAATGGGCTAACAGTGGAAGACAGGAGTGGGTTTGACATATGTGCTGGACAGAATTGACCACATGTGCTAACAGATTCAGTGACGCCTATGGGGAAAGTGGCATTAAAGATGACTTCTGGAACTACTGGTTAAGCAGAGAGATGGGGGTTATTTAGATAATGGGCTAGGAATGTACAGGATGGGGAGGGAAAAATGTGTTCTGCTTATAAACTCTAAGTTTGGTAAATCTTGGAACATCCAAATCAGAATGGTAAACTATACGTGCAAGCTTGGTAATCACAGGGCATTGAGGCAATGATCTAAGTTTGGGGATTGTTAGAATATAGGTGATATTTAAAATTAAATGACTGTTTGCCCCTAGACTCATATGAAGTAAATTTTGAAGAAAAAAAAATACACTATAGATACACTTTCTGATGACAAACAAATTTTTGCAACCCCTACATTTTTTTTTAATGTAAATTAATGGAAGAGTTTAGAATTATTGGGCCATACTGTTTTCCAAAACTCTTTTAGTAGTTATCGATTGCTCTGTTGTCTTCTGGGAGCTGTGTTGCTGGGGAAGGGCTGAGACTAGCCTGGTTTTGCCTGGAAGGTGATGTGTTCATTCTCTTTTGAAATTGGTCATTTTTTTTCTTTATTGTTAGAGTTCAAAAAAATTATCAAGATATGCTTTACAGGTGATTAAATGTAAATAACTTAATTGATCTTTTGTGTACAATTTCAATGTGCAGATGCAGGCAGGTCTTCCCGAATCCAAGGTGGCCTCCTGTGTTTCTGTACACATTTCCATTGAATGCAGTACACTCCCTGGAGTGTGGACTATGGAAAATTCCTGTTCCATAACTTGGCTCTCTAGCATCGGTAATCGCATAACTTTTTCTTCAATTTAGTTAATTTTGTCCTTCCCTTTGCATTTTGGAAAAGTTTACCTTCCTACCAAGTCCCCATGTCAGTGACTTGGTTCCAGTATGTTTTATATTCTTCATTGATTTTACTCTTTTAGGCATTTTCACATCATTATTTGCACACTTTAATTAGCTTTTCAAGCTCTTGTATTTTTGAAGTTGATCCTATTTTCCTTTATATTCTGTAATCATTTGTTTCTTAAAATATATGCCTTCTTTGATTTTCTTCACAAAAGGGTTTTTTTTTCATTTGATAGAATAAGTATCATTAAAAGGAATGTTTTTCATCTCTTTCTTTTACATATTTTTTCCTCTCATTAAGTGATGCATTTACATGTAATTTTATATAATGAGTATATTTTTAAAATATTTCGTACTAATCTATTCTTGCTTTAAAATATTTTGACCTATCCCTCTTAGCTACCTTCTTCTGCTGGTGAAGCATCTGAAACCTGGTTGGCTGACAAAGTATATTATCTACGAAGTACACAGAGTGTATAATCTACTTTCTCTCATTAAAAGGGGCTGGGAGCATCATAAAATTTCATCACCACATGTACTTCCCTAAATATGTCAAACACATCAAATACTGTAATTGGCAACCTGTATGTACATCTTACACATTGAAGAAGTTCTCCTCATGTTTAGATTTTTATTCTCACTAATTGAAAATTTGCTGAAAATTAGCATAAGAGTAATCTCATGGCTATTGGGCTCATACTTGATGGAGCCACTTGGTGCGTCTGCTTTTACCTAAGGCGACACCATGACACCGAATGCCTGAAAACAGTCTCAACCCTAATGAGATGTGCGACGGAACTAAGCATCTTCACAGAGTGTGCATGGCACCTTCAAATTTAACTCATCTTCCTGCCGGAGAGAGTCTACCATTCGCGTTCTACATGTTTCTTCCTTGTCTTCCTGGACTCTTTCTGTCTGACTTCTACTTCTAAATAATGAAGGTTGAATTTTTACCAAAAATGAATGCTTAGTTTCCACTAACTTGTACAAGGCTCTCAGGAAAAGTTGTCTCCCAGTTTCCTCTTTGTAGTACTTTCATTTTTGGATTTTATCTACTTTTTTTCCTAATCTTCCCAAATTCTGTTGTGTGAGATCGAGACCTTTCCTTTTCATTGAGATTTGCTCTGCTACACATGTGTTAGTGGGGTTCATTTTGGTTAGTTTTACAGAGGGTAGAAGGTGTTGTTTTGCATTTTGCTGCCGTTATTAGAGATTAAAGAAGAATTAAAGATAAATTGATACCTTTATATTTTCAGGAAGCTTTAAGTATTTGTGTCTAAGTCAAGAAAAGTGTTTAAAATCAGACAGATGGGTACTTTTTAAAATATGATTGCATTTATGATATTTGCAAACCTTGTTTTCTCTTTGTCCAGGTGATTCTGTCTATTGAGTTCATTGTCTATGAAAAGGGTATGTCTATTGTTTTTCTTTCAGGTGTTTTTCTATGAATAAAGACTATTAGGTGGAGCAAAGTATATTTGCACAATAAACATGCAGTTGAATAACAGATAACTCTCCAACATATTGTTTTTCTAGAAAATGAAATTAATACAAACAATTCAGTATTGTTTAGTCTTCATCACTCAGTGTAAAGTTCTTTCACATTTTTGTCAAATATCATTTTTCTTGTGTCTTTATAGTGTCCAACATATGCTTAGACAGAGAATCCTTGAATTTGGTAGAGATTGGAAGAGCATTCATACATTGTCATTCAGAGAGCCAATGTCATTCAAAGGAGTATCTTGTGTGATTCAATGCACTTCACTGGCAGCACAAAATTACTTTACATACGCTATAAATAGAAGGCTTCGTTATCATGTATGGGAGTTGTCCTATCGAGGTAATTTATTCAAGAGATGGTTAGAGTAAGAGACCAGGCTTTTGTTGTAGGGATGGAAGGAGAACAGTGGAGAAGTATTGAGACCAATTCAATTGATGGGCAGTGTAATGTCGGTGATGATCATTTTCTTTGCTTTGGGTTAAAGTAGATGGAAATGGTATTAAAGAAGATGAAGGGGAAATATGTGTTGCAAGGATGGTATAAAGAAGATACGAAAACTTTGGAACAGTGGGCTTATTTGGGGACATACAAAGTTTTCTATGCTGGAAAGATAACCAAATACTTCCATTGAGAATTTGCGCTGCATATAAATACTATTTATCGATTTCTTTGGATCAGCTCCTCTATTATTTTTTATAATTTTTTAAAAGATTTTATTTATTTATTTATTTATTTATTTATTTATTTATTTATTTATTTATAAGAGTGAGAGAGAGCATGAGCAGGGGAAACGGATTTATTTATTTATTATTTATTTATTTATTTATTTATTTATTTATTTATTTATTTATAAGAGTGAGAGAGAGCATGAGCAGGGGAAACGGCAGAGGGAGAGGGAGAGAGATAATCTCTCAAGCCAATTCTGTGCTGAGCAGGGAGCCCACACAGGGCTGGACCTCAGGACCCTGAGATCATGACCTAAGCTGAAAGCAAGAGAAAACTAGGTTTGCAAATATCATAAATGCAATCATACTTTAAAAACTACCCATCTGTCTGATTTTAAACACTTTTCTTAACTTAGACACAAATACTTAAAGATTCCTCAAAATATAAAGGTATCAATTTATCTTTAATTGTCATTTTAAAAAATGTCATTTAAAAAACACATTTTTATGTAAATAAGGAAAATAGAAACCATTGGTTTTGAGTCTAAAACAGAGTTTCTCATACAAATGTCTTTTATAATGATGTATAGCCTTGAGCAGGTAGGGAACAAAACCCACTCAGGAGCAAAGTATACTTTAATTAGCTGTGAATACTTCTCAAGGCCATCTTTAAACACTTGTACTTCATTGCAAGACAGAGAAACAGTAATTAATAAAAGAGTCTCTCTAGAAAAGAAATTAGTCAGAAATAATTTTTTGTTAAAATTGCTGGCACTGAGGACATCCAGTGTGACAGGAGTTGGCCGCCTCCATCTGTTGCTAGTCTCAGTCTCTGCTCCCAGGACACTGTTCAGAGATTGTCATGCTCCCTCCATTCAAGTAAAAAAGCAATAATCAACAACTCCATCAGGTAAATGGAAGTGTGAATAGCATTCAATATGCAGGTATAACTGAGGAAAATCATTCTGTGCACCTGGTCTTTTTTTTTTTTTTTCTTTTTTTGTATTTGAGAATTGACATCTAAGGCTTATAAAGACAGTGCATTCTCCCAGTGATGGCCACACTGGATTTCAATTGCTCTTTTTTATCTCATTAGAAGTGGAAAAATGTGTTCATACTTAATGACTATCTATTGTATTAATTTAGTCAACTCTGACAGTAAAATCCTATTGACTTTATTAATGAATCATTGCTTATCACTCATAGAAACATTTAAAGTCACACTTTATATAATTTGCCTTAAGTTACAAGAACATTATAAAATATAATGCTTCAGTGTGTTCTGACATGGTTTAAAATCTATTTTCTATTTATTTATATTTCTAAAGGTATTTATTTATTTGTCAGAGAGAGAGAGCACAAGTAGGGGAAGCAGCAGGCAGAGAGAGAAGCAGGCTCCCCACCGGGCAGGCAGCCTCATGCAGGGCTCCATCCCAGGACCCTGGGCTCGGGACCTGAGCCAAAGGCAGATACTTAACCGACTGAGCCACCCAGGCATCCCTTAAGATCTATTTTCTATTGAAGAACAGTTGATCTTTCCAAAGTTAGCTGCAGTCTCTTCCTTTCTCCTTCACATTACACTCTATTAAAATGTTCTTTCAACATGTCTCAAATACAAAAGAGAACACTAAATATGGTCACACGGCTTAATCAAGTCCAAAACGAATTTGAAGAGTTTCAAGAAACTTGAAAGCCTGCAGAGGCCTTACCATAAAATCTCCAATACATATAAATTAATTGTAAGAAGGGGGGAAGAAAGCATGGCATCCAAAGATTTGTATTTTGCCAAAAAACCTCAATGATTAAATGGACTTCTTTTGTAATTCTTACTACTAGATTTGTTCAATGTAACTGGTGTTGTGGAAATTAATAAGAAAATTAAAGGTTCTAGAAAGAAGTGAGTTTCAGTTTTCAACATCTATTTTGGCCTTCTGTTTGACTTTCCTGCGTGGGTGCATGGTACCGGTAGAACAGCACTATGGACATCGGCACTGTGTGGTAAAGTGAGGAAATTATTACCAGAGTACTGATTTACTCAACACCTCGTTTTTTGGCACTCAAAATATTTTACTTGAGAATGCACTTCATTTACTCATAAGGAATTTAAGTTGAATAAGACAAGAAGTGAGGAAAGTAGTGTCATGTTTGGTCTGCTGTCACCAACGTGGCTCAACACTGATTATGGTCAGCATATTTACAAGTAAGTAGCGAGTGAATGCATCCCACGTGACCCCGGAGCTGAAGTAGGAATGCATGATGACTTGTTTGAAAGGTCTGACGGTTGGAAGTGGAGTTCAGAAAACCTAGACTGTTCAGTGGGTGGAGGGTGGTCAACTAACAGAGGACCCTCATGGCATGGATTGTTCACATTGGTACTCAAGTCACCCGGGTCTTATTTTCTTATTTTCTACTTACTGAAAATTTTAAACTGTTTTCTGCATTGGGGATTTTGTATGTTCTCAATCCTTTCCCTTGGAGGTTTCCCCCGTGTACTCTTACTAATTGGCTCAAATACCACATCACTGGAGAAGTGGTCCTGACCACCCTCCTCCATGTAGTGTCTTACAGTTATTCTCCACCATCATGCTTGGCTTGCTCTGTATTTGCTTGTATCCATGGGACTTGATGGTCTAGAACATAAGTTCCATGAAGGTAGGAATGTTGTCCTTCTCAATCAGTACTCAATCCCCAGCACTCAGCAGAGTGACTGGCACTCAGTTAGTCT
The DNA here is from genome assembly GCF_017311325.1 of Ursus maritimus. Lineage (NCBI taxonomy): Eukaryota > Metazoa > Chordata > Mammalia > Carnivora > Ursidae > Ursus > Ursus maritimus. The sequence goes on from NW_024424230.1 coordinate 6,167,715, forward strand.
CAAATAATTGTTGATTAAAAAAAGCAAACCGAATACTTTTTAATCAAGAATGGATAGCAACATACTAGCTTTGAAATAAATGCACAGGGACTAAAAAACCATGGAGTTAAAGAAAGATGATTGAAGAGAATCACAAAGTATAAGCAGATCAAGAGCTATGAAAAAAAATAGAATTCTTTCAAACAACTTCTCTCCATAGACATTCCATATCCAGATGGTTTTATGGGTGAATTCTTATAAATTTAGTGGAATAAATAACTCTCATACTGTTTATACTTTTCAGCAGCACAGAGAAAAAAGATAGCTCCTCAATATATTTACAAAACTGCACTATGCTGACAAGGATGCCACAAAGAGATTATTTTACTTATAAATATTGATTCAAAGTCATAAATAAAACATTAACACATAGAACCAAATAAAATATCACATGAATAATACACCCAAACAAACAGGATTTATTTTGGCAAGGTAGGAATGATTCAGAACCAAGAAATTAACTAAATATATTTCACAATATTAACTGGTCAAAATAAGAAAAGTACAAAAATGTTTACTGACTTGGAAAAGGCATCCCTGTTGCAATAGTCCACCAAAATGTGAAAAGAGGAAGACTTTCTTAGCGCGATGAAAAAGTGTAGACCAAACAGCATAATGCTTAAAGGTGAGACTTGATAAGCACGCTAATTAATAAACAGGAAGAAGATGAAGCTTTCCCTATTTTTTTAAATTTAATGGTGTCCTGAAATTTCTCACCAATTCAGTGAGACAGATAAATAATATAAAAAGTATATCTTTTAAAATGATGAAAAATCAATATAATAATGTAAACATGAAATAATTCAGTGAGTAGTCTACTTACAAAATAATCTAAGTCAATAGCCTCTTCATATATAACAAAAATTAGGTCAACGAGGAAAATTCCATTTGTAATAATAAATACAATATGAAGGAAAATAAACAGCAAAATATACTCAATATACATAATTATGTGAAAATATGCAGAGGACTGAAAATGTCTAAATGATGGCACAGCTTAAGTGACAATTTCCTTCAATTTAATTGGATATCAATGCAAACTACGTAATTAAAAATTATTTAAAACTTAACTTACAAAATTATTTTTAAAAGTTCCAATAATGCATATGAAGTAATAATGAATCATGTGGATTAATGATATATATTAGTAGCAAAATAGCACATTTAAAAGTATCCAAATTTTGTATCTCATGACAGTTCAATTTTGTATCAGTAGAAAAATTAAAGGGGGGGTGCAGGGACCATCAGCACATGTTTAGTCATTATCACAAAATAAACTCAAGACAGCAACAAGTGTTAAAATGTGATAAGGCATTATAAACATTTTAGAAGAATATATGAGTATGTACACATGTAATTTTGAGTTGAGGAAAGCATCTTTGTAATTATTCAGCAAACATGTATAACATTTCAATATTTTAAACAATATTGATAACTTAAAATTTTAATATTTTTCTAATTTACAACACAAATTTAGAATACCAGATCTGTTTTATTTTGGTTTTGAGTTCAGACTATATTATTTGAAATTGTTTAATAGGTGTTTTAATATTTTAATAATTATTTTTCCACAGTCATTATTTTTCCTTTTGTTGAAAATATATGATTAGTTTTCATTAACAGATGCAATACACTCAAAATTTCGAAGTTTTGATTTTTATTCATCCTGTATGTAGCATTTTAAAATTATTCCATGAAAATTTAACATAGATGTCTAATGGTTAGATGTTGATCGTATCTCATATTTTTCTAAAAATGCTTGTTTATATTGAGTACAATAATTTTTGCACTGGATGGTTTATTATCTTTTCTTTCTTTTTTACTTATTTTTAGCATTGAATTATGTATGGGGTATAAGTACTCAGCAGTAAAATGCATGTAAGATAACCATCATATAATTACATAATTATATGAGCAAGATAATTTTGAATTTCAGCTTTCCTGCTGTTCCTAAACATGAAAGATAATTTTGATTTAATATTAAAATGACCAATTAAGTGCATTCTGTGACCGCTACTTTGCATAAGAGATCTCATATAATCTTCACAAAAGAGGTTTGGAGTAAGCATTAGCTTTTGTGTTTTATACATTTCATAGGACAGATTTTAAGGCATCCGAGCAATGTGGTAAACCATGGAGCCGGGGTTTGAAATTAGGTGCATCTGACCCTATTCACAAGGATTGCTGATGACACATGATGTTCATAATGTGGAGAAATGGCTGTGATTACCTTAGCACTTCATCTTAGGAGATACATAAGAATAAATATGTGTAAACGCTTACCCACTCCAACAAAAGCTGAACTGATGCTTATTGGATTTCTAATGGAGGAATTTCAACCATTTTTCAAGAGGATGATCTATCATTTTCTCAAGTCTCTTCCAACACTGAGATGTTAGATAAAAGGCAAGATACTGAGAAGTACTAAATACAAACAAGACCATACTCTCAAAATGTCTTCATTAGCAGTACAAAAATAAGAAAAAAAATGCAAACTATATGTTAAAGTCTCTCAAGAGAATACTATAAAAATGTCACAGTAAAATGTGATAAAGTTCTAAATGTACTGGAATTTGATGAAGGAATATGTTTTTTGTTTTTTTTTTTTAAAGATTTTATTTATTTATTTGACAGAGAGAGAGACAGCCAGCGAGAGAGGGAACACAAGCAGGGGGAGTGGGAGAGGAAGAAGCAGGCTCATAGCAGAAGAGCCCGACGTGGGGCTCGATCCCGCAACGCCGGGATCATGCCCTGAGCCGAAGGCAGAACGCCCAACCGCTGTGCCACCCAGGCGCCCCTGAAGGAATATGTTTTTAAATGTGGAGAGCGATTTGCTTAGGTAATATGTACAAGTAGTGAAAGCCTGAATTTTGGGACCAAACAGATATGGATTGGGGTCTAGCTTAAACGCTTGCCATCTTTCAACTTTGTGAAGTTACTAATCAATGTTTCTTCCTTAAAAAAAAAGAAAGAAAGAAGCAATAAAAAAATTATCTGAATTCCTGGTATACTTAGTGTAGTAGATTACGTTATTGTTCCTAATTCTTTACTTCCCTGCCACGTAACTTGGTTGAATTTCCGACTGAAGTGGAGGTTGGACATGTGATTTTCTCTGACAAATGTACTCATAAGAGACAGGGTATGAACAGAGGAGTAGTTTAAATATGTTTGTGTTATTTTGCTTGCCCTGTCAGACTTCTACTAGTTCTAAGAACATGACCTGAAGACCTGGAGAGTCATTACCCCATGTAAAAGAACACAGGAAGAGCAGTCGTGACCCCAACAGACAGTAGTGGGCAAGTCCAGCCAAACTGAGACCAAATCAGCCAAACTCCAGCCAACGGCAGACATGTGAGTAAAAAAAAAAAAAAAATTGTTGAAATAAAACACTAAGATTTTGAAGTCGTTATACAGCAAGAACTGATTAGTACATCTATTCTTGATGTTTTCTAACTATTTCTTCTTATGTCTCACTAGGTCTGTGCCCATAGAAATATACAAACACAAACGTATCCAAATTCATCATTTACAATCTTTTTTTAAAAAGATTTATTTATTTGAGCGAGCGAGAGAGAGAGCACAAGCAGGAGGATGGGCAGAGGGAGAGGGAGAAGCAGGCTCCTGACTGAGCAGGGTGCCTGACGTGTGTCTCATGGCCTGAACTGAAGGCAGATGCTTAACTGACTGAGCCACCCAGGCGCCCCCATCATTCTTAATCTTATTGTGGACATTTTTTCTTTCATTGTTCACATTTGTAAATATATGCTGGGATAGTAAAAGAAATATTTTTTCTTTATTTTTTGTTCTTTTTGTTAAAAGATTTAACATAAGGGTTCAGGTAATGTTCATTTCTGTGAGGGCTAGTTCATCATTTATGTGCTGTTTTCACATAATAGAAGATTTTGAGATGAAATATTGCAACACAACCTTGTTATACTTCCACATTAAGAATGCAATTTACATATTACATGAGAGGGTAAATCTGTGGTAAAAATGGAAAAGAAAGAAGCAGAAAATGTAGCTCAGACAACCTCTCTACAAACAAAGAATTAAGCAGAGTAAGTGAATTTGCTATTAGCTTATTATAGTAACTTGTCACTTTCCTCTTAACGTGTCAGCTTTTTCCCTCACGAAAGTGGATAATAAGAGGACTTAAGTAACTCTCAGACTTCATCTAATGGGTGTACTTTCTTTTCTACAGTTATCATTTTCCAGTAACCCCTAATTGATTTCTATCTGTCATCGGAATAAAAACAAGCCCGCAAAAGTATACCTCCCTAGATAATACTAACTTTGAAAGTTTTGTTTGAATCTCTTAAAAATCTTATCATAATCAGAGAAAATTTTAACAATCATTTGGGCTCAGGGGTCCAATAAAATAATCCTTTTCTTTCCATATTGAGTTCACAGCACATTGAAAGACTGCCACATAAATCAGATGGATGGATGAAAAAAAAAAATCAGCTTTAATTGGTAAACCTGGAGAGCGGAATTATCAGTCCCAACATTACTGAGTTTTTATCCACCCGGGAAAACATCAGATAGATCCTTCCAGGTAGATCAATGGTAACTTTAAGGTGAGAGCCGAAGACCAAGTATATTCTGGGTAGGGATCTGGATTATGAACTGACAGGGAAGGTTTTGAGAAAAGACTCAGCTAGTTGGTTTATTATCTTCTTTTGATTTCACGTCTCAGGCCAGGTTTTCTTCCCAGTGGTGAGGAATAGAAGGAGGGGAGACCTGAGTGGGTTTAGAAGAAGTGGTTTCAAGCAACTTAATACCATGGAAAGGATGTTCTTCCTTCACGTGGACGCCTTCGTTTGCATGTCCGTACATGCATTCCCTAAACAAACATCTCAGTGCTTCCTCTGTGAGGATCACTTGGCCTTCATCACAAAGATGAACCATATAGTCCCTGCCCTCATAGAACTTCAATTCTGAAGGGGGCTATGAGCTGTCAACAAGCTATATGATGATAAGTGCTGTGATTAAGGTCAACTCAGGATGTTGTGGCAGGAAAGATTAATGGCATTCAAAATCTGCACTTCTGTGGAGAATCACGTTCATATGCCACTAGGTGAGAGGCTTCTGGGCCTGCTCATCCTGGAATTTTGATAGAGTTTGATTCTGTGATGTAATATAGGAGAGGTGAAAAATAAATTGAATTGAGTCCATAGCTTGCCTTCTATTTCTGGTAAAATATTTAACATGTCTTCCTAAAAACAATGGTGGTACATTAACAAATTTTAACCGTGTAAGCAACATGATTAGATTTGTGTGTTTAGAAATGTCATGCTGGCGCTAGGGTGTTAAATAAATCAGAGAGGAAAGAATGGAAGGCAGTTGGGTTATTTAGAAGACTGCCAAAGCAATTCAGGTACAAAATCATAAAGGACCAAACTATGGTAGTGTCAGGAGGAATGGAAAAGTGGCTAGACATAGTTAATAAGTCATATTTTTATTCTGCCCAGCTGTTGCATTTTGTTCTGTTTTTGCTATTGTTCATTAGGACGCCATCCTTTGTTGCTTCCCTGTAATATTCTCAGACTGACTTACCCATACAGAAACCTGCTCTCTTTGGAACAGGGATGGTCACCAGTTCCCATATTGTTGAATCATTGAAATCAGTCCCCTTGGCAGCTATCACTGGTCCTATGTGTGGAAATGTATTCTAGCAGGGGCCAGTCAGCACCTTTATAATTGACATAAAGTCTTTGAGATAGAGGACAAATGGCAGTTAATTTGAGACCTGAAGAATAAGGGGAATAAGGAGATTTCTGTTTCTAAACACTAGATAGAATCTAGGCATATGAACATATAGGTCAATGGTAGAATAAGAAGGATGGTTACATGGTCTCCATACAGTTGGACTTTACGAGCATGGCTGCAAATGCAAAACAAAACAAGCTCAACAGCCCCATGAAATATGCGATGACTGAGTGATTTTACTGCATGAAAACTTTAAATGCACACATTCCTGTTGCTCAATAACATCCAAATTGAAGTATTATAAAGAAAAAAATCATTGGAAATTATAAAAGGAAGATTAGAGGCAGACATAAGTTTCATGTCCTTGAATTTTTTTAATCTCTTAAAAGCTAATCAGAAAAGATAAAAATCTCCACCGGAAAAGGATCAGAAGACATGATCATTCACAGAAAAATAATAGTGTGTTCAAATTACAAGACAAAAATTTCAACCTCATTAAAAATAAAAAGTGTGAAATAAATGCAAAAATTAATAAGTATTTTGCCCATGAAAAAGTAAAGAAGTAAAAATGGAAAAAACTGCTCACCTCAAATAATAATCAAAAAGTAACTGAACGGAATGCAATACATTATTTCAATATTTTGAAATAATGAACTGTTGGTAATCCAGCCATACATCTCAAAAACTCAAAATTTACCATATCTTTACTACTTTTCCAAAGGAAATTATGATGCATGTATAAAAAATTACAGAAAGATTTTTATTATAGAGAAGTACACTACTGCAGTAAATTACTATCACCTTATACAGTCAATAATAAGGTTACATTTTATTTCTTCCATGGAATGAGATTCATTTAGTTAATTAAAAGTGATATAGTGGGAGACTTTATGTATAATATTAAAAGTAGACATACTTTTGGAGAGACTTAGTTTTGAAATATTTGCTTCCCAGTATTACTCATTCTCATAAATCCCCACCAGGATATGCTTGGGGGGAGGGATACTCCATAATACATAAATACACAGATTCCACCAAGAGTTTCACCATTCTTAATGACAAAGAAAAGTCTAGTAATCACAGTAGCTAAAATATACCATCAATAATCTAGCATACACAAAGGAACCTGTGTTGCCTAATTTGCATTATTCAATTTAATGTTGCCAAGGGTTATGGGGTGGGTGGGCATTTTCTAAAGATTTTATTTATTTATTTATTTATTTATTTATTTATTTCAGAGAGAGAGAGAGAGCAGGAGAGAGAGGGAGAGAGAAGCAAACTCCCTTCCTCTGAAGCAGACTCCATGCTGAGCACAGAGCCTGACGTGGAACTTGATCTCACAGCCCCCAGATCATGACTGAAAGATGATGACCTCTGCCAAACCAGGAGTCCGATGCTTAAACAACTGAGCCACCCAGACGCCCCAGGGGTGGGGGTGCATGGGTATTAAGTTTTTGTGTCATCGTGTTTTATTCATTGCCTCCTCTTTGTTTCATGTTGGCTGACTATTTGCTAGGCCACCACAGATTTTAAGGAAAAGAAACATGCCCAGAGGATTCTGAAGGATGAAGTTTTGTTGCAATTACACTTAGGGTAGAAATAAGAAATACAACACGACTGGGCTGCTCACGTGTCCAGGACTCATGAAACTGACGTTTAGATGGGCACAACAGTTGTTAACACTGTCCTGATGAATCAAATGTCAGTGCGACAATCTTACTTCTGAAGCCCTGGTTGCTTTTACTGTATTGCCATTCTCAGATTGTTCCTGTGACAAACTGACTGCTGTCTCAGTCTTCACTCTATGTCACACATTGTTCTTAAGAACATCTCTTTGTGGAAGTTAGATTTGGTCTAGCTACTACACATATATTCTCTTTCTACCTTTTCTTGAAACTCCCCCGGAGAGTGACTTTGGGCCAATGACAGTAATCTCTCTGTTGGCAGAGCACTTGGTTAAATATAGTCCAAAGCACAGTGACTTATGTACAAGGAGCCACAATCTGGTGATTTGCTACATGAAGTGTCAACTCATCGGTATGAAGATGAAGAGAAGTGGATGATTACTGATATAGATAAGAACTAAAAAGGACCAGATAAATAAATGATTGACAATCTTATTCAATTTTCTACTTTGAAGCCACAAATTTCAAGAATAATTGTCATATGATTATTTAAATTGAAAAATATGTTTACATTTCACAGATACATTTCCTGAGTTGAGTGTAATACTGAATGAGAAAATTTAGAAGCATCCAAATCACCAAATTTCCAATCTTGTCATAGATCTCTGGTTGACCAACAGATGAAGAGGAAAAAGAGACTTGCCTTTGTGGGACATTTTGTAAAAGTGTCATGACCCATGTGGTAAGAGACTCAGAGTAAAATATAAGTGGATACTGAGGCTTACAGAAGTAATAACGTAGTGCTCTTTCATCTCACATCAGGAAAAGCACTTACATGGTCCTTGAGTGGCATGATAAATAAAATAGCTGCATTTTTTAAAAATTCTAAACATAGAACGCATCATCCAGAAACACTACTGACCAGCATCAATGGAAGCAAAGGAAAACAACGGTGGCAGAACGTACTCACAATGTCTGCTTGAGCTCTGCAGTGCTCAATCTTCTAAGACGCCCCCACAATCCCTTCATCCTTCTATCAACACGCTTGTGTCCTCCTTCCAGTTAAATGTGATGTGAAAATAAATGAAGGCCAACCAAGTGAGGAGAAAAATAGGTTTTTTATTCTGAGCTTCTCGTAGCAAAGGAGTCAGCCACCAAGACTTGCAATTTGGCTGGCTCAAAGGCAGGCGGGACAGTGGGAACACTTCACAGAGTAGTGATAAAAGGAAGACTTCGGAAGCTCTCAGCCTGGGAAAGCTGGAGGCCAGGGCATCATATGGGATTGGTTAGGGGAACATATTTCACTTTCTCTCGTTGGTCCTCAGTTGGTCACGGAGACAAAAAATTAGAGAAGCTGTCCTGGCCATTTGAGGCTGACTGTTAACAGAAGTAAATGAATTAGCTTCCTGGATTGTCACTAGATAGAGAAAACAATCTGGTTTCTTGCCAATCTAACAAAGCAGGCTGGCTCCCTGGGTTATTTATTTCAGATAAGGAGGTCAGTTTCCGGAGCAGATTGCGGGCTCTCAATTCAGCGGGCTGTACCTAGTGACTTTCTTCTTATCAATAGAAAAACACAAAGTTCATGGAAGGTCACTCATGTGATTATGTTACGTGATCGTGACTTCCATCTTGCTAGCAGACTTTCTCTCTTGCTGGCTTTGAGGAACCAAGCTGCCGGGTGGGAATGGTCCCCATGATGAAGAACTGGGGGTCCTCTGTAGCCCAGAGCCAGTGAGGAAATATGGCCCTCAGTTAACCGTCTTCCGTGAATAGAATCCAGTCAAAACCCACGCAAGCAATCTTGGAGGCAGAAACTTCTTTTATTGGAGTCTCTGACCGACCCTGAAGGACACCTTCACTGTAGCCCTTTAAGAGACTCAGATGCCTGGGCTCCGCAAAGACTATGAGATTAAAAATGTGTATTGTTTTAAGTTGCTAATTTTTGTATAATGTGTTGGTAGCAATGTGAAAACAGTACAAGCATTAAACTCTCAGAGTTGAGATTTTCAGGTCCCAAACCAAAATTATCCCTGGTATTAAAGTATTAAAATGAAGCATGTGTGTGTGTGTGCGTGCACACACACACGTGTGTGACTGAAGTTAATAATGGATTTTTACTATTTAAACCTGATGACAATAAATATTAACTTTAAAAAAAAAAACAAAAACTCCTGGGGCACCTGGGTGGCTCAGTCGGTTAAGCGTCTGCATTTGGCTCAGGTCATGATCCTGGAGTCCTGGGATCCGGCCCTGCATGCGGGGCTCCCTGCTCAGCAGGGGAGTCTGCTTCTCCCTCTCCCCTGCTCGTGTGCTCTCTCTCTCTTGCTCACTCTCTCTCAAATAAATAAAATCTTTAAAAATAAATAAATAAATAAATAAATAACTCCTTTTTCTCATCCCATCCTCATCAGGTGACTTTCCAATGCAAAGTGAGATCAGTCCAAGAGAAGAAATGTGCAAATTCTTGCAGATCAGAAGAGTAATGAGCTCTTCGAGCTAGTTATCCTAGCTAAGGATTTCTCAGAGTAAATCAGTAAAGAGTTTTTGGTTTTGACTTTTTTCCCATTAATTAGCCAAAAGAAATGAATGGATTAATAGCTTTTTTAAAAGAATTTTAGTTCATGCAACTGTTGCATTTGTCTGTGTTAATAATAAGCTGTCGCTCTGGTGTCAAGCCCAGGTGCTGTGCTTTTTAATTCACTTTTAGTCATCCTTAGGGCTCAATCATACCTGGGCACCGACAAACCAAGTGGCTAGGCCTTCAAAGTAAAGGCCACGATATAAAAGCATGACTTAATGAAGCTGTTTTTTGAGAGCCTGAGAACCCAGTGCAGCCCTTGTCCCGCCTATTCTGTGATACTTGGTAAAGGCCCAGAATGTCGCTGTGGAAGAGGAGGAACAAAAAGGGAAAATACCAAGTATGGTGGATTTTACACCTCAACTCTTGAGCAACCAGAGCTTTAGCCTGAGTTTTACTAGACATTTCTAGATTATTTTCTTCTATCAGGCAGGAATGAATTTTAGAAGAGAACGGTAGCAAAAAGAGCTAAGAGACAAGCAAATGTACTTCCACTTCAAAGGGAGTAAAGGACTCAGGGCAGTTTCCTTCTGGTTAAGGTAAGTTTGGAATTGGAAGAAGGTTGTTCCTGAGGTTGTCAGGAGCCACCCTTGCTTGATAGACGGAGCAGTACCAGGGAACATTTTTCAGCTGATACTCCCCCGATAGCCGAAGGCGCCCTTTTGTGTTCACGCTGGCAGGGGTTATACCATGATCCTGAGAAGGGAACTTGGAATGGAAAGCAGTTATCAAGAATCAGTATCTAAGGATGAAGTATCAGTTAAGGAAGAAAAATGATCTCCAAGACATGGGAAACAAAGGAGCTGAGCCCCACGATGCTGCGATTCTGTATGGAGAAAGTTCCCGGGGCTGTGCCTACTGCAAGGGGTGGAACCCAGGTAGATTCTGGCAGTTGACTTGATTTTAGGAGAGGAAGCTGGGGCTCCTGGGAGCCAAGGTGGTAGGGTGGAGTAGACAGAGCGCTCTATGGCTCTGATGTGTCTCCTTAGGGTACTCAGTTGAGTACTGATCAGCACAACACGTGGGAGGAAACTACCTGGACTGGGCAGAGCTTCATCCAGAAGGACCCCAAGCTTTCATAGGGCCTGAGAGAGCAGGTGTTCCCTAAACCCAAACGGAAATTCTCATAATCCAGAAGTCTCATATTTCAGGAGCATCAGCTGCAATCGTGATCAATCAAACCTTTGGGTGTGATCAATATATTTATCTTGATTTTAGCAGTTGTTCATGGAGGTATTCATGTGTCAACACTTATCAAACATGCATGTCAGTTATACCTCAGTGAAGCTCTTTATATAAAGGCCAGTAGCGAGCTTGTATGGTTATTACAATACTTAAGAAGTATTCCTTGATGTAACAGTTGAATTTATTACACAGACATAACATTCAGTAAGTTTTCATTTACACGAAGCTAAAACACAAGGAAAAGTAACTTGTGAAACAAATCCCAACAACATTGGTCAGTGATGGGGTGATGGAGGGGCTGTAGACTGGAAAGGGCCTGGGGTTATCTTCTGGGAGGCTGGTAATATCTCAGCATTTGAGTGTTGGTGCCATAGTGTCCAATTAAGTATAATTTAAGTAAAAAATGTACAGTTAAGATTTGTGCCTTTTCTTATATGTAACGTTTCAATAAAAAAAATTTAAAAACCATCACCCTAAATTCCTTATTCTTTAAATCAAAGTCATGTCTTCCTAACCAAAGAAATAATGACTGTAATAAGAATATATATTAAATATAGTGCTGATGTTAGATCGTTCAAAAATTAAACATTTTACACATTTCACTAAATTTCAAAGCTATATTAAGAATACATAAAAAATAGAAAATATCATAAGTAGAGATGGCTAAATAAAGATTAATTGATTTCAGAGAGTACATAGGCTTTTCTTTATTTCTTTGTGAAATATTTGAAAGTTCTAATTCCTTGTGAATTCATTGGAACTTATGATTTATTTCATTCTCAAAATGATCAAGGACAGTAGTATGTGGTTTCGATGATGAGAATGTTCTTGGATATATCTAATTGACTTTAAAATTCTGTAAGATGTTTGGTGAAGTCGATTATGGACCTAAAATTGGAGTGAAATAAAAAAGTCACTGAAAAAGTATCCCCAGTTAAATCTGGTAGATTTAGCAACCTACACAAGCAGTGAACCAAAACTTTTTCTTTATTCCAGCAAGGCTTTGTTCAGCACCAGACTTTGTACATTTTTTCCCTTTTTATTTAAGGTCAGAGAGTTCACGTCCATTGTTACTTTTATTTTTTAACATTTGACTTCTATTTTTTCTTACTCTTTCTTTTTCTCGTTTTGCTGCATTTGCCAGATTTTCTATTGAAAAGTTTGAATAGAGCTGTAAAGGAATAGCAGGAAAAATGGCTGGGATCTCCTCACTTGTCAGATAAGTCCCAGGGTGCCTCTGCTGTCTAACCAACATATTGATTGATTTCTTTCCTCCTGGAAGTCTGTGACATTACGGCATCGTTTAAGCTCCAAAATGAAAATCCTTTGCCTTGGAGGCACACTGTTACAGGTCCGTGTCTGTAATATCCATGACTGAATATTGTTTTGCAACTTGAAATATCATCCAACAAATATTCCCCCAAATGGAAATACTGGACAGGAGCTTATTTGGGACATAGTTCATATAACGCAGATGTATTAATCACCTAATACACTAGATGACCAGTTTACTTTTTTGTTCCTCCTCCTTCTTCTATATATTTGTATATCTTTGGCTTTAACTAATGCCCATAAAACAAACAGGAGTAACATTCTTTTCCATTCAGTGTGGCTGTTACCTTTGAGAGTACTTTTTACTAAGTACATTTTAATAGAGTAGAACTTGCAAAAGTTCCCCATTTATTATAATTTTACTTCTACAATATAAGGTTTTGTGCTATTCCTTATTTCAAAATCAAATAATCAATATTTTATAGTTTGAAAATATGCTGAAAGAAGTTAATCTAACCATATATTAAGTCCATGCATGAAACACACAGAGAAAGTAATTTACTCTAGTGACTACAATATAGCATTACCTTTTTTTTTTTGCAGTTCCTTCAGAGATTCTGAGTAAAAGAAGACCAACAAAGAAATTTCAAACTTTAAAATGTATTCAGTAGATTTATTGTTACTTTGAAATTATTATTATGTAAGTAATATAAAATAAATGCATTATTATATTACTTTTAACAGCACTGAGATTTTCTCTATATAAAAAGAAATACTACCCACCTCTGATCAAAATTTAATAATTTTTGAAATATAACTAGAGCCCAGAAAATATTTATTGAATGCATACACTTTATTCTGTGGTCTGATTATTTGGCACTTCTTCCAAAATGATGACATATTTTTATGGATCCTCAGTCCCCATAATCTTTTAATGCATCAGCTTGGACTTATTCCAAGAACATCCTATCAATACAGGCTCCTCCCATAGAAATACAATAACATATGCTGTATTAGTATTTTAAATTTTAAAATAGCTTTAAACTGCAAATGAAATGTTCACATAATGTAGTTACTAGCACACTTTACAATTATTTGAAAGTTCTGCATCCCTTTCAGAATCTATCTATCTACGTATGTATCTGAAGTGTTTCATAAATATTAAATCATTCCTTCATGGCTTTAGCTGTATATAATGAAAGAATCCTAATTTATATATTAAAATTATTTTGTTACCTATATGCTCAACATTTATGTTTAAATATTTTCTTTAATGCCAAATTATTTGATTTTTCTCTTTCTTATTTGTAATTAAATAAGCTTTAAGTATAATTTAATAATTTATGGTATTACTGATCATTTGTTCCATCTGTTTATAGGCTTACTTCTTAGAGTGTGTCCATTTGGACCTTTCCGATTTCTTCGATGGCATTGGTAAATCTTTTTTTTTTTTTTTAAGATTTTATTTATTTATTTGACAGAGAGAGAGACAGCCAGCGAGAGAGGGAACACAAGCAGGGGAGTGGGAGAGGAAGAAGCAGGCTCATGGCGGAGGAGCCTGATGTGGGGCTCGATCCCATAACGCCGGGATCATGCCCTGAGCCGAAGGCAGACGCTTAACCGCTGTGCCACCCAGGCGCCCCGGCATTGGTAAATCTTAACTCCTTGTCATTTCTTTTCAGACTCAATATTTTGGAAATAGTGCTGCTAACTTGAAATTGTACAAACTCGTGTTGACTATAAAAAAGCTAAAATGTGAATTTTCTTCACTCAAAGGTATCTTTCTACAGATTATATTCCCTTTCTTCCAGTTTTTCATTATATGGTAATTAGGAAAATTAGACATTTAGCCTCTTCTGAGTATGTTGGAGTTTCTTAATTTATAGATTAGGAGGCAAGAGTTAAATAGCGGTGTTCAGATTTACATCTAGTGCATTCTAATACATTTTGAATTTGCTTCTTAAATAGGCTGACATGTGGCAAATGAAATTTAATGTTGACAAATGTAGAGTAATTCAAATTAGCCTCCGATAGAATAAGTGACAGATATAAAATTACAGATAATTGAAGTGATGCATGAAGACCTTGAAAAAGACATCCAATTGTTAACAAACTTTCAGGAAACTTCTCAAGTAAAAAGAAACTCTGTGCTCTTTCTTGAGACATCAGAAATTAAATGCAAAAATCCAAATACCTCTAGCTATGTACTAAGTAATGTTTAATTGGACAACACGATTCCAAATTGAGAAAAGTTGCATTCTTTTTCTAAGCAAGTCATACATCTTCTAGAGAGACAAGTAACTTTATGTCACTTTAATGCTTTCTAAAGTACTTGAACACAAACTGAAGGCATTTCTCTTACTATTAACATCTGGAGTGCAACTGTTGGCATAAGGACCAGAAAATACTCAAGGGTGTTCTGTCTTGGAACTTCAACTCAGATGTCTCCCAGTAGGAAAGCAACTACCAGACAGCACAGTCTTGTCAAGCTCCTGGGTCCCAGGTAAGCTATTTAAGACATCTTCTTGTCTTAGGTCAGAGGCTGTGTGTCTTTCCAGTTCAGTTCACTGTAGTGGCCATACACATTAGATTAAAATCTGCTTTACCTCCTTTTTAATGGTACAACTCTTGAAGGAGCAATCAAAACCCACCAACCTATCATTAAAAAAAAAAATAAAGCCAGTATTGGAATATCAAATATTTTTGTGTTTTTTCTTCTTTCTTTAATCCTTACAACCACAGGAAGCTGGAAATTATTTTCCTTCACTTGTCTCTAGTCCTTGAACTCAAAAACTTGGTCTGAAATCCTATTCCCAGAATACATGCACTGCAACATAAATAAATCAGAATTTCCTATTTGATGTTTTTAAATACTAAAATTAAACAAAATGGTGCATTTATATGTATTTTATGGGTAACTGCACATGACATGCTTGTGTGATCATATATTAATGCATTTAATTGTTTTTAGGCATATGTAATTTATGTTACACATATTCTCATGTGAGTTTATTTCTTTACTACACTACTGTACATCTTTATAAAAGAAGGAGTTTAACAACAGAAATTTATAGTCTGCTGGTTTCCTTAATCTATAGGAGTAGAAGAAATAAAGCTTAAAAAGCATAAAATTTTAAAGGCCTTCCAACACAAATTTAAATGAGAGAGTGTTTAGTGGCTTTAAATTCAATCCAACTACGACTCTTTGGAATCAACCTCTGGTGGTCAAGGACTGACTCATCTAAGTCTTCCCCATGGCACTTAGTGTATAACAATGTACATATGAAACTCAACAAATGTTTTTGATAATGGCGTCATGCTCTCACATAAGCCTGTAGTTCACTGATAGAGACAAAAATAAGATAATCCAATATCTTAAGATTTTATATCTTACAATGTACACACAAGATATCTCATTTAATCTTCATTAAAAATGTAGTGAAATTAGGTATTGTTCTGCTTTATAGAACATTGCATATATGCATGAAGCATCCTTCGTTTCAATGTGAATACAATTACAATATACAATATAATTTTAATGTATCTCTATTCAGAGATTTAAGAGAAGGAGAGCTATCTAAAATTCTTCCTGAGGCATACATGGGTAAATGTGAATCAGTGTTCACAAACCACGATAACTGAAAAATGAAAAAAATATATTATCAGAATGCGTATAGACACTTTTGCAATGACTATAATTCAATTCCATAATTAATTTTATTACTAATATATTTATATTTATAACAGGAATTTCAACCTTCTTTTATCTAGATTATTACAGATGAAGATGCTGATAAGTATATCGTACTCATTAAATACACCTGAGGAAACCAATCCCACATTGTATTCAGAAAGCTTAGTTCAAAAACCGTTTCTTTTCCTTTTTAAAGCATTCATTTCGTTGAATTTTTTGTCCATTTACAGTAGAATAATGTTCTTCCCAACAGAGTTGAACAGAGGAGTGCTAATCTTTATTCATAAGGCCAATAAATTTGTTCAAAGAACACATCTGCTAAAGGCTAAAATGACTATGAGCAAGATGAATGGTGACTTTGTTTAGCTTTCTAGTGACAGCTATTACAAAAGGTTTAGGTTATTTATTTTTGGCTCACTGATAAAGATTGTGGTATGGCAGGTGAAACACCAGATAAAATGCTTTCAGAACTGGTTTATAATTATATCCCCAAGAGGAAAAAATAAACCATATTTTATATATATATATATATACATTTTATATATATATATATATATATATACAGACAATTCAGTTCAGCAAGGGAAACATTTTAAAGTAAGTCCACGTGTGATATTATGATTTCTTTTGGGAAAGTAAACCAACCATTCACTGTTTATATTGCTTTACTTTATTACTCATATTTCTAATAATTTTATTACCTAAGTTTTATGACGCACCATTCTGAAAGGTGTTATTTCTTCTGTTCAGCAAGAATAGCAAAATTCTCTTTTACTACTAACAAGTCAATGGGGGCTTGAAAAGTTATGTAGCATTAAAATGAAAGAGACGTCTTTGTGAAGGATTATGGGAAAGTATTGTTGTCCTTAGTAAACATGAGCTTATTTACTGTTTATGATATTTAAGATAATTGTTTATGCTTTGGTTTCGAGTCCACTGTTAATGATTCTTGTGGCTTGCATGATAGAAAGGCACTATATAGCTTCATCCAAATATGTAAACAACCAAGTCCCTCTTCCAAATAATTTTTGCTTTGCTTTGTTTTTGGCCTCAGAAATTGGGAGTCTGTTACTGGCTATTAATTTGTACATAATATGCCTAAGGATAGATTTATTAGAGTTAAACATAAGATCTAGATTTTTTTAGTTATCTAATTCAGATTTTACAATAAATTCTTGAAAAAGCATTGTTTATAATTAAATATAAACACAAAAACATAACCCAAAGTTATGTGTTCGTGCTGGATTATAAATTTCCATATATTCCCTTTATAACAGTTAACACTGTTAACTTCATAACTTCATTATTTTGGTCAAAACATTCAGATTGTGAAAGTAATATATGATGATTAGGTGCCAAATACTCTCTGGTCTGCTCTCAGTGGCTCTCAGTGGTTTGGGTTAATTTTTCTGTTGGAATTTGATGTGAACACACTGTCTCTGCTCACATCTGCTCTCTCAGTTTAAAGAAATGCCATCTTGGGGCACCTGGGTGGCTCAGTCCTTTAAGCATCTGCCGTCAGCTCAGGTCATGATCTCAGGGTCCTGGGATCAAGCCCAGCTTCAGGACTGTCTGCGCGAGGGAAGTCTGCTTCGCCCTCTCCCTCTGCCCTCCGCCCCATGCCCCACTCATATACTCTCTCTCTCCCTCCTTCTCAAATAAATAAATAAAATCTTAAATAAAAAGAAATACCATCTTGTTTCTCGATGGTGTACTTTCTTCATAATAATATATTATCCTGGACCACCGAGGTGAAATATCATTCTAGTTTCTTTCTTTTTTTTTTTTTTCCAATCCAATTCAGGCTTTAATTAGTTGTAGATGGAGAATCCCATCTAATCACTGCTAAACAAACTATCTCAGCTTCAGCTAAAATATTACATTTTTAAAAATCCTGTTATATCCTCATCAGGAAAAGTGTGCAGAGGTGGAAATCATTTAATTATTTTATCCCTGTTTTTTGTACTTTTCAAAAAATTATTTTCGAAGGAATATTGTTGTATAGAGAGAAGGAGGGAAGCATAGAGGGAAGAGGGAGAAGGGAAGGGAGGGAGGCAGGGGAGGAGAAAGAGAGACATGAGAGGAGAGGACAGGAGAAAACAGCGAAGAACAATTTACTATGATTTTCTGTTCCAGAGAAACGAGATTTGGTGATAGAGTGAGCACATACCTCAATTAATGCTCTGGGAGCTGTCTTTTGAGATTTATAAAGCCTCTAAAAATATAATCACCTTAAAAGCTATTATGTGAGTATGAGATGCCAAAAAAATCCATAGGCGATTTGTATACTGGCACTGTAAAGTGATTGATTAAGAAATTCTTCCACCGAAATACGTGATAGTTACCTCTCTACGTAGACATCTTACTAATTTGGGTGAGACTATGCTTTAGAATTTGCCATGCTGAGGGAGAGAGAGAGAGACAAAGAGGAGAACCCAATTTCACTCATACATTCTCACAGTTGTAGGAAATACTTGCATGTCTTGGTCAAAAATGTCCACCTCACAAGTCACCTTTCCTTCCTGGGCTCTCAAACGGAGAGAATCGCCACAAATTTTATACGCATCTGTATTCTCCTGTCTACAAATGATTGCTATTTATTGATTTGACAACTATTTATCAGCGCTTACCTTTCTAGGCACAGAGTATATCACAGTCAATAAAATGAACAAAATTTTTCCATTTCCTTTGAGTTTATATTCTAATAGAGACATACACAATGAACAAATAATATTTAACTAATTAGATATGGTATAGTAATAGGAAGGAAAATAAAGCATAGAGAGTAATAGGGACTTCAAATGGAAGTCAAGTATCTAATTGACGATAGGGAAGGTCTCATGGTGTAGGAAATATTTGCACAAAGGGCAACTAATATGAAGCATGTAGTCCTAGGGGTCCCTGACATGAGATGAATCAGGCGGATATGTTCAATGCAAAGCCTTGAAACAAACACATGTCAGTTCGAGGCATGACCAGGATGCAGGGAGTGGCTGGAGCAGAGTCCGTGGGTGGGAGGGCAAAGCTGAGCCGGGTGTGGGTTTGAGGGTTTGGGAGCATTCGTGTAGGAACTCAGGGAGCACGGCTCAGATTATCGCTTTGCTCTCAGTGAAAGTGGTAGCATCCACAGACACGACGTGACTTGGATGTAGTCATGACAGTGACGGGAGTCCAGCGCGCTTTGGTGGTTTGCAGCCTGGGCAATGGAGTTCCAGCTAGAGAAAAACTGTGGATGTATTTGGCAAATTCAGTTTTCCAGATATGCAAGATCCATGGAAACTAGTAACATTTGGTGTCTTATTTACACACATTGGATGTTACCAGATACTTCATAGAGTTTTCTCATTTCATTCTAATGTTAGGCTGCTTCTAAAAAACTATAATTTTTAAATCATGCATTTAAATAATGAAGTGGACTTATATGTTGCTGGAAGGCAACTTCAGCCATTAGTGAAAATTTCCTCTAATATAATATCTGCCTTATGAGGGGTGGAAACATAACAGCATTTAACATATTTAGAATCTCTGTCCTTTATCCACTCACAAAGTTCATTTGGACGAATATGACACTAAGGAAGACACGACAGCTATTTAACACGATGTCTATGT
Organism: Ursus maritimus; assembly: GCF_017311325.1. Lineage (NCBI taxonomy): Eukaryota > Metazoa > Chordata > Mammalia > Carnivora > Ursidae > Ursus > Ursus maritimus. The sequence goes on from NW_024424230.1 coordinate 6,187,429, forward strand.
CAAATTTCCTACTGTGCTTGTGATACTTCTGTGGCTACGGAAAACGTAAATGTTGTTTTATAAAGGGTTTAAATAATTTTTTAAAAGTTCCAGAGAATTCATAGGTATTATTTTTTAACCTTACAAAATTCACTTCCTTTATCTAATATAGATAAAATACTATGTTTCTTTCTAAAAGATTATAATTGCTAAAGGTTTTTTGAGTTTTGAGTGCTTATCATATTCCAGAAATGAATCTAAATGCCTGAGAGCTTCACCTTACTGATTCTTTGTTAGCCCCATAATGTAAGTACCATGACACCAGTGGAAAAGCTGGGGTTTAGAAAGTTTAAATAACTTATGAATAGTCCAAAGATGAGTAATTGTTGAAGAGAAATGCTAAACCAAGAAAGTGAGTGAGAATTCAGAGTCTGTTCACGAAGCCTGCTTGGCTACAATCTACTCTGTGTGAAATTGGATCAGTTAGGACTTATACGAGGGAGAAGCCTCCTGAAATAAAGACCACAAAAGAGCAACGAAGAGAAAGACTTTATTCACTGCAAGGAGCAAGAAGAGTCTGAAAGTTAGCAGAGGTTTCATGTGTTACAGGCCCTCAGATTGGTCAGAGAAAAAGATGGAACAAAGAAATCAGATTGTGATTCACAGAGGAGGGAGAAGGTGTCATTATGGGTTCTTACACTTGGGGACCGAAAGAAAAGCGAGTCCAGAAAGTGCATTCTATAGATTTGAATTTCACAAGAGAAAGGAAAGTTTAAGTGAATCTGGGACAATAGGATCCATGGTTTCAGCTTTAGGTTCAGAAAAAAAAAGGGGGGGTTCTTTTGACTATAGACGCAACTTTTAGTATGAAAGCCGGAAAAAAATAAAAAGTTAATCCTTTACCAGTTTTAATCAGCTTATTGTTATTTAATGCCTAGCGAGAGCAGTGAATGAATTTGGCTTCCATTTCTATCAGTTTCTACTTGCTCAAATCTTATGTCATAGTTATGGAAGCTATATTTGAAGCTTTTTAAAATATCTTGCCTCAGATTGTGAAATATAATTTCAGTTCAATGATATCCAGCTCCGGAGTAATTTAACAACACGGTCAAATTAATCTCTTAAATACATAAATAATACCTCAAAGTCCCTAAGACAGATTTTGAGACAATATTGAGCAAAGCAAAATACTATTTTATTTCACCTAGTTAACAATTTCAATATCCTTCCATGTGCCATTTTAACTTACTTTACCTGTAAAAAAAAAATTGTTGAAATCTTATCTAGAAAATTTACTCTCCTTAGTAAATGAAGTTTTAATGTTTCCTAGTAGTAGTGGCATGTTTTATTCCAATCCTACAATAAGCATGCATTGATTACCTACTGTTGAAAGAATTGATTTTAGCCACTGTGTGGCATACATACTATGATGAATTAGAAATACAACTTTAAATGCAAATTGGTAAGTACGGATTTTATGTTTACTAATAGTAAATCCTGTTTTATGTATTAGACAGCATAGATCTATAAACTCCATTTAGTCTGTGTAAATTCTTGAGTGTAAAAAAATATCAATAGTGATAAGAAGAGATAAGTGAACACAACAGGCACAGTTAAAATTTACATTCATAATTCAGGAGTCCAACCATCTGATTTAACTTGATATACTCTCACTTGTATACATTCAAATGAGCATGAATTCAAAACCATCCTACACCGATGCTGAGCTTTGATACGGGCTACAGGCTAATATAAGTCATCGTATACACAAAATGTGCCAATGTAACCAGGACATAGTTTCAGAAGGAAGGAAGGAAAAGCTCTTCTTAAAGGTAGTGTTTTTCAGTAGTTTCTTGTAGTTTCTATTTGTCTAATATATTTTTTAAACAGCCTAGTGATTCCACTTCTCTATTTCTTAGAAGACGGGAGTAAAATTCAAGAAAGATTAAGCATGAAGTGGGCTGTTCAGGGAAAGTCAGTTAGGCCTTCCAGGAAGACGGGTTTCCCTGTGAATGCTTGGTCTCAGGTTTGGAGGAATAAGATACAGATATTCCCCAGAGCCAAAAAGAGCCTCCCCCACCTGTTTTTAAGCTAAAGAACTAAGCCCAAAGAAAAGACAATGAGGATTAGAAACAAAGTTCAGGATACAAATAAAGATTTTCACTTTCCCAGTTCATCTTGATTTTTTTCCTATTCCCTACAGACTCAGCAGGAGTGATTCGGTATTGGTCAAATATTTAGAAATATAACATTCTACTTCTCCCCTCAACATTTAGAGATAATATTAATATTCTATCCATGGAAATTTTAATCTTATGCTTTTAAAATATTTTTTAGTCAGTTAAGGTAGTATATATGGATTTAAAGTATCTTATTCTCATGGGATGTATGAAATGAGTATCTTTCAAAAATTAAAGTGTGACATATTAAATTATATTATTTATTAATGTATTAAAAATAAACAGCAAAAAGTAAACTAAGGCTATATTTGTAAACTGTTATAAAGATATACGGTATTTAAAGGTTTTGTGTGTAAATGCATTAAATATGCATTATTACCTGCAGAGGAATAAAAAGACTCACAGTCTTATCTGATAATCCAAAACCTATTGAGAAAAAAAGCAACATTCTTCTGAGAGACACAACGGAACTCAATACTCTACTTTGTGTCATCTACAAAGAACTGTCACCTGATGTAAAATACAAAATAAGCAAAAACAATAGGGACAGACACAGACAAAATATGGGAGAGGAGAACATGCTCTAGAGACAATAACAACAGTCAACTAGAGCTAGATTCAATGGCTGGATTCTGAACTTGAAAGGGATTCAAAGAATTAAAGGATCATATATTCAGATACACAAATAAAACATGATCTTAATAAGGAAAGAGTCAATAAATCTTAACACAGAAATTGACTTAAAAATAAAAAGAATGAGAACAAAATGGACAACACAGCTTATGGCCCTTAAGAACAACTGGGAGAGGAATTGCTTCACACTGTTAAGAGCAGGAAAACTGGATAATATATTAGTAGTTGACTGCTTTAGGACATGGGATAATCGTCAGTGCAGCACCGTGATCCCTGAGAGAAGGAAAACAAATGTGGGCCTCTCCAATCACCCTGGACCCTGCGTGGAGTGGCATTCTGGCTCATGGTTCAAGAGGGGCTGTCCCAGGGAGCACTGCCTCTTCTCACATTGAGACAGAGATCATAGTTCAGGGGCTGCTGCTGCTGGGAATTGCAAAGAGCAAATCTGATATTCACATAGGTTTCTGATTCTGGGTGTTAAGACACGCACACATAATGTACAAATCTACAAAATGGGTGAATCTTAAGCAGGCTGATGTAGGATGCCGAAATTCTGGGATCACATGTGATGGAGTAGCTGGGAGTTCCAACCAGCCAGGGTAGATGTACTTTATGGCTTCAGGCCTGTTCCTATTATGGCATCCCTGTCTGCCTCACTCTCAGCGATAAAATATCACTACGTGGCCCTCGGAACCCCAGGAACCTATCATCCTTACAGAATTCAAAAAACCTACTTTGAGGGTGCTGCCAATGTCTTGCCTACAGTGATAATCAGTTTAGAATTCTTCGAGGTTATTGGGACTCTTGTCAAGAATGTATTTCATCTTTCATGAAGGAAAGGTCATCTGGGCAGTCTTGAGGGACAAATTTAGGGTGTTGGTAAGTCTTACATGATAAATATGCCCTAATATGCCAATCTCCATAAGTTGTTGGATACCTTTCTCTATAATACATTTAGGCTGGCATTTTCACTTGATTATTATAGACCATTTTTAGGGTCAAGTTTCAGTCAACTCAACAGTCTACTCATCCTGGCCACTTTAGCAATTATAGCTCCCCCACCAGGGAAGAAATGAGGTCTCTTATTGATAAAGGCGGGTCTTGATGGCTTTTGGGGCCATCAAATTCAACAGAATCTGCCTGTCTCCATCCCTCCCCATACTAAGGATCTCATACCTTCCCAAGTAATATTCTTTCACCCTAACTTTGACGTAACAGATCTTGTGAGTTTGTGGATTAAGTGTGTGTTTAATTCAGCCACTGATAGGAAGAGATTTTGTATCACATTTACACAAATCCTGGCCAGGAGGATAGAGGAGATAAAATTTTCTTTTAGTGAAATCTTAGAAGTTTCTGGTCCCTTTCCTGACATTGACTTGATGACTAGCTCTGATACTGTCATTTTTTTTTTTTTTACCAATTTCTCCAGTACATATAGAAATAACTAGTGAAACACATATACCTTGTATTTATTAAAGAGTTCTATGACAGCAACCACTTTGTCACCCAGAACATTTGCTTTTTACTCATTTGATGGCATTGTATCTACAAGGGATCATTTAAGCAACTGTTTTGCCACTGTGTGATGTATGGCTAGTGTACCCTTTCTCAATAGAAATAGGTTTGTTACTGCCTTTTAATCTAAACAGATCAGGAAACAAAATCCAGAAAACTAGGAACCAGTTCAGACACTCATTTTGAATGTTTCCTCCCTCCAAAGCATTCTCAGGACCAATCTAGGTTGGATCACAGAAGCAGAACTGCTTACAAGACAAAGAGGGGATTACCAAGGTGCCAAAAAGGTATGGATTTGGGGGAGGTATTTTTGCTAAGAATTGAATTCTCTCCAGTCTTCTCCTACTCTGGTAATTAACCTCTGGACCTAATCATCAGTTTTAACCTCTCTTCAGCTTGGAGGAGGTGCTGCACCATTAATATGCTGAAAGCTAGACCTCTGGCTTTAAATGGAGCCTTTTAAATGATGATTAATCCTTTTCAGCTTTTCAATGTATTTGTCCAGTGCCTGGCTTGCCCCCAGCACACCTCTCAAAAGCCTGAGACATTACACCTGTCCCGCCCTGGGAAGGGGCCTTCTGAAGGCCAAGACAATTCCTAGAAAGAAACTTCGCTGCCAGCTGCCAGCTGCCTGCACTTGTAGCCTCCGAGGAAATGAGTGCTTCCAGCCCGTAAAAGACAAGAGTGGAGCACCAACCCGTCCAGAAAATAGAGCAAGAAGCAATACTTTAGGGGCGCCTGGGTGGCACAGCGGTTAAGCGTCTGCCTTTGGCTCAGGGCGTGATCCCAGCGTTATGGGATCGAGCCCCACGTCAGGCTCCTCCGCTATGAGCCTGCTTCTTCCTCTCCCACTCCCCCTGCTTGTGTTCCCTCTCTCACTGGCTGTCTCTATCTCTGTCTAATAAATAAATAAAAAAATCTTTAAAAAAAAAAAAAAAAAAAAAAAGAAGCAATACCTTACAACTAATTTTATAAGGTCTGAAAATGTCATCAAGAAATATAAATCACAGGCCAATATCCATCATGGATTCTTCACAAGTGCTACCAAATCAGATCCAACAATATAGAAGAGGAATAACACCATGACTGGGGGGGATCAAGAATGCAAGTGTCCATTAACACCCAAAAGTTAAACCATCACCATATTGACAGAAGAAAGGAGACAATCTAGATGCTCTTCTCAATAGATACCAAGAAAACTTTTGTCAAAATTCAATGCAAATGCATGAATAAAAATTCATGGAAAACTAAAAATAGAAGGAAATATTACCCTTCCACTAAGAATCATTACTGGAAAACCTATAGCAGGCATTATAGTTAACATGGAAAATTAAACAATTTCCCCTCTATGGTAGACATAAGTAAAAAGTGTCTACTCTCACCACTTCTGTTTAACATTGGGTGGGTGCCACAATACAGCACAAAACAAGAATTTACATGAAAAGTTTATTGCATGGTGCACTGGGTGTTATACGCAACTAATGAATCATCGAACTTTACATCAGAAACCAGGGATGTACTGTATGGTGACTAACATAATATAATAAAAAAAAACATAAAAAAAAAAAGAAAGTTTACGAAGGAATATTGGAAAAGAAGAAATAAAATTGTACTTAGTCACAGAAGGTATGAGTATTCCCACAAGAAGAGCCTGAGGCATATAGAAAAAAATGCAATAAATGATTTTAGCAGGGTTACAATATAAGAAGTAATATAGATATATCTCATTTTTATATGCAATCTATAAGCTATTAAAAGTGAGATGAAACAATTATTCAAAACAGTATCAAAATGATAAACTATTTAGGAATAATTGAATGAAAACTATTAAAAATCTATACTGAATATTAAAAAGTATTGCTGTCACAAATAATGAAAGACAACCAAGTGATAATTTTAAAATAAGTAAAATATATTTTATAAAATTAAACAGCCATTCTTAATATTTAAACATACATAAAACTATTGATTTTACTGGATTTTTATACAAATATGTGTATGTGTTACTTTAAAAATAGCATTTTCCTTGGCTATTTCCTTGCTTATAAGCATATTTCCTTGGCTATTAGTATTTTCCTGGCTCTTATAAACTTTTTTTAGCCAACAATACAATGAATTTATAATTTCTTTTATCCCCCATTTCCACTTCCTCCTCTTCTGTAATTCCTCATCCTTCACCACATTAAGCATAGTGTTACATATGTAGATGTCATTCAACTAAGTGCTTCGTTGTGCCATGTACTTCACATTCATTAACTCAATATCCATAAAAATCTGTAATATGAAATATGATACCAAATTTGTAGATTTGAAAGCAAGAGAAGATTTATCAACTGATGAAAAGATGAATGAATCTATGTCCTGTGTTACTTCAAAGCTGGACTAATCTCTGTACCATTTTATTCAAAGGATAAAACTATTTAGGCTACGATGTCCATCCAGAATATTTCACAAAATAATGAAAGAAAAAGAACACAAATGTCATTGCACCATGGGTGTCATAATTTGAAGCAGCCATAGATATGCTTTAGATACGTTATGAGTAGTTTTAAAATATTTAAATAATTTAAAATTTAAATAATTTTAAAAAATAAATAATATTTTCATGTTGTAATGGTAATATTGGGCAGCCCACATGCAATGTTTGCCTAGTAATGAAAGTACAGGTATACTGATTTAACCTGCTGTTCTATAAATTCTGAGATAGATATTTAACTATTTATGAGGTAAAATTATTTTCTCTTAAGTTTTTTTAACAATGATTATAATATTCATTTAATACTTACCATGCTGAAAATTTCTTTCCAAAATGGGATGTCACTTTTTTCCTTAAGATTTTATCTATTTATTTATTTATTTACTTACTTACTTACTTATTTAAGAGGGGTGAGGGAGGAGGAGCAGAGGGAGAGGGACAAGCAAACTCCACACTGAGCTTGGAGCCCAGGACCATGCTCAATCCCATAACTCTGAGATCAGGACCTGAGCCAAAATCAAGAGTCAGTCTCTCAATCGACTGAGCCACCCAGGTGCCCTGGTGTAAGAGACAAGACTTCAACTGGTAAAAGAAACAATAAGAACAGGAGCTTGCATATATGGTGAAAGCTGTATGCACATGGCAAAAGCCAACCCTTCCCCCATCATTCATACTGAAAACAGTACATGCTGAAAACAGCAATGATGGTGGATAAGACAGTCAGGCCTACTGAGGTCACCTCTCATATCTCCTGCAGTCCCCTTATGAATGCCTCCCTAGGACCCATGCCGATAGTCACGCACACAGTTCCTTGCTGCCCCTCATGTGTGCTTTCTTGAGTTCTTTTTCCTTGTTTCACATACTTTATATTCTATGATGATAATAAAACCAAGAGTCCCCCGCCTCACTCTTGGCAGTGCCTAATGGTGCAGCCCCTTCCGGCCTCTCTTTGTTCCAAGTTACTGGACTCAGAGTAATCGTTTTATCTCTCAATGAATGTGCTGCTTGGTACCCTGGGATGTCACTTTAGATTTAAAAATACTTTCAAAGTGATATAGTTTTATTTTATTTTTTTTTAAAAGATTTTATTTATTTATTCGACAGAGATAGAGACAGCCAGCAAGAGAGGGAACACAAGCAGGGGGAGTGGGAGAGGAAGAAGCAGGCTCTCAGCAGAGGAGCCTGATGTGGGGCTCGATCCCAGAACGCCGGGATCACGCCCTGAGCCGAAGGCAGACGCTTAACCGCTGTGCCACCCAGGCGCCCCTCAAAGTGATATAGTTATAAATAAATGTCTTAGAATTTATTTAAAACATCTATAACCAAATCCAATTTTTATGCTAGCTTCATTGATTGTAATGATATAGGTCCATTTTATCTTAGTCATATAATCTCTTGTTTTTTAATGTTACCTTGAAACCTATATTATGAATTTTTGCTGATAAAACTTGAGTAAGAATTTAGGAAGGAGTATTTTCTTAGAATCAGCTAGAACTCTGAACAGTTTTGGAAAGGATCACATTAAAGTTAGAATACCTAGTCATTTGCAGTAGGCATCAGCATTAACAGATTGTGATAATTTTCCATGTAAAAGTTACTGTGCATATTCTAAGTTTCGTTATTCTAAAATTACTTACGTGTACAATTTATGTTACGTGGCACTAAATTGAGATGAAGGTCTGTTTTTTTATACTGACTTTTTTCTTAGCCCAGTTTTTCTTATGTGTTATTAATTCATAATGTATGACTATTTTCTGCAAGTTAGGGACCCTGCAGACAATTGTTAGTGCTTTTCCCACGTCTTCACAGTGAGCATGCTTTCATTTATTTTCTGTCTTAATGCAGTCTTTTCTGAGTAAATTGCAGGCTAATAAGTGATGAAAACAGGAATCTATGGGTTAGTAAACTACTCCCTTTTTTGTGGATTGGGCACTATGGGGAACTAATTAAAGTTTTTACATCCTAACTGAGAAAACTGTTTACGTTGAATCTACATGGGACCACTGGCCATGCAAAGCAGGCAAAACCTGGTTTTGTTAGCAAAACAATTTTGATAGCTTCCAGAGGGAACCCCTCTTCTTACCACAAATTTAGAGGGTTATGAGATGACCATGGCTGGGCAGCTGGGAAAAATGTGTGGTCACAGCATAAAAGTATTGAGAAATGGTTTACTTTGTGACCTATTTAATCACAGAAAAACTAAAAATAGTACTGAAGGCAAGCCAAGCAGTAAAAGAGAAAAGACATGATTTACCCCCAACAAAAATATGACAACTGTCGTTATAAGAAAGTCATGAGTGAGGAGTGCCTGGGTGGCTCAGTCCCTTAAGCCTGGACTCTTGGTTTCCACTCAGGTCATGATCTCAGGCTTGTGAGACTGAGCTCCGCATGGGGCTCTGTGCTCAACAGGGAGTCTGGCTGAAGATTCTCTCTCTCCTTCTGCATCCCGCCACTCCCCCTGCTCACACAGTCTCTCTCTCTCTCAAATAAGTAAGTAAATCTCAAAAAAAAAAAAAAAAAAAAGGAAAGGAAAGGAAAGAAAAAGGAAAAGAAAAAGAAAAAGAAAAAAGTCATGGGTGAATATTTTGCCAGAATGACACTAAGCAATTTCTGAAAACAGAAAATGGCATCCCCAACCCAAACCTGGGGTAAGGACAGAGGAATGACAGCCAGCAAAGCCAGTGAACACTTGCCCGGTGGAACTCCCTCAGGAGTGACCGCCCCCAGGGAAGCAATGTCAACAACGATACAGAATAACATCATCATTCCATTCTAGTCTCTTTTCTGGATGTCTTTCAACTGTCTGTCCTGATCGGCTCTCAACGCTTTCCACCATGCTTTGTACTCCTGCATGTTTACTGCTACAGAGGAGATCAGTGAGCTTTATTCCACACGCTTCCATTCAGCTTCAGACAAAAGTGAAGCACTGACAGAAGAAGGCAAAAAGAAAATGAAGTCAGAGTATTCACTCTCCCATGACCTTTCATGTGTGGTCTGTAGTTTTGGGAGGAGGTGCTAAAATTCTTCAAGATCTACCCAGTGCCCACTGACCCCAGAGTCATAACTACAGTTAGATCCCAGCTGTGCCAGATGATGAGATAGAAGGCCTAGTACGACAGAAGATAAAAATTTTCATCCTTATATTTGTCCTGGTGTTTATAGTTATTTATACATATATATGTAACTACCAACTTACATGTAAAATTTTAAAATAAGAGATTCATGCAGTTATACATATACCTATATGTCTGCATGCATGTCTGTGTGTGTCTGTGTGTGTGTGTGTGTGTGTGTGTGTGTGTGTGAGTCAACGCTATGGTAAAATAGTTGCTTGTGCATATGTCCACTTCTCTTGGAAGCCTGTGGTTTATGTGGACCAGGGTTGACATGTTAGCCATTCTCAAACACTACAAATAGTACCGTGCATTTAGGGAACAGCTCTGCAGGAGATTCTTACAGAAAGAAGGGCGTCAGTGTGATTTACCACAATTCTTGACCAATCCATTTCTAATTGTTATTTTCTATTTAAGTCCTGGTATGGAGGATGAATTTGATAATAATACCAAAATCAGTTTGGACAGCATCTTTTCATTTAAATTATTCTTTTAGAATATATAATGTGATGAATCAATCAGGTGGTTTATATGAGAATAAAATTTCGTTTAGTGTCCTCATATGGCTAGAGGCTGGATAACAGGCACTTCGCAAGCATGGTTTTCTGCCGACAATCCCTTCCTATACTCCTTTCGTGTGATAAGCAATTATAGCCAAATCATGAGCCCTGTTCTTTCCTGTTTTTTTTTTTTCTTTTGGTTTTGCTTTATAATACTGAGATGTCTATGAACAGGTCAATGCTATTTGAATTCAGCCATTTAAATATATTATGATATATAAGTGGGCTCAATTTGAAGGCAAAAATCTAACTTTTACATGAAAATTGGGATAGAAATAAAATATACGTGCCCCAAATGATGACATGCATACTTTAACTACCAGTAACTGAAACTTCTAAATGTAGTCTTGTGACCAAGTAAAAATTGTAAGCTGTGGAATTACATTTCTCACCATGTAGGTGTGTGTGTGTGTGTGTGTGTGTGTGTGTGTGTGTGAACAAACTGAATTTACAGACTTTATTTAGCAAGGAGTGGAAAAGATACATTCTACACCCAGTCCAGGTATGTAATGCTATGGGATATTAGCTTTAGAGTCTCAAATTATTTTTACTTGTACGTTAATTTTCTTAGCTATGTGCTGCTTCAGGAGGTTATAGTCAGTCACGTAAATGTATTTTTAAAAAGTGCAAGATAATTAGGGTACAGAACAGATGCATGATAATAAAATACTATGATAAATCCCTGGCCAAATAATTTTGTTCTGTATATAAGACAAAAACAAAAACAAAACCCCACTTTATTAAGATGCCATAAAAAATCAAGAAACTAAATTATTTTAATAGGGTCATCTTTATCCTGGTAATCTCTATCACAGATTTTCATGTTTCGGAGGTTGTAGACTCCTCAGAAATAGATAAAGCATGATAAAGTATATAAAGCATGATACAAATTGGTCCATTTTTCTTTACATTTCATACTTCATTCTGAGTAGTCTACAAAAGGACAGATGAATGGTATCCCTAACATTTTACCTGGAAACTCTTTGTCCAGTGCCTTTATAATTGAAGAGCAACTTGAATCTTTGTTGACATTTCGAACTACATTTTTTTCTGGAACTTTGTACATTATACACCCTACATCTACACTGAGATTTAAGATAGAAAATGTTGAGGCCACTTTCTACAATTCTCCCCTAACTCATGACTTGTATTTAAACACCTACTGAGGTTTATCACTTAAAGTAGTTAATTTTTCAACTTACCAATATTAGAAACGTATTACTTTTACAGTTTTAACATAAAAAACCAGTAAGAAGTTGTTCTACATCCTCCTGAATTTCTGCAATAGTCTTTCGTATCACTGATCACCACTACTACATACGAACAATGTATATGCTTAATGAAAGATTTGTCACTATACAAGGAAAAAAGTTTATTTATTGCATTTATTCCTTTATTTATAGCACAGTGTATATTTATTTGTTCATCAGCTTCCCTTCCCCCAACATTAAATGTAAGTTTCACTCAACTGGAGTTTTCATTCAAGCCTTCTCAGAGCCTTTTACTGTGTTTGGAAATTGATAGCCATTTTTTTCAATTAAATAATTTTGGAATAAGTGAATATATGTGTCAGATGCAATGACACTATTGTGTTATTAGAGCTAGGTTGGAAATATTCAAGGTATTGGTATTTTTTTTCTCCCAACATATTCATTGTCTGCTATAAATTATTTAAGCTAAATTAAGTGCTAGTATGCCTTAGTGAGTACACCAGAAATTCTAACCTCCTTTTAAAGAGTCTATAGAAAGAGCAAGCATGACTTCATCTTAAGCTACATATAAATTTCAAAATAAAATAAATGGTTGACAGTAAAATCTTACCAGCTAGCTGTATTTTTTTTTAAGCATTGTGCTCATTTGGCTGATAAAAGGTCATCATTTGCCAATACCCAGTGTTGCACTTTCTGCTTTCCCTGGTTGTCTTCACCAACAAAAACCGGGAAAATCATCTTTGCATCCCTGCTCCTTGCACATCACCTGGCACAAAGGCAGCCGGCTAAGTACTTTGTGGTTAGAATGCTAAAGCACACAGTATGGGTAATGGAGCCAATGCTGCCCATGCCCGCTGATGGAAGTATTCAATGTCTGAGCTCCCAGGCATCAGACTGGCAAGGAGTCCAATTGATCTTTCTCTCAGTTCCTATTCCTGTTATGTGTCCTGGAATCCACAAGTGGTTATTAGATTTACAGGTTCTCTTCTCCACTGGCTCTGAACTCAGGCATTATTACTTACGAGTCTGGATAATACGATAACTGCTATCAGAGACTGCTGGCTTCATCACAGGTCACAGTGTCACTGTTTTGGATTAACAGGACCCTACAGGGCATGCAGAAATTGGTTCAGTCACTCCTCCAGGAATGTTGGGTTGGGACAGTCTCTACTGTCACTACCTCTTGGACCTAGGAACAAAATACATTGTTCTTTGGTAACATGAACACTTCTTTTTCTTTCCAAATATGTTATTTCTGTTTTGACATTTTTTGATTGATAAAATAAACAATAAAGTTTTTTCTAAATTTTGTGTTGCACTGAAGGTATCTCTCCCTGTGTGATATCAAAACATGTTTGTGTGTGTATTGTATGTGTGTGTGTGTTTACATATCTTAGAAGCTGGGTTTTTAATCATTGTCTCTACAAAATGTTAAATATTCCTCTGAGCAAAGGCTACCTTCATATTTAATTTTCCCTGAAATTGTCAAAATTTGCCATTTAATAGTCCTCAGGGGAAAATGCATGTTAGAGAACTCACATAATAAGGACAGTGTATTTGATGTACTTCCTTTTATTAACTCATATTAACTTATGAATTCACCTGTCATTTAACTGAGATATTTACCTAAGGTATTTCACCCATTAAATTATTTTATACCTATGACTTGACTGTCACATATGTCACCTACTATTTCATAGGCTCTATTGGTCTAAATTTGAAATTTTCTCAGGTTTTAAGAGTTTCTGTTTCTATCTAAATGTGTATGACTTTCCTCCACATATTTCTTAAAGGAAAATTACTTTCCACTAATCAAGATTGATATAAATGAAATTATTTTTCATGTTTTTATTTAATATTCATGGAGCAGTCACCACGTGCAAGAGCATGAGGCTATGAACTCTCTAGGAACCAAATCTAGAGAATTTTTCTGTTTTAATTAAGAAATCTAGCTGAGGAGGTACTAGGAAACTGAAGGAGGGCAGTCAGAGAGGTATAAGGAGAGCCAGAGAGAAGCAGGTGGATTTTAAGACAGTCCTTTGGGAGGCAATCAGGGGTTCAGCCCTTGATGGCAGATATGTAGGAGCCGCTCTACACCTACTTATGGCTGGAGAAAACACGGAGTGACCTAAAGGTCACAGCCACACTGCCCTCCTTCAACTGGAGATGTTTAGCAAGGGATCTGGGAGTGGAGTCTCCCATGTGATTCTCAGGAGCCTGAGAACCCTCCACGGCTGGGTCTGCTCTATGCATCCCATTTTTAAGTACAGTATATGTGACAATTACCACTTACTAGAAAACATCCTACCACATCCCACCTACAGGTTCCCTTGGATTCCTGGAGGTTGCTACTTAAATCTTTCAAAGGTCTCATTGGAATGTCCTGGATTAAATACTAGGGATATGTTGATAATTGTGTATAATTGGATCCAACCATCTGCTGTTGCTCATCATCTTGGGGCCAACAGATTTGGAAAATAAGACATTAACCTTCTTACTTTCCTACAGAGCATATTTACATCTAAGAATGTCATTCCCACCCTGGTTTCAATTTTCTGCATGTTATTTGGGGATTAACAAGAGTAGTGATCTTTTCCAAACACATTGCCAAGAGCAAGCAAAATACAATCTTATGTAACACATTCCATAAGGACTTCCCTTTGCTATAATAATTTGTATGTGTTTTTCACCATTATTAAACACTTTTAAAATATCTCTAAATCATTTCAAAATGCAATTTATTCCATGAAAATCAAATAGCATCATTTTTAATCAAAATTCGTATAAAAGAAAAATATTTGTAACCTGAAAGTCTCATCAGACCTCTGCTTTCCGTGTCAACCTGATACCAAATCCACTGCCTGTGAGCCAGGAAGTGAAATTCACATGAAGCTTCTTAACTCTAGAACCCTTTGTCAGTAGCACCACCAGCGTTTGCTCTGCCTTTTGCTAGGGAGTATGTTTCTCCAGGCTGCCTTAGCTCCAATAAAACTCTCCTTTTCCATGATTAATCATTGCAAATACCATCACCTGGCTCCAATTCCACCTCTTTCAATCTCTTAGGGCACTAGTACCAGACTGTTCTTTACCCTGAAATCAAAGCACATAGAGAATACTCAGTCTTAGGGTATTTTGTATCCAGTGCTGTCTTAGGTTGAGCTGTTCTAACAAACTGCCATAGGCTAGGTGGCTTAAACAACAGAAATTTATTCTCACACTTATGGAGGCTGGGAATTCTTGAGATCAAGGTCTGGCAGAGTTTGGCTTCTGGTGAGAGCTCTCTTTCTGGTTTGCAAATGGTCATCTGCTCATGGTAGCCTCATGTGGAGGAGACAGAGCAAGAGCCTCTCTCCAATGTCTCTTCTTACAAAGGCACTAACCCAGTTCACAAGGGCTTCACTCTCAAACCTAATCACCTCCCAAGGGCCTCACCTTCTGATGTTTTCATATTGGAATTTCAGCATGTGAAAAATTTTTTTAATGTTTTTTTTTTTTATTATGTTAGTCACCATACAGTACATCCCTGGTTTCCGATGTAAAGTTCGATGATCAGCATGTGAAATTTAACATGTGAATTTCAGCAGATGAATTTGGTGAATTTCAATATAAGACTTCTTGGGGAACAAAAACATTGAGTCCACAGCAGATGGTGCATATTCCCTTTGTCCTGTTTCAAACCGTTGTGGCACACCATCCCCAAACTGCCTTCAATTTGAATGAATGTGTAAGGTGTGGCCTACCAGATCATGTGCTCAGTTCATGCCCACACATCTCCCAGGGTAAAAGTTCTGTCACAATTTTTTCGCTCTACATGTAACAGTGGGTTGGCATTAGAAGAATGTTTTTGGAAAAAGTTCTCATTATGTGAAGGCTAATGAGTGAACAGGTATATGTTTGAAAACTCAAATATTCCTCATTCTCCTATTTACCTATGTTTGTTTGTGAGATCCAGGTGGTGTATGCCAACCAAAGAGGATGCACCTGAACTATTTCAATTTCAAGTTCAAACAAATATACAGGCAAGATAACAAAATATATGTGTAGCATATTGAACTTATTTTCTTACTTTTATGGGGTTCTTACTCCTAGCCAGGAGAAACTGTTCTAGCCATCTACCAGGAAAACCTACCGATCTAAGTACCTACCAGGAAAATGTTCTGCCATAAGAATACTTTTTTTAACGGTGCCTGGGTGACCCAGTCAGTTGAGTGTCCAGCTCTTGATTTCGGCTCAAGTGGTGATCTCAGGGTTGTGGGATCAAGCTTCACATCAGGATCCATGCTCAATGGGGAGTCTGCTCAGTGTCCTCTCTCTCCCTCTCCCTCTGCCCCTCCCCTCCCCCATACTCTGTCTCTGTCTCTCTCTCTCTCAAAAAAATACTTTTTTAATAGGAAGGAGTAAAAAAGATGAGCTTAACATTTTAGAGTATGTAAAGACTCGACTATGATGATCAGTGGTGATGCCAAGAATATTTTCTTTTTCTTTTTTTTAAAGATTTTATTTATTTATTTGACAGAGAAGGAGCCAGCCAGCGAGAGAAGGAACACAAGAAGGGGGAGTGGGAGAAGATGAAGCAGGCTCCCAACGGAGGAGCCTGATGTGGGGCTCTATCCCAGGTCCTTGGGATCACACCCTGAGCCGAAGGCAGATGTTTAACAACTGAGCCACCCAGGTACCCCCCAAGAAGATTTTCTAAATAACAGTGGGAGTAAAAGTATAGTGGTTTTGAATGGGGACCAAACTGCAGTTTAGGAAATGGGGATTATGGGTATATACCCAAATTTTTCTTGAAATTTTGTCACAAGAGGAGTGTGTGCACATGATGAAAAGAAGTGGAAGGTCAAAGGAACATGGACATTGAGTTTAGTTTATAAATTGGATTTTTAAAAAATTCTTCAGAGATTACAGGAGAAAAAAAAAGGTTGAAAAATGGCAGAGAACGTGTCCTGGGAAAGCATAAAAAATTATGCAGAATATTCACAGGGTGAATGATTCCTGCAGAGAAGAAAGGAACAAAGTTGCTAGGCAAAATATGCTGGAATTGCTGCAATTGACTGAGAGGCTCATTCAGACACTTACCGGACACATTACAGGGTAGTTTCCATTAGCAGCAGTCAATACTGTACTTGGTTATCCCTGAAGAAATGTTAACGGTTGAGTTCACCCAGAGGCTTCTCCAGGAGAGAAAGATGAAGGTGACAGGGAAAATGACAGACAAGATTAAATTCTAGTCTAAGCACGTTATTGGATGGACGTTATTTTCATAAATTTCTTATCCACCATAATTTACTTTATGAATATTAGTTGTTAGTAAACATGTTTATTTTTATCCAACTCTGTGTTTTGTATCAATTTTTTTGTTGTTTATGTAACCACTATAGGATGTTGGAAATCAAAGGGTAGAAGCATTTATACCAACTTTGGCTTTAACAGCACTGGCACAGAGTTCCAGAACTTTTGTGTTGACAATTACTTAGCACCCTAGCTCCTCAGGACAATACCTTAGTTAGGACTCTGGCTTAGTTAGGACTCTGACTGATTGAAATCATCTTAGTTTACCTTTTATTCTACCACCACTTCACAATTTGCAATCGGGTATTAAATGAAGGAATTTATGAAGGTGTGTGCTGTTCATACATTCATGATATTAACAGTGTTTGAGATAAACACAAACAAGAAATAAAGAAATAAATAAAACATGTTGTATGAATTGAAGAAGACGAGATACAGGGAAAGGTTAGAGAACATGAAGACATAGCAAAAGGAGCTACCCAAGGAAATGACAGACAGAAAAAAGAATAATTGAAATTGAATAGAGCATCAGTGAACTGTGGGACAGCTTCAAGTGATAGAATATATGTAATTAGCATCTCCAAGGGGGTGGCAGAAAAATATTTGAAGAACAATGGTCAACATTTTCCCAAATGTGATAAAACCATAAACTGATAATTTCAATAAGTTCAAGGAACTCCATGGGTAAGAATCATGGAGGAAACCACAGCAAGTCATAACATAATTACATTGCTCAAAACCAGTGTTAGAAAAGAATATTGAAGACAACCAAAGGGGGAAAAATACAGGTCACATAAAGAGGAAAAGATAAGGATCACGGTAGATTTTTTTGTTGTTAGGAAAAAATATGAAAACGAGAGCAAGAAAACACTATCACAGCATTTTTAAAACTCTGGGGAAAAGTGTCCAGGTAGAATTCTATGTCCAGAAATAACATTTGCCAAAAACGAAGATGAAGTAGAGGCTCTTTCAGACATACAAAAGCTGAAAAAATTCAGCAGCAGCAGACTCACGCTATGGGAACTGTTAAAGACATTTGCTCGGGTGGAAGGAAACTGATACCAGGTGGAAACAGGAATGCAAAAGGGAAAAAGAGCACCAAAACTGCAACTACATGGGGAAATACATCTGATTTCTCTTTTAAACATCTGTAAAACAGAATTGAGGGATTAAGCAAAAGTAGTCACAATAACGCATGTGAAATTGACATGCATCACAGTAGCGCACAAGTCAGAGGGGGGCTCACTCAAAGTACACCCTTCTAAGGTCCTTTTACTGTGCAGAAGAGCTATAATGTTGCTTAAAGGCAGACTGTGATAAGGCAACTAGGTGTATTTTAAGTCCTAAAGCAACCACTAAAATTACGTGAAACATGATGGGGAAAAATCTATACCACGTGAGCGATAATTTTTTTTAAAAGTCTGCAGTTTGTAAAGTTGTTTCTCATGTATGAGTAAACAATTTTGAAACTGCCTTACATGAATTCTGCGGTCAGAAATACGTGTATGGATGGTGATCGGCAGAAGCGGCTGAAAACGGGAAGGAAGGATGAACCCCGTGGAGTTTAACGGAGAGACAGACAGACAGACATAAACGTAATAATTCGTACACACTTCCTAGCTCTGTCTACACAGAGGGCCTCGGAGGAGGAGTACCTCAGCACGGGCAGCAGGATCGTTAGCACTCAGATCCTTGCTTGTTTCTAGCTATTCTCCAATCAAAGGCAAACATGGAGGAGAATGTATCCTGGGAAAGTGTGAATTTTGACAAATATACCACGGTTATTTAAGATGGTTAACAAAAGGGAAAACCAACCGATGTGTATGTGGAAACTGATGGAACTTTCTTTGCAATTTTCCTCTCAATCTGAAATTATCTCAAAATAAAAAGTTTATTTCGAAAAGAAAGCGGGAGTGGCTTTATCGCTATCAAATAAATTATATTTCAGAGTAACAAGTATCACCAGACAAGGGACACCTGGGTGCCTTCAGTCGGTTAAGTGTCTGCCTTTGGGCTCAGGATGTCATGGTCCTGGGATCCAGCCCTGGGTTGGGCTCCCTGATCAGCGGTGGGGTATCCGCCTGTCCCTCTCCTCTGGTCCTCCTCCCAGGTCCTGCACTGGCTCTCTCTCTCTCTCTCTCTCTCAAATAAATAGATAAAATTTTTTTTAAAAAAATCACCTGAGATAAACAATGTCATTTCGTATAATAAAGGTGCTATTAATTAAGGGGACTTAATGATCATAAACAATTATACATCTCATCTAGCAACAAAGCTTCAGAACACATGATCTAAAAATGACTAGAACGCCAAGGAGAAATAAGCATATAGATATTTCCCGTCAGAGATTGCAATACTCATCTCTCAAGGACGGATAGAACGAACAGACATGAAATCACTAAGGATGTAGAAGGTTTGAACAGCACAGCCAACTTGATCTGATTGAAACTTATACCATGTTCCACCCAATAACAGCAGAAGATGCAGTTGTTGTAAGAACACATAGGATATTTATCAAGGTAAATTGTCTTCAGGATCGTAAAACAAGTCACATACATTTGACAGGATCCAAACCACACCAAGTATGTTTTTTGGCCACAGTAAAATTAGATTAGAAATCAATTAATAGAAAAATATTGGGAAAATTCTCAAATATTCAGAAACTTCATATACATCTAAATAACACATGGATCAAAGAAGTATCAAAATTCAATAACAAACTATTTTGAACAGAATGAAAATGAAAACACTAGGAAGAAATGTAAAACAATAAATGGCTATATAAGAAATGTCTATGAAAAAAATGTCCTAAATTAATTATTTCAGCTTTCACCTAAAAACTCTACTAGGCAAAGAAGGACAAACTAAGAGAAGAAACAATGACTGTAGGAGGAGAGGTCAAAGAACATTCGCTTCCTAGAGAGATCAAGAAAAGGAGGAAGGAAAAAAAGATAACAACATCAGAAATGAGAAAGGTGTATCACAACAGATGCTAGATTTTAGAAAGATAACAAGTGTATATTATGAATAATTTATGGCGATGAGCACAATGGTTTAAACTGGGCAAATTACTCGAAACAAAACTAATATTCAATCACAAGGAAGATGAAAACCTGAAAAACCTTCTATTAATTTTAAAAGTAAATTTTTAGTTATATACTTGGACACAAAGGAAGCTTCACAACCACATGAGCTTACTGGAGAATTCGAGCAAATATTTACGTTTCGCAGTGTTTGATAATATTAATGTCACTACCTGGCAATATTTAAGATACAACACTAATTACACACACACATAGGCATGCACACAGGTGCACATACATGACAGGAAAAGAAAAGAAACTTCAATACTGCAAAATACATTATGCATCACCTTTGAGGTAAATGTAAGTATTCTAAATGAAATTTTAGCAAATCTAACCTACCAATTTATAAAAAGAATCATACTTCATAACCATGTAGGATTTATTCCTTGTTTGTGAATCAATCAATGTAATTCACTGTGTTTTAAAGTGAAAGTTATATAATCACTTCTAGTACATCTAGAAAAAGCATTTGAGAAACTTTGACATCCACTTTTGATTAAAAATTCTCATCAAATAAGAATAAAAAGAACTTCTTACTTGAGAAAAGGTACCTAGGAATAAAACCCTACAACTAACATGACTAGTGATGGAGATTCAATACTTTTCCTTCATGGTAAGGTGGGGGGAGGGATGTTGTTTACCCTCATCACTTTTTTTTTTAGGATTTTTTTTTATTTGAGAGAGAGAGAGAGAGAGAGGGCGTACATGAGCATGAGCAGAGGAAAGGGCAGAAGGAGAGGGAGAAGCAGACCCCGGCTGAGCAGGGAGCCCAACTCGGGACTGCATCCCAGGACCCTGAGATCATGTCCTGAGCTGAAGTCAGATACTTAACCGACTGAGCCACCCAGGCGCCCCTCCGCTCATCACTTTTATCTAATATTATAGAGAGCCAAAAATGAGTCTCGGAGCTGAGAACACAGACTAGGTAAAACTATACCTATGTAATGAGGGAAAATGAACATAGTTACAAAGTAAGATATAGAAAGAGCAGGTGAATTATAATAAAAAATGGATTTCGTAAATAAGCAGAGATACCCATCCCCAAACTGATGAGGATGAATGTTGTATTTCATTCCTATTAAAACAAAACAAAACAAAACAAAACAAAAAAACCAGCCTTTTCCCCTATATTTTCCTGTCTGGAATGTATCAAATATTAACAGGCTTGATATTGTGGCTTGTTTTATTTACATTTTTAAGATTTATTATGTATAACGTGATCACTATTAGTTTTACTAACAGATGGTAAAGTAATATGATCATTATGATCATTAATTAAATAACCTAAAAGTACTGAGCCGTAAAATAGTAACAGTTTTCTCTGGCCAGTGAGATTTGGGGAAATGTTTACTTGTTTACTTTAATTTTCTGCAATTAGCTTATATAACCTTTATATCCAAAGAATAATGTTAGAGTAACTCCTTTACATATAAGTATATCCATATAATACGTAGCTCTAGGGGGGATACACACTTATACACACATATCTACACTGTGTTAGGGTGTCAGGCCCAGTAAAACATATGAAAACATTAGGATTCAACCTGGTGCTTATGCAGCTAAAAATTCAGTCGAGTTTAGAAAACAAGTATATCCTGGCTTCTTATTGAACTGAAAGGGAAATAAGAGGGTACAGATAAAGGAGTCTTGGGATTCCACCAAACCCCATTGGAAAAGGAATGTTCGGTAGGAAAGATTTTGAAAGGCTTTATGGAGGTGATAGTATTTGATGAGAATCTTAAAGACTCTATAAAATTTTGATGTGCAAAATGGGATTAAGAGCATTCTAACCAGCTGAGAGATTATGTAGAAAAGCACAAGCGTGTGAAACATGAACTGCATTAGAGAAACAGTCCGAGGCTGAGTAATGTCCCCGTAGAGAAACAGTGTATCATCATGTTATACAAAAAATTGGTGGCCATTTTGTGGATGACCTTAATTGCCAGAAAGAGAAAATTGCACTTACTTTGGTAGGCAATGGAGAGAGTTTAAATGCGTTAGAACAAGCAAAAAAGGAATCTGTCATTCGCCGGCCTGTTACGCGTGAGGATGTTCCTTTGGGTTTCCCTGGAGATGGACCTTGAGACATGGGCCTGTGGCCAGGTAGTTTATTTGAAATGAGATCCCAGGAGGGGAGGGCCTGGGAGTGAGAGATGGAGACAGGGAAGGGAGAAAGCCAATATAATGGCGCATTACCCAGCCTGCTACAGCGTGCAATAGAAGCTCCCCTTTGCCCTGCCTTCTGGAATGCACACAGAATGCGTCTGAGAGCGTCTGCAAGAGGAAGCGAGGGTGGGACACTATTCCTTGATGGCCGGACACCGCCCTTCCATGGCATTAACTCCCCCACAGTTCTATGCGGACTTGCTGTATGCAGCGATCAGGGTGGGGCTCAGGTAGAGAATTGCATCTGGGGCTTAGAACTTCTGGAACCCAGAACCCAAGGATTGCCCATGGGCTCTGGACTAAGGCCTTAGAGAGTTCATCTCATTTGGCCCCTTCACTGATCTTGTGAAGTAACTATTTCAACTTTAATAGTTTTGGCCAAGATCTAAGTCATAACAACTGCTTATCCTCATATTATATCTCTCACTGAAAATACCTGAATTCTCATCATTACTTGAAAATGACATTTTATCGCAATCTACATATACGATGCCCTTATTTAAAATACCCTTCCACACCATGAGCAGGTTATTTGTCTTACTCCTTTTTTAAAAAATAGCTATTATAATGCCTGGCTTATGATACTCAATATATTTTTCTTCTAGCATAAAGCCTGCCAACTTTCAAAACTGATGATGTTTAAAAAGAAAAATAAATGTGACTTTAACTTTACGCTGCCTTCGGTAGCCATTTTCTATTCACAGATTTTTTTGATAAATGCATCACTTCCTTTTTTTTTTTACCCATTAGCAGTTAGGATAACCACAATTAAAATACTCTTTAAGAATGAAATAATTCTCCTAATTTTGTCCTGATCTAAGTAGTATGTTACTCTTGTCTGTTGCTGTGAGAATACTGTGTCCTTTATATTTACATCGTATCATTGTATTTTTCTTAACACTGGAGTAATTCTTCATGTTCTTTCCTTTCTGTTTTTTTATGTTTATGCCGCTGAAATATTTTATTTCCTTCCTAGACATGTCTAGATAAAAGGGTAAGAAGGCAAAACACTAATGGCAGAATACAAAATAACATATTCTCACCTCTCCTGATCTTTCCACGTGTGTCTTTTATGGGATTAGCTGAGATCTGCATTTGCATGGCTTAGTCCTTTCATGCAATTTTGTTAATCGCCTGAGTCATTTCCAATGGCAATTTCCTAGTGAGTGTTTATCTCCAGTAAAATGCTACTTGCAAAGTAACATGTCCAATAAAATAAGTGCACTGTGAAGACTACAGGAAGAAATCAATGTGAAGAAAAATCAGTAAAGTTCATGTTACATCTGTCTGGGATGTTATTTTTATCCATTCCCCTTTTTTGACTTACAGTTACAATTACAGTATTTATCTCTTATACATTTACCATATCAGAGGTTTGGCTAATTTGCGTGCCTCATTGGATAATTAACCCCTCACCACAAATGTACTTTCTCATGACAGTGTTCATTATAAAATTATCGTTCACACTATCCGGCTCATATTCCATCTACTAGGACTGCACGGTTCTGAATGTTATTTGCTCTGAATACGCCAATCCGATCGGCATAGCACTTGGCTGAGGGTCTGTTTTAAGAAGAAAATCTATTTCAGATTATAGCAAATAAATGTATTGTAGCCGCCTTCGAGGAAAGTAGGTCTGAAAAAATATCACAGATATAAAAGTGTATATTAACGTGTTTAACCTTCTATTCACCGGAAAGAGTAGAACTGGTATTGAGAGTTTATGAGAATTGAGTATCTACATCAGTTCAAATTTTATGAAACATTTAAATCCATGGGTCCTAAATTCATCCAAATGAAAGATATTTTCCCCTCCTCTGCCACTCTGTTCAACACTTTCTACCTCCAGCCCTATCCAGCTAATCATACATTTCCACAAGATTCCATTGGTGTCCTTCTATCTGGAAGCTGGCTCCACATTCCCTCCTCTTCAATCTATCTTTCATACCACCTCCAGGATCATTGTTTTAAAACACAAACACAACCTGCCATTTTCTCCTTCAAATCTTTAAATGGAACTTCGCCATCGAGCACTTTGCATACACATTTCTCCTTCTGGCATATCCAAGCCCCTCGATGGTGTGGCATCCACCTGCTTTTTTAAAAACCCATCTCTGTCGGGCACCAGATGGAGAAACTATTTGTTACAGATCGCATGTTCAGGTTTCCCAAGTCATATGTTGAAACCCTAGTCCCCAGTGTGATGGTATTTGAAAGTGGGACCTTCGAGAGGTAATTAGGTCAGGAGGGTTGACTCTTTCTGATGGGATTAGTGCCTGCTATGGTCTGAAAGTTTGTGTCCCTCAAAATTCATATGTTAAAGTCCTGATTCCCAAGGTGACAGTTTTGGCAGCTGGAGCTTTTGAGGGTCATTGGCTCTTAAGGTTGGGTTCCTCATGTTTGGGATTAGTGCCCTTACCGAAGAAGACTCACAGAATTCCTTAGCCCCTTCCACTATGTGACCTTACAGCTAGAAGAGGGCCATCTATGAACCAGGAAGTGGGGCTCTCACCAGACACGGAATCTGCTGATGCCATGATCTTGGATTTCCATCCTCTGAAACAGTGGGAAATAAATGTTTGTTGTTTAAGCTGCCCGATGTATGGGAATTTGTTCTAGCAGCCCGCACTAAGACACTATCTAAACTCACTCTGACCCAATTTTCTCATCTGTGCATGGGAATAAGAGCTAAAAGCAAACTGGACTCCTTACTCTTTCCTTATAAATTGTAAACTTCCCCCGTCTGTACCTTTATTCATGCTAACCTATATGCCTTCTGTACCCTGTCAGACTCTCCAAGTGTAACTGTCAAAATTCTGACCACCCCCAGAGCTTATTCATCTTGCACAACTGAAACTTTATATCCGTTGAACAGCAACTTCCCACTTCCTCCCCCAGCAACCCCTGGCAACCCTCTTCCACTCTCTGCTTCTGTGAGTTTGACCATTTTAGATTCCTTAGATAAGTGGACTCATGCAGTATGTGGGCTTCTGAATGGACTTATTCCACTTAGCATGATGTCTTTCCTGTGGTTAGCAACATGGTCCCGTGCACTTAAATTTTGATTAAGAAGGTAGAGCTCATGTTAAGCATTCTTACCAAAAACAAACAAATAAACAAAACCCTCCTGACGATTCTCTTTAAGGTCAATTTCAAATGCAAACTTTTCATAATGGCTTTTCTCATCCAATTCATGGTAGAAAGATGGTTTCAGATATCACTCCCATTACTTGTGCTCCTATTATCATACCTGTCCTCTTCCTGGTTTTGTTGCAAACATTTGGGTTTTTTCTCTTTTGCTATTGGTCTGAAAACATCTTGAAGCTTGAATGGCCTGTACTTGCATGTGCATCTTCTGAGGGATCTATCACAGAACCCAACATCAGTGAAGTGCTATGCGAGTACATTTTTAATTTTATGTTATTAATTCTGGAGAGTTTTGCAATAAGCATATAAGAAGCAAAGCAAATCTTCCCAATCACTCAACACAAGTACAAACAACCAAGCCAATTCTCCCAAACTATCTTTCTTTTTTCTGGCCGCCTGCTCAAATATCCAACTGCCATTTTAATTTGTACCTAAATCAGTTGCCGAGAGGTACTGTTGTTCTGAAAGTTTAGTAACAAAACAAAGGGAAAGGTAATTGAAGAATTAGGGATTCATATGGTTAGATTTGGCACTAACATTTTTCAGGATGAGCTCTTAATTAACGCATTAATCTTAGAAAATTGTCAAGGATCAGCCCAAACATGAGGCAATATAAAGCCCCATGTTTTTCATACAACTGGCAAATGTGTCTTGGTCTAAAATGGAATGAACTTGGGCCCCTTGGGTGGTTCAGTTTGGTGAGCTTCTGACTCTTGATTTCAGCTCAGGACATGATGTCAGGGTTGTGAGATCAAGCCCCCTGTCGGCCTCTGCTCTCAGCATGGAGTCTGCTTGGGATTCTCTCTCTCCCTTTCCTTCTTGCATGCACACTCCTGTCTCTCTCTGTCTCTCTCAAATAAATAAATAAATAAATAAATAAATAAAATCTTTTAAAAATTAAAGTAAATAAAATTGATCTCAACCTACATGTGCTAAACAAAGGTGGGCAGCATAGATCTTTCAAGCAGGTCATAGATCTGCTTCTTCATTTCTGATTAAAAAAAACATACTCAAATACAAACGCAAATCAGAATATATTCTGTGGAGAGTCTGCATAGCTTACCAATATTGGCATATCCATTATAAATTGTATTGTCATGGTGTTTCTCAAACAAGACAAAACAAAACAAAAATTCCATTCTTGTAATCTTCCTCCTAAATACAAATAAACAGCACAGTTTTTCTGATGATACTGATGACATGTAATGTCATATTTGTAATAGCTGGTATTACACTTTATACCTCATTACAGAGCAGATATCACTGAGCTAAATATTAGAGGAAAGTATATTCTTAACTAAATTTATGTTTAGAGGAAGACCTATGCCTTACCAATTGTTACCCTTTCCCAAGTGCATATGTTTAGTGCATTTATATCCAAATATATAAAATAATACAGATATCTACAATGACTTATATCCTATACAAATGTGATAGTGATACTGAGATCACTGAGACAATCTCATATGAAGTTATTCTTTCAGAAATTTCACAAATATTTATTTTAAGCTAAGTGCTGTCCTAAGGTGCTTCAAATACAGTATTGAGCAAAACAAAACAAAACAAAAACCACCCATATAAACATCTACAATACTTGTGTATCTTCCTTAGTGCCAGGATACAGCCAATAGATTAGGGGATTAAATAAATTATGAACTGGTTGAAAATGATAAGTGATAGGGAGTACTTTTCCCAGGGACATATAAAATTGTTAGAACGATGTTATCTTCCCCTTAGCATCGAAAAGAACATGTAAAAAGGTACATATTAAAATGAAAAATAAGTGGCAAAAATGACAAGAAGCTAGAATCTAAACACACTACTATCCTTTGTCAGGGAATTATGAACCATATATGTGTTCTTTTAGTATCTTAAATGTCCTGAGAAATGTACTTCTTTCCCCTACAAAACTACCTGTAAGTTTTACTTAACACATTCTACACTTCCTCTTAGAAAAAAAAAAAAAAATCCTTCTGTCCTTATATAGAATAACAAATTAGGAAGGCTCAGCCCAGCAGAATTTCTACAATATAACAAACGAATCTGAACATAAGGCTTTCACTCCCACAAGAACTGAAGTCAGCAAGGAAAGGTATCCCCGTATGGTTTGTTACAGGATGTTTCTCTACCAGTCGCATTAATTATTTTACAAGCTGAGAAAACATATTGACAACTAACTCTACCAAGCATGTTGTACAAGTCTGAAGGAAATATTTTGTTCCATGGAAAGGAGTGTAAATGATTACATATCACAAATCCCAATTCTGAACATGGATTTAAGATTTTTGTTAAAGTCTAAAAAAAAAATAATAATAATTCATGTATTTGTTCTCCACCATGTGAAGAGAGAACATAATTGTGTCTTCAAGAATTCTAGTGTTTGCACTTATATTGGAAACCAAACTGCTGAATATTTGTAAGTTATTTAATCTCTCAGGGCATTCTAACAACTATTTTTGCTAATATAGGAATTATATTACTTTCTTGTGGCTTCTTTACTAGCTTCCTGGGGCTGCCATAACAAATTACCAGACACTTGACCACTTAAAACCACAAAACTTACCCTCTCATAATTTTAGAGGCGGGAAGTCCAAGATCACGGTGTCACAGAGGCTCGAGGGTGGGAGTCATTCCTTGCCTCTTTCGCTTCTGATGGCTGCTGGTTTCCTTGGCTTGTGGCCACCTTGCTTCAATCTTGGTCTCTGTCGCCCCATGGCTTCTCTGTGTGTCAAATTTCATTCCACCTCACTCTTTTAGGACACCTGTTATTAGATTTAGGACCCACCTGGATAATCAAGGATAAGCTCCTCCTCTCAAAATCCCTACCTGAATCACATGTTTTGCCATATAAGTTAATAGTCACAGTTTCTGGGGATTAGAATGTGAACATATATTTGGGGTGCCACCATTTTTGAATGTTCTTACTCAGCAAACACAATACAGCACGTGGAAGTGCAAGGAATGCCATGTTTGTGAAAATATTCTCAGTTCTTCTGATGAAGGTGCTTTAAGGAGATGTTCACTTCAACTTGAAAACAAACAAGCAAACCGAAACTTTCCTAGAGATTTCACTGAACAAGGATGACATTCTCAAATCTTATAAAAGTAAAAGTGTGTGGCTCCTTAGCCCTTCTCTTCCCAGCACTGAATTCCACTTCTATTTATAACATATTGATTTATTTAAAATGAAAAGACTGAAGTGATCTTCTGTTTTCCCCCTTTTTCTAGATGTCAGATATAGATTCTTCTGCTGATTTTTCTTCCTTTGATGCAGACATATATCTTAAAGGAAAAATCATCAAAGCTAGTATCATCATTGTGGCATCCATATGTATTCAAGACTGCCCCCGTGGGTCTACAGGGCCACAGTTAATGTGATCATACCTCAGTGTGGTGTCTGGTCGGTTTGGGAATTCAAATATTACTCTTCCTGTCAGCACACATTCTAATAGAAACAGACTTGCCCATCCTAATTATAGAATTTGAAGTTTGCCAGCTATTCTTAAATTGTTTTAAAATTTTCCTATAACCAAATGTTATAGAACATGGCTGCGTAGGGGAAGAAAACCATTCCCTCTTCCCTTCTACATTTTTTGGCTCATCTAATAACTAAATCACCATACAGCAGAATAATGGGAGAAAATACTAATTTTGTATGCACAGGAACCCCCAAAATATAAGACTCAAAGGAGAGACCAAGGAGGGCAGCTTTTATACCTGTAAGACAAAGAAGCAATGATTTGTGATGACTGGATAAAACAAAGGGGTTCCTGTTACAGTTGCAAATTAATGAAGAAGTAACAGTTTGTTCTTCAACATGGTTGTAACAAACTGCTCTCTGATATTTCCCACAACCCAAGCCAAAACCTACTGTAATGAGTCCATTTCCTCTCAATATGATGGGTTTGAACTGGTATTTCCATGTTTCGTTTTGAATATTTCTGATTAGTAGGGTGTTTAGGTACGTATTGTTTTAGGTGTTGCACATTCATGCTTCCATTCCGGGAAATGTCCTTGATTTTTTCCCTTCAATTTTTGTTGGAATGTTTGGCTAACTCATCTTCATCAGCATTAAATTTGGAGTATTAAATCTTCTAAGTCACATATATGTCAGGTAAATTTCCTCAATCTGTGGCTTGTCATTTTTATTTTTTAAGTAGGTTTTTTTTGTTATCCTGAAATTTTACTTTTTAATATAGTTGAATGCATCAACTTGTTTACTTTTGTTTTATGCATTTTTGTGTCCTGTGAATGAAAGCCTTTTCCTAGTCCAAGGTCTGGAATATCTTTACCAATACTTTATTCTAATAGATTAAATATTGCTTTTTATATTAATGATTTGAACCAACTTGGAATTTATGCCAATGAAGAGTGAGGGATAGGTAGTCAATTCCAACTTTTTAAAAATATAGATTACAATTATAGCAGCCATAGAATGGTTAAATCTTTTCCCAGTGACATGTTATCCCACAATAACCACTCAATAAAGATGAGGGTTTCTCTTCCAGTTTCATGCCGTCTTCATTGCTTGTCTATGTTTGGATGAATACTGCACTGTTCCATTTAGTATAGCTTTATAAAGCTTGATTCTTAGTTTGGTCAGATTCTTGATTTTCCTCTAATTTTTTTTCCCTTTATTGCTTTTCCTTGCCATTTATTCTTCCAAAAGAATTTTAAATCAGCTTTTCAAGATCTATGAAAATGGGGCTATGGCTAAAATGACTGATTTGCCCACGAATCTGAAGAGAATGTCCCTACACAGAATCTTTCTATCCATGAGCTATGCATTAATTTGTGGCTTTTTAAGTAATCTCATAAAGTTAAATTGCTATGATTCAATGATTTAATGCATATTTTTATTAAATTTTTATTATATGCCTTAATTTTTTGTTTCCAATGAAATTTTTAGTTTGATTTCTTTACAAAGATGTCTTCTGTGTATACATATGTTCTATGCAAAAAGGTTATGAATCTATTAATAGTGTTTAGTTTGTTGATGGTGAAAATTGAAGGGAAAAAAAGACCAATAAAGCAGAATAATTAAAACAATAAATATTTGTGCAGAAAACAATGAAATAGAAAACAGGCAAGGAAATAAGAAATTCAGTGACACCAAAAATGAGTTATGGGAAAACAGGCATGAAGATTACAAAACTTACTTAGAGTCTCCAAAGAAATAAAAAGAGGGGAAGGCAAAGCAAATAATCAAAGTAAAATATGAAAGAGTGGATATTTCTGCCAAACCTATAAGTTAAAACAATTAGGAGGGAAAATCACACATGTTTTGTCAACAAATAATACAGTGTAGATCATACAAATTGCTAAAACTGACTCAAGAAGAAATAGTCTGAACAGAAGTGTAGTGAGTGATGAAATTGAATAAAAGAAAAATGATAAATTGGACTTCCTTAAAAGTTTGCTATATACTCCTACGAACCTACCTGAGGGACATTACATTTGCCCACAGAACTATTTACATATGAAGGTTCATAACAGCTTTCCTTGTAATAGACCAAAGTAGGAATAAACCTACATTCTACTTACAGGTGACTGGATAAACAAAATATGGTATAGCAGCATAATGCAATTCCACCCAGCTATAAATAGGAGCAAACTGCTGATACATCAGTGTGGATGATTTTCACAATTATTATGCTAAATAATAGAAGGTGAACGCAAGAGACTACACAGTAAAGGATTCCATTTAAATGGAATCTCCAGAAAAGGCAAATTTATAAATTCAGAAAGTAAGTCAGCACCTGCCTACCTGCCTAGTGATGAAGCTGGACGTGAAAAGATATTTTGGGACTGATCGAAATGTTTCAAAACAAAATATTTATATGGTTATACAACTCTATGTAGTGAAAATCATTGGATTTTCCATTTACAATGGATGAATGTTATGGTATGTAAAATATCACTCAACACGGATGTTTTTAAAACTAATCCTGCTTCTTTATTTTCTCCAAGATCCATCTCACCCTATCCATTTCCCCCAAAATATATTGAATCTTAAACCTTCAAACTTGAACATAACTTTGGGGGTACCTGGGTGGCTCAGTTGGACGACTGACTCTTGGTTTTGGCACAGGTTATGATCTGATGGGTCCTGGGATTGAGCCCCACATGGGGCTCCACATTCAGCAGGGGGTCTGCTAGAGATTCTTTCCTTCTGCCCCTCCCCACCTTCCTCTCTAAAATACATAAATAAATCTTTAAACATAATTTTAGATACCAAAATGTTTTAAAATGAGTAAATATTATTCGGTTATTGACAAATACAATAAATTACATTTTTCAAGTAGAAAAAAATAACAGTTCCGGGCATGTGATTCTTTGGTTTAAATGGAACCATTTTGTTTAGTCGTATATTTAACATTCTCTATGATATTATGAGTTTTTCATCCAAAAAGAAAATATTAAAGGCCCAAAGGTCCTTAGAGCTGGACAGCTTGTATGTGCTATTTCATTCATGTTTGTCTTTTCGATAAAAATTCCTCCAGAAATTCTTGTGTTTTAATTTGGCTGCTAACTTGAAATAGTACCAACATGCAAAGACATTCTTCAGGAGACATTATATGCTACTTTGTGCAGTGTTGTCAAACCTGAAAGTTTTAGAAACACTTTATTTCAAATGCAGTGATGTACTATAGACTATATTTCAAGTAAGTAACATATTAGTATTTAGCTTATGGGCTCTACCCAATTAATTCAATATATCAGATTCTTCCTACAACCATTTTAGCCACTTGTTGACACTATTGGAAAATTATAAGTGACTTACTTGGTCACTGAACAAACAAGAGATATGCATATATCGTAACTGTATGAAGCTTTGGCTCCATATAGGATCCTATGTGCTTTCCCATTCAGACGAAGAGGATGTCTGGAAATGATACATGGGCTCCAAGTCAGAAGGGCAGGGTTAGCAGCTCTGTACTCACTAGCTACGTGCTGTTGGGTAAATCGCGTCACCTCCATTTCTTCAGGATAAAGTGCGGAGCTTGGACAAAGTGACCTTCAAAAAGCCAGCAAGCACGATAGGCTCATCACGTCGTCTATGATCTCCTGTCAGTTCTTCAAGACAGTGACAGAAAGGGCCGATAAAGAGGTTTCATTAAAATGAAGTTACTGCATTATTGTGAGCCATCCGAAGTTTCTCCACAGGCCCAGCATCGGGCCAAAGACCATTCCATGGGATAAATATGCTTTTTAAAAAACATTTTAAATTTCCATTTTTTTCCTGAGGCAAGTAGGCCTGTGGTGTTTTAGAAATTAATCAGAAGAATCTTGGAATCTGAAAATGATTTTTTGTATTAGAAAGGGCATGATTTTCAAAGCAACTTGTATAAAACAACTTTCTTTCTTTCTTTTTTTTTCCTGGGGAGAAAAAAAAAAAGAATTTCCCTAGACCCTTAAAACTCCTAATGAAAGAGAGTCCTCATAATCATTTCAGTATGAGAATCAGCAGGCTGCTGCTCCAGTTCCCGGTGGCAAAGAAAATGCTGAGCAAAGAGACCTAGATTTTTGCTTCCTCTTTCTCTTGATTTTATGTGTTTTCCCTACTCCACATTTTATAATGCTCTCTTTTGAGGTGTATCCCTTTTAACTTCAGGGCTGGGGGGTCAGCAAGAGAAGTAGGTAAGTCCTCCAAGTTTAATTACTTCCTTGAACTGTTTCACTGATAAATTATGAATTTCTCCGATGATGCCAGGGCATTCAATTCTCCAAAGTGGATTGCCAGCTTGGTCCCAACCCAGCTTCCTTCTGCCAGCCTCCCTCTTTTATGGTCCCCTTTGGAGCACTGATTCAGGAGAGGAGTCAAGGAGGACATACAGCAGTGAGATTGAACCAGGTGTTGGCGCTAGGCTGTTTTTCAGGTGAGTCAATTATTAATCTTCTGTTGGATGGCCTGTTTCTTACATGGCTCTCAGGGCCAAGTATTCAGGCTTTCCTAGCATAGTAGTGAGCACTTGGAGAAGCCAAATGGTCATGAGGGTCCAAACTTGCCAATTGCTGTGTAAGAGAAAAAGCTCAGCTTTTTTTTAAATATCCGTAGTTCTTATGTCTAATATGCGACATTCTTGACGTTGTGTTTAATTTAAATAAACATTGTTACCACTGTATCATGAGCTATAAGATACCTATGGATCTTAAGGCACAACAAATAATGCACTGTTTTTCAGTATAGAATTTAACTTACCTGACTCCTCCACTTTGATACCCAAATTATCAGATGGGTTTTGAATCTGGATTCATATTAAAAGGAGGATTAAATGATATTATTTTCTTATGGCCCATACTTTATTTTACATATCACTTCCCCTATTTTTCCTTCACATTTTAATTTACAGGATCATCTTTATCAGTAGTCACTAGAACACAGAGCTAGCAAGTATGGATTCTGAGACCTGCTCTTTCATAGAATCACTGTTTGACCTTGAACAACTGGTTCAACTTTCTGTGCCTTTATTTTCTCCTACATAAAAGTAGAAGAAGTAATAGGAGTACCCACCTCCCAGGGTTGCTGTGGGGACTAAATAAGACAATACAAAGTAGCCCCACTATAATGCAGTATGTGGGGTGGCCTTATTATCAGATTTGTGAAATGACCAGCAAGGATCTGGGCAGCCACCTGTCCAGAAGACCTAGGGGTTGAGCTGAATTCTTCCAAATCTGTCACTGTCTCAGGAAGACTTGCTACATTCTGGTGGCCGTGGTCAACTGTGGGTTAATATGTCTTTGGGAGGACTCTGGGTCTGGTAGCTGCTTTGGAATTCTGGCCACTCTATTCCCACTCAATATAATCTTTTACTACCCCTCAACTCTGCGTCTCACCTACACACTCTGACTGGAAAGTAAAAACTCTAGTCTGTTACTTTTGATGGAGCTGAGGGAGGAGAGGATGGCTGTGAGGTGAAGGACAAGACCAAGGATGTGTCATGTCATATTCAATTCATCATGGTGTTTTACTCTGTATTTATAAAGAGATTAGGGGGAGCCTGGATGGTTCAGTTGCTTAAGCATTGGACTCTTGATTTTGGCTCAGGTTGTGAGATCGAGCCCCCTGTCAGGCTCCATGTCCAGCACGGAGCCTGCTTAAGATTCTCTCTCCCTCTCCCTCTGCCTCTCCAAAACGCCCCCTCTAAAAAACAAAGAAAGAAAGAAAAGAAAAAAAAAAAAAAAAGAAAGCTAGAAATACTGTAAGCAATTTTTTTAAAAGATTTTATTTATTTATTTGAGAGAGAGAGATAGTGAAAGAGCACAAGCAGGGGGCAGGGAGAGGAAGAAGCAGACTCCTTGCTGAGCAGGGAGCCTATCTCGGGGTTCTCATCCCAGGACCCAAGATCATGACCTGAGCCTAAGGCAGACACTTAACCGACTGAGCCACCCAGGCACTCCCAGACATACTGTAAGCATTAATCAAAGATTAGCTAGTATTAGTACTAACATTATCATCACTACCATCTTCATTCTTTCCTGCCAGTATTTGCTGCACGTGGAACCCGAAACAAGGCACTCCCTCTTATGAGCTCAATAATACATACATACTTTATTTTTTGTGCTCTAAAGCTTTCCTAATTATATATAGTTACAGAGTTATCCATTTCACACATTAAAGGGTTAGATCCTGGAGGTCAGTACCCAAGTTATTTCGTTAAAACCTTTGCATCATTATATAGTTTGTGACCCATTGTTGCTACTTGAAGAAGTAATTAACAAATAAATGAAATGTATCTGATTTTAATTCTTTTGGGAAACGTCAGTATGAAATTAGATAATATATTAATAACATTTATAAAATGTGTCAAAATGAAAAATAAAAATGAGATCTAGTTGGATGTCATCATTAAATATGTCAACATTGAAGGTGAAGAGTTGGTAAGGAAGTGTGGGTGTGCCTCAGTGGGGGAGGTGAGGACAGAAGAAAAAAGAATGAGAAGGCAAACAGGGTAAAATGATTAAAATACATTTCATACACATGAGATGTAAGCTTAGGACTTAACCTATTTTAGTCCAGAAGCTAGATTCCAGCCTTTGTTTCTCTTGCTCTTGGATCTAAAACCTTTGAGACCGATGCTTGATTCCTCAACAAAGGTAAATAAAGGAAGCTCGGGATAAGTCAATAGATCCAATAAATAGTAACTTGCTTTTTTCCCCCTTGTTTCAAACAGTGATGAGTCTAGATATTATGATTTAGTCTTCTAATAAATATTTATCTAGTGGTCAAGTCCAAGGAGTACTTAGTAAAAATGTTGAATACCACGACCTTTAATAACCCTTAGCTAAATAAATGCCTACTTGCAAAAATTCACGTTTTCAGAGGGATGCCCAGTAAGAATTGGGGCATATAGAGAGATAATGATTTTGACCAAATGTAGCAAAAAACAGCTTCTGTCTTCCATTTCAAGGCTTCCTAGGTAGTACAGATCTATAGACACTTCTCTTTTATCTACAGAATACCTGACAGAGAATTTTAAATAAAAATGGTCTTAATGAAAGTCAAAGGAATTTCTGAAGAACTCAATTTTTGCTGGTCAAAGACAGAAAAAAGAAGTTTGCTGGGGTTTTTTTCTTTTTTTTTTTCTTTTTTAAGTACTATCCTACTGGGAGCTGAGAGAAAAGTAGAGATCTAAAATTAGAGAAAATATTTGTACAAGTTGATAAAGTAGATAATTATATACAACTACAAAAATTCCAAGAATTTCAAAAATACATAAATATTTTGGAAGAGAATTCCAGGAAGATGACAAAGTAGAATGCGCCAGGAATCTGTCTCCCATCTACACAACTGAGCCAGCAGAATCTGTCCCCTGTAACTGTTTTGGAGCTCTGGAGCCCGTTGTAGGCTTGCCATTTCCAGCAGAAGGCCTGCACAGTAAATCATGGCCAAGATGGCCAATTTCAGCTCTTAGCTGAGCAGTGGCTATCCATGGCTCTTCTCAGGCAAACTTCACGATGCAAATATTTAAACAACAGTTTACCCTACTGACAGTTAAGACAATAGTCATCCTGTCCATTTGTCTGATCCTGTTACATGTGATTAAGTACTTGAGCAGAGAGAGTCTGACATATTCTGACCACACCTGAGAGTTCTATAAAATGTGCACTTGAGTTAATTATAAAGTTTCCTACTGATTGAAGGAATCTAACAATAACCATTTCATACTTTTCTTTCACTGTATTCTAATGCCAACAATGTAGTTTCAAGAAATTACATTGATTTGATTATAACAATTAATACTTTGCCTGTAGTTAGACTTCTAGGGTGGAAGAGGTTTCCATTGTGTTTTAGCTTTCATGATGTTTCAGAGAAATCTGATGACTCTCTGATTACTGGGTATGTGGTCTTATACCATTATTCTTTTCTATGCCTGCAAAAATTATTAAGAAAAAACCAAAAACAAAACTGTCTCTAGCATCACTGTGTTATTCATGTCATTATATGTGCCACTGCACTATAGATTGAAGTGATATCAAACACAACCTATTTATTAAAGAATTAGGAAGTTATTTTTGTATTATAACATCCAAAATTACCAAAAATAATAAAATATTTAATTTCTTAACCAACAGTGAGTTCAAGTAATAATTGGCATGAGGTATAAAAAAGCAAATATTTCTATTAGAGTAATTAGCTAAATACATTTTAGAAATTAACAACAAATTTAATCACTGTGGTAAGTAGACCATAGGGAATTTTTTCCTGGGATAATTATTGTTTCAATTTTTATTTGCTTTTATCTCAGGATTTATTCTACAGAGTGACTTACTTTGACAAAGATCTAGCATTATATTTAATAAGTTTGATCACGGAAAAAAATAAGGTTTCTATCTTCCACATAATATTTGTACTTAAAGGAAACTGTTTAGCTTTTTCGTCAAGATCTACTGAAGGCATTACCTGAGTTCCGGTAATTACCCGAGAACTTGTTCTTAGCTGCAACATTGTGGTAAGCTGTGCATTTTTAAATTAATATTTATCATTCTTAATGTCTACTTAATTTACATGGCCCAAATACCTGTTATACTCATGAAATATTTTGCCCTGTGAAAAAGATGGCGCATTATTATGCCAATTAATTTTTTATGTTCATCAAATGTTATTTTAAGCTTTAAAAGTATTAACATAGGCAAATTCATAAACCAGGTTACTATTACTTCTATTCAAATAGTAAATTTGGAGCAAGCGAGTGGGAAAGAGTGCTTTGTCTCGTTGTTCTTGCTAAATAACAATATTTATGTGGAGTTTTGAGCATATTTGCATTTATAAGGCCATACCTCATTCAGATAATATGAATCTTCTGTAGTCTTATGTGTGCTCATTTTCATTTTCTTTCTGGAGCATTATATTGGCTTCAATGACACCAAAGAGACTAATCAGGATATTTTAAAAATCTGATAAAAGTTTTTCAGTTGGATTTGACTAAAGGGACGAGGCAAGTTTAATAAGATTGCGTATAGCATTTCCTCCTGACAGACGTGATGTAACAAGATAGTGCCTAGAAAAGTGACCGTCCCATAAGGGGCAGCCCATCCAGACAAGCTCACTCCTCACTGCTTGCTTTACTCCTAAGGCACATATTGAAGATAGCTCTCCCGAGCTGGCATAATTGCTCCGGAGTTTGGTAAATCGTACCCACCTCAAGACGATGAATGCGGCTAGCGTTCGGATTAATATTTCCCCGCAGAATGGCAGCTGACAGGAAAATAACTATCATTACCCTGGAAAATGTTCAATCCTCCATAGCACGTGTAGCTATCACGTGCTATGTTTTGCTTCACTACAAAATATCTCTATCTAACTATATTTTAATGTAGATATTCAAAAATAAAATATAACTAGAAAAAAATATATATGCACTGAATGAACTGCAGGCTTTGCCGGAAGCCTTCCTCAGGCTATTTTAAATTGCATTAACTTCTCCTCATCAGCTGGCTCAGCCCCAGACAGCAGGCAGGCAGTAGGGCACGTTCTTGAAACTGCAATAAATAACAGGTTCAAAATGCTGATATCAAAATTTGTGTCATGTTTGAAAACAGCAAGGGATGGAAATGTAGCCTGTAAGTTTCCCCCTCTTTCCTTTTAGAAGGTTGGAGATTGGATTTGCTTCATAATCCTTCACAAAATACATTTTGTGCAAATGGAACGTATTCTAATATTCTGTTTAGCTTGGCACAGTGAGCTGTAACATTAAAAGACAGAGTTTGATCTCTCCTTAAGAATATTGGCTTTCCTCAAAACATTCTAATCAAATTTACAGCTTCTTATGAGATATGGAGACCTGAGGTTATGATAAATTTTACAAGTATCATATGCTTAGTTAGTGCAATCCCCTTTTCTTTTATTATCCTGAGTGTATTTGCTTTGAAAATAAGCTGGAAATAAATTGCCGAACTCATTTGAGAGCTCATTTACACCACTGGAGCACAGGGAAGTGCTTTGTTTCTTTTGCCCAGTGGTGACACACAATTCCCTTGATATTTAAGAGCTGGCTCTTCAATAAAAGCCAGAAATTCATCCTGGGATGTATGTCAAAGTTCCAGACTCATTATTAACACTTGCAATGAAATTCTAAAATAGTGGTGATTCTCCTCAAACATAACATTCTCAACGTTTTAAGGGAAATGCTAAGCAACGGGGAAAATGCCCGTTTTATAATGTGCCGGCCATTGGATTCACAGGTGGTCATTCAAGTGGCATCTCCGCGCGCAGACTCGCGCATCTGTGAAATGGGCCGGCTGGCAAAGGCACCATGGCACTGCACCGCTACTGCACCGGACCCATCAGCCGCCAGCGGGATTTTATCACAAGCTGTGCTGATCAGCATACCGTATTAAGGAAAGGGACAAAGGACGCGCCACTTTAACTTGCTTCTCAAGTCTTTCACATTCACAGGAAGAGGAGACTTACTTTGTGGGCATTCATTAAGGCTCTAACGCAGCTCTTTGACAGGTGCAGCAGAGTTCAAACAGGGCTCCGCAAGCCCCGCGTCCGCCGTGTATGTGCATGTGATTTCCCACTCACAGTCCCGTGGTGACACGGAGGCCACGTCGTCCCTTTGTATCCGAGGTCTAAGTGTTTGATCAGGCATCCTTTGCTTTCTCCGTTCACAGAGGAAACCCAGGGCAGTTTAATTGAGGTGAAGTGACATCTAGTCATCTGAGTTTCTGGTGGGGCACCGGGCAGGGCAGGATGCAGGGCAGGGGAGAAACGGGGCTGAGGCCAGGCGCTTCATTTGAATGACAGTGACGGGAGTCAATTAGGGGAAGTGGAATTCAATACTTCTGACATATGAATAAGGCCCAGAAAAATACCTTAGTCAGAACTGGCAGCCAGAACTCATTCAATAAGAATTTTACTGAAATAACTTTGAAACAGAGGGTTAGAGTAACCCAATCCAAAAATACATTTTTCAAAGGAAATGGTTGTAATTAAAATGTGTGAAGAAAAGGAAAGAAGAAAAGTTAAATGAAGGCATTCTTAATACTTGCCTTTGTATAGGAGTAGATTTTAAAACTCACGAATATATGAGGTTTCTAATATCTGATGGCATTTCATCAACAAGACTAAATTCTGATACCAGTTCACGTGTTTCAAGTGTTTATAACTTCCTTTCAGACATGTTCTCTTTCTATGGCTCCAGGTATTTTTATACGGGTATATTTCCAACTCTGTGCCTTTCTTTCTATGATAGCTGCATGATTGTAATTAACATTGTGTCCCGGATGAATTATTATAAAGAGGGCACTTAGAAGACACGAAGGACTTTATCTTACATAAGGAGAGGGCCTGCAGTTAAGTCCCGTGAGACAGCAGATTCTAGGACCCTGCCGTCCATGCAGCAAGGTAAGAGAAGAGAAGGAGGTGCATTTTAGAGACAAAGAAAGGACACAGGGAGGCGACAGTCCAAATTGGCCGATAGCAGCATAAAGTACAAGCTTCATTGGAAAGGTCCATGGAATAGCAGCTGGCAGCCACAGCGCCAGGTCATAGCCTCATTGAAAACATTCCAGAAGAAAACTATATCTAGTATAATTTGTATACTCTGTATTTTACTTTGCCTTTGGTCTTTCGGCATCCAGCATGAACACTATTTACCAAAGAGCATGTCAGCAGTCTGCTGGGATTTTAGAGCACACGTACCATGCATGTATTTGCGTGAAAGGCCCAGGGAAGAATTTTTTATGGCAAGAAAGATGTGCTAACGCTTGTCTTAAACCAAGGGGTCAGTATTGAAGAGAACCCCTGGTCTTGATCATAGTAGAATGTGTGCATGTTTGCGTATGGCTCTCACTCAACTGTTCTGCAAGGGAAATAGGGCTCTGAGGAGAGAAAATGGGGACATATTGAGTTGTTTCATTGT
The DNA here is from genome assembly GCF_017311325.1 of Ursus maritimus. NCBI lineage: Eukaryota > Metazoa > Chordata > Mammalia > Carnivora > Ursidae > Ursus > Ursus maritimus. The sequence continues at coordinate 6,228,155 of NW_024424230.1, forward strand.
ATAGATGTAAACCACACTCACAACCACACTCACTTGTGCCCATACAGCATTGAGAGCACAAAGAGTTACTGATGTGTTGCCTCAGCCACTCACAAAAGCACATGAAAGATACTTTTGTCACCTGTGAATTCTCCTGAAATATGCTGGAATATGAAACGGGGAGTAAAGACAGTATGTAGTAAAGCCACCGGGATTCAAGCAATTAGCCAAACATGTCTTCATACGAAGCAGGGAAAATCAATGTAAGCCAGCAAATGTCAGAATTTCACGGTGAGGTAGAATAAGGGGCGTGCTGAGAAAC
>NW_024424230.1:6228477-6246577 GCF_017311325.1 Ursus maritimus
CTGTAAAGGTAGGAGCTATGTTCCCAAGTATACATTTGAAGGAGATTGATACGGTGGCATGTGTCTGGAATACATGAGATAACAAACGGGAATTTATTGAATTCACTGGTGGCGTTCTTTGGGGGAAAGAAGGGATGTGGTGAGGATTTCCCAGAACTCTGTTAACAAGGGACCAAACCAAAATAATCGATTTCCCTTTTGCTGTGAGATTATTTTATCTGCTGCCTGGTGCGTCCTGTGAGACCATAAATTATGCTGAACCCAGTTTTGCCCACAGAAAGCTGTTTACTGGCACAGAATTATAGTTTTCACTTTTTCCTTATGGTCTCTGTCAGGAAAGTACAAAAAGGGAGATTCAGACAGAGGACACACAGAGGAGCTGGTCGATGGCTAATCGCTGATGGGAACATGGGGTCAGCTGACTGGGAGGAAGGCTGATACTTTAAAATCACAACTGAAGCACAGAGTTCAAATCAGGTAAGCTGAAAGGAAATGTTTTCCTTAAGATCCGAATTTGGCCCAGGGCTCATCTCTCCTGCTTACAGTCAGGAACAGTGTTCACGTTGGACGTGAGGTTGAGAGCTGAAAGTGACCTCATTTTAAGAAGAGGAACACAGTGACAGAATTCTAGCCAGAAGCTGACTTAGAGAATTACCCATGCACTAAATGTTCTATTGCTTTTTTTCATGGTAAAAAATATAAAACAAAATGGTAAAAAATAAATTGTACCCATGCACCAAGTGGTAGTTTACTTTTATATTTTTTATCTGCTTATTCTTGGTAATTTTTTAATTATTTGATTATTATAAATATAGAGAGAGTCCCGAGGATAGTTTCTAAGTATTTTTGAGTGAACTGAGCACAGCTATTTAACTACTCTGCAAGTCAAGTATAGAAAAAGGTGAAAATATTTAATAACAACCTCCAGTGTGTACTTCTCTTCATCATAGCCCTTAAATTAACTGCTATTCTGAATTCTATCACCGTAGGTCAGTTTTACCTTCTCTAAAATTGGTATAAATGGAAGCACACACTGTATATACTTTCGTGTCTGTCTTCTTTCCTTCAAAATTTGCTGGTGGAATTCTTTCACGTTTTTTTCATGTAGCAAAAGAAATGATCTCTTGTTGACAAAACATGAATCCCATGCATTGAAGCTTAAATCAACCATATTCACTCTCTCATAGTTTCTGTGGAGGAGGGAGGATGGGCAGAATATCTCCTCTCTGTTCTGGTCAGCATCAGCCTGTTTGACTTGAAGGCTGAGGGCTGGAATCATCTGAAAACTGACTAAATCACAAGTCTGATGCCTGGGATTGAAAGATTCAAATAGCTGGGGGCTGGCATAGCTGGTCTTGGATGTCACTCTCTAGTTCCATGTCATAGATTAGCAGAGTGAAATACATATACATATATGAAATACATATAAACGTGTATGTGTGTGTGTGTGTATAATCCAACTATATGCTGTCTAAAGGAAACTCACTTCAAATCCAGTAACATATGTAAACTGAAAGTAAAAGGATGGGGAAAATATGCCATGCAAACATCAATTTAAAAAAGCTCTACAACTGAAGTGGCTATATGAATGTCAGATAAAGTAGACTCAGAGCAAGGAACATTACTAGAGACAAAGATGGACTTCGGATAACGATAAAAGGATCGATCCAACAGATACAATGATCTTAAATCTGTACATATCAAACAGTAGAGCTTTATAATAGACGACGCAAACACTAATAGAGCTGAGAGGAGAAACAGACATGTCCATGATGATAGATTTGGGGACTTCTACAACCCTTTTTCAGAATCAGAAAGAATAGGTGCACCTGGGTGGCTCAGTCGGTTAAGTGTCTGCCTTCGGCTCAGGTCATGATCCCAGAATCCTGGGACTGAGCCCAGGTCAGCCTCCCTGCTCAGCAGGGAGCCTGTTTCTCCCTCTGCCCCCTGCTCATGCTCTCTCTCTCTCTCCATCTCTCTCTCTCTTTCTCTCTCAAATAAATAAAAAATAAAATCTTAAAAAAAAATCAAAAAGAATATAGAACACCTGAATGATACAAACAATGAACTGGATTCAACTGATGCATCTGTAGAATCCCTTAGCCAACAATAGCGTAACGCACCTTTTTTTTTCAAGAACCCATAGATCATTCCATATTATAGACTATAACACCTGGATTAATAAACAAACTTAGCAAGTTTAAAAGAATTGAAATCATACAAAATATTCTCTTATCCTATGCAATCAAACTATATATAGGTCAGTAACAAGAAAACAACAGGAATATCTCTAAACACTTGAGCATGACACAGCAAACCACAGGCCAAGGAAATCAAAGATGTGTAAAAGTTTTGTTTGTAATAGTGCAAATGGGAACCAACTCAGATGTCTTTCAACTGAAGAATGCCTGAATAAACAGAGGCATGTACTACTATTCAGCCAAAAAAGGAAGGGACTTTTTTTTTTTAAAAGACTTCATTTATTTGAGAGAGAGAGAGAGAGAGAGAGAGAGATTGACAGAACGAGGGGGAGGAGAAATAGAGGGAGAAGCAGACTCCCTGTTCAGGAGGGAGCCTCCCGCGGGACTCTATCCCAGGACCCTGGGATCGGGACCTGAGCCCAAGGCAAACCCTTAACCAACTGAGTCACCCAGGTACCCAAGAAGGGACTTTTGATGAGCTCAACAACTTACTGATCTCAGGGACATTCTGCTAAGTGAAAAAAGCCGACAGCAAAAAGTTAAATTCTGTAAAATTCCATTTACATAACTTTTTGAAATGACACAATCAGAGAGACGGAGATCATATTCGTACTTTCCAGGGAAGGAAGAGGAGGCAGGGAACTGTAGCTCTATAATGAGCCCTGGAGCAGGTGAAGTGTGAATAAGGCAGTTGGGATCAGTGCTTGATCCCGGCATGGCACTGTACTGGCGTGACTGGGACCCTACCTCTGGGGGAACCCGGATAGATATTACAGAGGAGCTCCCCGGACTCTTTCTTGCCACTATGGGGAAATCTACAAATATGCCAAAATTAATAGATTTTAAAAAATAGAATGATGTCAACATGCCAGGTAGGACAAATGAAAGTGATGTCATTGAGTGTAGAAAAAAGTAGAAGAAATGTCATTAATGGAAAACATTGGTCTATAAATAAGGAAAGCAAAGCCATCAGAACCAGTCAGTAGGAAATATTCAGTGTCTGAGCTGAATTGTGATGACAATCCTGATGTTATATAAAATCCTTCATAAATTGTAAATCAAGGCTTAAATTTGACCAAAGAAAAAAACATGTTTGAGTTCAGAAAAAATTTCCTATGACCTTAATTATACATTTTTGTTTTTATTTTCCTTTGAGGCACCCCTAAAGTCCTTGATATATCAGCATATTTTTTCCTAAATTCTGGAAAACAATTCTAACAGTGAGAGACATTCATTTGGGGTGAAGGGGGATGTTAGAAGCTAACAGCAATCTGATTTATGCTTTTTTTTTTTTTTTTTTTTTTGGTTTTGTGTTTGGCTTTTGGAAAATTTCTCATAGGCACCACAGTTAAGGAAAAAATCTTGTTTCATGACTATTGGAAAACATATACAGCCTATAGTATTATTACAATAATTGCCCTTAATAGCTATTGTATTTTCAGATTGCAATTTAAAATATTGTGAATGATGTTTATATTTTTGCAAGTGTGCAAGAAAAAATTGGTGTTTTAACAAGTGTATTATAATTACCCTATATATAATTTCAAAACTGCTAAGCTAGCATATTTAAAGATTCATTTAGATAATAGGACTAACTGAAGTAATTCCTGCACATTCCACACTATTTCAGTTTGTTCTTTTTGAAATGCGTGATCTTGCTTAATCCCACGGCATTAGTACTTGTCTCTCTTCCAGTGCCCATATGGCATTTGCTTGGATGTTCTATTATTATCTCTTTTTGTGTCTGTTCTACCAACTGCAGAGCAATTCATAGCATTTCCAATAGAAGTTTCTTCCTATATATATATATCTATACAACTCTATAATATTTACCACACATTGCCATTTGATATTCTTTATATTGCCATTGTGATGTATTAATGCATAAAATGAAGCTGGTACTATAAAACCGTTGGAGGCTTTCTGATTCTGCCTGATATATAGAATTCTATTGTTCTTTTAAAGATCTATTGCTTTATATACAGGTGTAGGAACCGGGAACATAGGGTTCTTACTTTGTAAAAAGGAGCAACCACAAATCCATAGCAGACATGATAGGGATGCCAGACCGCAATAAAAATCCTGTAACTTGACGAGAGGGTGCTGCTAGGATGCCTCATCTGGCTTTGTTTTCTCATCTCTGTATTTCTTAGGCTGCTTAAAGCTCTATATACAGGACATAAATCCTTAAGGTTTTTCTAGGCATAACACACAATTTTATAATTCCAAATGATATCAGTTTTTATGGAATATTTTAAATTATTTCTGATCTTCAAGAGGGTAATGATGTTATTGAATTTCTATTACTACTTTACTGTTTAAGGGAATGATAAAGCCATTTCTATGAAATACTAGCAACTTATTTTTAAAGACCTGACAGCTTGATATTTCAAGAAATCATCTTATTTCAAAACATCTCATACTGAATGTTAAAAATTTGGAAGTGGAGGTGGGAAGGGGAATGGGTGAAATAGGGGTTGAGGATGAGGGGGTACACTTGTGATGAGTACAGATGACACACGGAAGTGCTGAATCACTACATTGCACATCTGAAACTAACGTAATCCTGTGTGGTGACTGTACTTGAATTAAGATAAAAAGTAATAAATAAAAAATTGGAAAACATAAAATATTCAGCTAATGACTATGGATTACTTGGTTTATTTTTTATTTTATAATAAATGCACTATAATAAAGTATCTATATTTAATGAGTGATACAACACAATGAAGCTCGTAACCACATGATATTTTTGAAGGTAGTAAACCATGCATATTAAAATAACTTGGAAATAAGATTTAGGTATTTTTACAAAAATGCTGTTTAGAAGCCTTAGTGAGAGTATTAGTGAGTATCAATCTTACAGTCATCAGTATCGGTATCACTCTTATAGTCAAAGCAAATGAATCTAAAATTTTAAAAAATGCATAATTATAACACTATAATTATGCTATACTTTAGTGATATTGTAGTTCATGACCTTTGAATACTTTTCGATATTGTCTTTCCACAAATTGAAAATATATGCTGAAATGTGTTCTAACAAAAGCCAATAAAATAATTGGATGTTGGTGTTGACCAAATGTCAAGCACTTCTACTCAAGAGGTGAATATACTCTCATCTTCATGTCAAGTAAGGCATTATTTGTAGGCAAGTTGTCAAAAAAAATTGCAGCCAAACTTTCATATCAATTTTTGCATCCAATTTTTATAGCAGTAACAGTTCTCATAGCAAAGCATAATCAGCAATAACCTAAGGACGACAAAGCTGCAATATTCGGCTTTGTAATGGCTCCACATGCAAAAATGACCTTGATGCAACTTGGAATTGCACTCGCCCCCCCACTATTCACCCTTCCTGAAGCAAATCCCAAGCATTCTGATAGAGACTTCCCAGATGAGAATGCATTAAAGCAGTTATACATTCAAATCGAGTTACTGTGTCCTTTTTCAAGGAAGGTGACTCTTTAACAAAAAAGAAAATAAACATTCAAAGGATGGTGTAGAAAATCAAAATATTGAATCCATCGCACCATTTCCATATTCTTACAACAGAATAAATCCATCATTTTTTAAAAAGATTCTCTTTGAGAAAAAAAAAATATACTCTCCATTTAATTTAAGTGAAATCAGAAGTATAATCACAAAATGTAGGGTGTGCTATGCCACAGACACTCTAGTTATGAATTCAAGTGTTGGTTAATGAGGGATTTTTAGGCCAACTCTGCCTCATGTGATATCGTGCATTATACTTGCTGAACACATGCTAGCAAATTATGAGAAAACACAAAAAGTAGAGGTTGCAGGTGCCTGGCTCTGTGAGGAGTCCCAGCTGGCCTCAGCCTTTGTGGAACATCTAGATGACATAATAGCACCATTTATTTAGGCTGAGGGTTGCAGCGACAGGAGTTTTGATAACGTAAACCGAGTGTACCCACCTGCTAGACGCGGATATATTCTCATGGCTATTTTACTTGAAATGTTTTAGGATAAGGAAGAGGAGATTTGTTTGGCTCTGCCTTTAGGGAACAGAACCTACAGTAATCACCAAGGGACTAACTTTACTGTCCCAAATAGGCCGCCTGAAATGCTCTAGGAATCTCCATTTCCAAAGTATGTGGCAAGAATGAGAGACCGTGTCAGGCACCGTCAGTAGGAGTGCTGAGAATCACAAGCAGATTTACCTAAATCCAAAAACTACGTAAGCTTCAAACTTTTGTATAGATACATATGCATATATATGTACAGATATATATGTACAGATACACACACACATATACTTTATCGTATTTATTATGTAACTACTGTACATAGCGATGGCAGAGTATTGCTACCTCAAAAAAATCATGAGTTCCTAAAGACAAATGCAATGAATGATTTTAATTTATAATTTGCCAAGATGCTCAATTGGGTTTTTAGAAAAGTAAAATTCAATTGGTGTAGACATAATATGCTTTTTCTACCTTCCGTTCTTTTTTTGTTTTTGTTTTTTTTTTTATCCAGAACGCAACCCTTCAGCTTTCTTCAAGTGTTTCATGTTGCCGGCATTACCGATAACACAAAAATAAGACTGGCTGGAAGAACATTTGTCTTTCCCTGGTAAACTCAGTATTATCTGTCACAATATCTCTGGGGGTAACTGGGAGGAAGACCCGGGCTGGTATGAATCCTATACATTTCCTCATTGTTTCTGCCCCAGCTCTCTTGTTTCCTGAGTTTTAGATCTCTCTTATGTGTTAGGCTCTCAGACAACGCTGAATAATACTTCAGATACCTTCACGGCTCAAAGAGCCAAGCAAACAATTAGAGGCATGTAGCTCATTGTTAACCGATGGAGCTCAGGGCAGGCTGCCCCAAAATATGCCACTTTGGCATATTGATTATTTTACGTGTGAGTTACTTAAGAACAGCCATTGCACGAAGAACTCCTCTTTGTCCCCCTGATGCAGGAAATTAATCTCCCATGTGAAAGGTGCCCTCCCTGTCCCAGGAGGTAGACATCCTTATCACCAGGGACAGGGAACGCGGGGCCGAGAAGCCTGTATAAACACACCTTGCTCCTTCTTCACTCATTTACTCCCCCAAGCCCAAACTTCTTTGTCTTGGCAGTGCTTCGCAGATTTATTGTTTCTTTGTCTAAAACGTATAAAAGCTGCCTGCTTTGGTCACTTTTTACTTCATTAGGGAAAGATCTGTAAGTGAAAAGATATTTTACATATTCTATATTTATATACAAATGTGTATGTATATTTATAAAATATGTGTATATTATTTTTATATAAATATATGTATGCTTATATTATATAAAACATATTGTTTATATATTATATATGTTTATATGCTTATATTTGTTTTATATGATAATATGTTTATATTATTAATATAAATAATGTTATGTTTATATAACACACAGATGTATAATTTTTTTAAATGAAGCATAGAGTGAGCAGTGGTGCCTCTGGAGAATGTCATGGCATTTAAATAAATTTCATTTTAGTAGTAGAGCCATTTCATTTAGTAGTAGAGCCACTTAGTAGTAGAGCCAGATGAGGCACCCTAGCAGCACCCTCTCGTCAAGTTACAGGATTTTTATTGCGGTCTGGCATCCCTATCATGTCTGCTATGGATTTGTGGTTGCTCCTTTTTACAAAATAAGAAAAATAAAACCCTATTTTTAAGCTAAACGATTTTAATCATAAAATATGGTCTGTTGAATAGACTATCATCTTATTATCATGTCTTTCTAAAAGTAAAGGAACTATGCATATTTCAAACATATTAAGGAAGTAGACCTTTACTTACAGAGACATTTATAAATAACATTTAAAAATTTTTTAATTCAGGATAAAATTATCCAAAAGTGAGATACCAAGCATTTGCTTTAGAGTTATCCCTCTTATTTCTCCAGATAATGTGAGGGCTACTCTCAGCACAGGTGCATTTAAAGCAATGAAATAAAGCTATGTTTTACTAGGTTGCATCCTGTGAAACAAGAGCATCTTAACTTGAATAGAAAGAGAAGGTAGAGCTCATCCAACCTATAGCATCTACCAGCACTGCTTTTGGGGTGCTTAATAGATGACTATTAAAAAAACAAACAAACAAAAGGATTGGAATCCTAAATTCCCTTCTCAGGTGTAGCTGTTACTGTCTATTCGGTTAGACTCTCAGGTTGAAAGCTTGCAGTCTTCGATTTTTTTCCTCACTGTCTTTATCCTCAATAATTTTTATTGTTTATTTTTCTTCATCCTATTATTTTCTACTCCCTACAGGTAATGCCTTTGTTGATGCCATCATTTCTATTTTCTGGAATATTCTAATCTCTCCAATCCTCCACCTTCACTATTGCTCCTGTACAATCTGTCCTGAACGTGATTTTCATGTCATGTAGCTCATCTTCAGTGATGACCCCACCATGGAAGCCACATTCTGGGGTAGTCCTTTCCAGCATTCCTTCTGGTCTGATTTTGTTTAACCAGTCGGATATGGTGGATGCTACCCTATGTGACTCATGTCCAGACCAGCCAAGGCTTCAGATGACTCCAGTTCCAGATGCCATCTGATAGCAATTTCATGGGACACATCGAATCCGAACTGCCCACCTGAGCCCATCCAGGCCGCGGAGCTGGGAAAGGGAACTACGCATTGTCTAAGCCACCGAGTTCTAGGCTGGCTTGTTACACAGCAATGGATAATTGAAAAAAAAAAAATGTCTATCAAAGTAAGACAGTTATTCTCTTCCTTAAAATAATTTTGTAATCCTTTTATTTTTCCTCCAGTCTCATTTACAACCCCTCCTCGCTTTACTGTGTATGTTTAATGAGCTCCCAACTGCTTCACTCTGCACGTCATCTTTCTGCTAGTTTTTTCTTCTGTGCTATGGCTTAACCCTTCCACATAATCCCGTAGTGCTCTGCTCCCATCTTACTAGAATTTTGGTCAGCCATCACCTTCTCAACACTGATCTCTGTTCAGACTCAGAACTCACAGAGAACCCCATTTATACCTCTGTCATTGCATTTACATTATATTGTGATTATATGCTCTTATAACTCTTCCATAAGGACATATACACACACACATATACAATATATAATACACATACATATACTATGTATATATATATACATACACACATATAATACACATATATACAGTTATGTGTATACATATAGATACACATATATACACACACATACATAATACATAATACTGCCTATATATATACACACACAACACATAGATAAAATATATAATACATATGTAATATACAATACATAATTTAGTAATTTATGTATTGTATTTAGTAATTGTTACAAAACATTTAGTAATTGTTACAAAACTAAAAAAAGTGAATCTCAATTTAAAACAATCTGGTTCAAATTAATATTAACTTAATTTCAATACTCTACAGAAGTTTTCTCCCATATACATTCTACCCCCTTCTTTGTATTATTGTTGTCATATAAATTGCACTTGTATATGTTAGAAGACTGTTAGCACAGTTTTATAATTAATAATAAATAGATAATAGAACATAAAGTTACAAACAAAAATACATTTATATTGTCTTTCACAATACCCTGGCAGCCGTTACCCTGGTGCTCTTTATTCTCTGTGTGGATCTAAGTTACGCTCTAGAGCCCTTTCGAATCAGGCTGGAGGATTCCCTTTAGCGCATCTTGTGAGACAAGGTGGCCATACCCGTTAACGGACACAACCAAGACGCGCTGCTGTACCATTCTACTTCACTTGAGAATGATCCCTGTCTGTACATTTTCTGGGTCTGCTGCTGTTCTCCCTTTTGAGTAAAAATGTTACATGCCTTTTGCGTGATTAGATCACTTTGGGTTTGAAATACAAAATGAAAAATCACTCTCCTCTACACCTGCTTCCAATAATTGTAAAGTGCCGACCAGTTGGTATAGTTGAGAGGCGTACCAGAGTCCTAACTCTTTAAATCAGTTATGCAGTATGCATTTGTTCACTCACATAATCACTCAATTTTTGTCATTCACTTAAGCCATTCACTATATTTGACTGTCACCAGATTTTCCTTGGAACCTTCTCGATGCATGGCTGATACTATAAGAATTATTATTTTTTTAATACTACAAAATTTATTAAAAGAACCAGATAGAATTCTAGAGGTCTAAAATACAATAAATGAAATAAAACCCCATTCGAGAGACTCAATAAAAATTGGAGCATGCATAAGAAAAAAATCAGTGAAGTTAAAGATAGTGCAATCAGAATTACCCAGTGAGAAGCAGAGAATAGAAATAAAAAGTTAACTACAAAATAGTATTGAAATAGACTAAATACCATCTAAATAAATAAATAAATAAAAGAATACTTATTCTTTTACTTTTCCCATTTAGATTTACAGTCTACCCACAATTAGTTTGTAAGGCATGTGGTAAGAGTCAAGCTTTATTTATTTATCCCTGTGCATGACCGATTGAATTAGCACCATTTCTGAAAATGACTACGTGTTCTCCACTCTACTGTAGTGTCACATTATTATAGGAGGCAATCCTATATTCACTTTTCCATTTCACTGCGCTATTTTTCTAAACTGTGTCATTATCACATTATATTAAATTTTATAGCTTTATAATAAATTATTATCTGATAGAAGAAGTGCTATGTCATTGTCTTTTTCAAGATTATTGGGTTTTATAATTTTTAGTTCTTTATACATCTACTTATGTTTCACAACCAGTTTGACTTCTGGTTCTTTTTTTACATAGATATATATTTTCACATTAATTGGTATTTAGAGGTATGGGTAAATATGCATAGAAATTATAATGATATATGTAATTCTATTTTTTACTTACAAAATTATCTGCTAAAAATGCCAGTTCTTTGTCCCTTAAAAACCCTTTATATGGCTAGTTACATATTTTTTTCTTACTGTAATAGTTAGGACATCTTCTACAATACGGCTAGAAGAAGCAGTCATCAAAATCTTTTCTTGCCTATTGACATAGAATTGTTACAATTCTGTTATCTTTTTAACATCCATAGGATGTGAATTGATGTTTCTGTTTCTATTCCTGAAATTTCTATTTTGAGTATTATTTTCCTTTCAAATGTGCTTTAGGTTATTCATCCGGAAGTTACTTATCCTGCTAAAACCTGCTAAAAATATTTATGTATTTACTGATTTCTTGTGTGTGTATTTTTTAATTTACTTAGTTATTTAGTTGGTTGGTTAGTTAGTTTGCTAAATCTGTCATTTACTGAGAATATGTTTGTCCGTTGTAGAAAGGCAGGATATCATCGTGGTTAGGCATAAAGTTTTGAAATAGACAATCTGACTTTGAAATCCAGCTCTAGCTTATATTAGATGTTCTATCTTGAGCAAGCTCCTCATGATTTCTATGTCTCACTATCTACATTTGTGAAAGAAGAGAAATAATAAAATATCTAATAGAGTTGTAGTACAGAAGTTATTTTATGTAAAGTTTTTATAGCAGTGACCCATGTGTAGTAAGTATTATATAGGCAGGAGCTACTAGTATTGCCATTGTTAAAATGATCTCTCCAGGGCCTATGAAATTATTTTAGTAAAATAATACCTTTCTCCACTTATCTGAGACACTAATCTACTCATAGTCAGGCAGTCTGGACAGGATGTGATGCATCCAACTGAAATTCCAGGGGTTATTCCTGATTAATCTAAATTATTTCCTGGATTCCATATTCTTGGAGGGCTGTAAAGAATTTGGGATAGGGCAGGCAAATCATCATCTATCTGATGAATCAGTTAGACAAAATGCAACTTCTGAGAACAAAACAGGTGTTTTTCCCGCTAGACATGCAGCTGGGATTATGTTTCAAAATATATCTGCTGTAGCCATGCTGCCACAAAATACAGATTAAGGATGAAATTAAGAATAAAATTGACACACACGTGGGGAAGTGAAGAGACAAGATGCAGCAATTACTTTTCTTCATTCTACATTTTGAGGTCCAAAGCACCTGTGCCTACAAGTCTTCCCACCCTTGAAATTCTCTTTTAATGTAGTTCTTCTGCTTAGTGGGCGCAGCTAGGTCTTTGTCACTTTTATTGAAAAGAGTCATAACTGCAACATCCACTCCTGTGATCGACAGTTGGATCAGAACCAAGCAGCATCACAGAGGAACTGTCATGAGTGGATGAGAAGGTGGATGGAGAGGAGAAGAGGCATTCAACACACACACTGTAGTCGCCATGGTTGTTGCTCCCACACCGTCCCAACCAGAGGATGTGTCTGTCCTCCCAGCACTCAAAACCAGCCAATGCCAAGCCTGCCTGAAAAGAAGGTTTTTGACTGCATGGTCTGTATCCTTCTAGAGGACCCTGGTTTGTATATTCAGACCATGAATATAGAGAAGTTTCAGATAATGGCGGAGTTTTGTTACTTGTGTGAACGTGGGATGAGAACAGCAGGCAGAAGGGTGTCATATGGGTTCCATGATGCGTTACATGCTTGTCAAAAATAAATCGAAAATAAATTTTAATGACTACTACTAGTAGTACTATTACTAGTGTCTTTCTAATTTTTTGCAATAATTGAAAGAATTTCCCACTTGTTATACACATAATTTGTACATTCCATATTTTTCTGTTTCCAGACAGTAGAAAGTTATGCTTGAAAAGCCAGTGTAGTATAATAAAAAGTATTGTGGTTGATGGTTTATCCCTAGCTCTGCTACTAGTTCTAAGTAACTAGTTCTAGATACCATCATTTCCAGATTTCAGTGTTCTCACCTGTGAAAGAGATTTTTAGTTTAGCTGGCTGGACAGCATTGTCAAGAGTAAATGTAACTTCCTGTTTTGTGTTGATTTTTTAAGAACTGGATTTTTGTTATGATTCAATGATCTAATTAATAATACAGGGTGTGGGGGGGAACTCAAGAGAACTAGAAAAGTTTCAGAGCCCAGTCACTGAATAAAGTTGATGTTGCTTCTGGATTTGATCTAGGGATAAATACAACTGCAGGTTTAGATCTTATCCTGAGGTTCCCAGAATGACTGAGGTTGATTTGGAAGGAGGCCTGGTTTTCTGGAGGGATTCTCTCACAGTGCTCAGGATGTTGGTGCACACTGGCCGGGGTGAGTTATTACGGAGATGTTATTCCATGCTTGAAGATGAGTTTGGGGCCTTCCATAAATTTGAATTATTCCCATTTTGACTGCCTAATCGGAGTTTCGTTGCAGCTGCTGTTCCTATTTGTTATTACACCCAACAGTTAATTATAAATGATGTTAAAACATTCAGGCATTCTGATTGCTAATTTGGCTAAATATTACCTGTCTTATAAATCTAAGTAATAGGTGTCATGTGGACTCAAATGGGTTCTAAAACAGATGGTTACACTAAAACATACACAGACGTAATGGAAGAGAAGGGTAGGAAAGAAAATGAGCATTATACTAAAATGCTTACCTTTCTTTTTAGGAGTGGCAGATGAGTGGAATAATTTGTTGTTGTTGTTGTTATATTTGTTTTTTGGGTTTTTTTTTTAATTTGTTCTTTTACTAGGCCATCAATTGCATTGATCTAAATTCATATCATTCACTTCTTGAAAACTCTGCACAAGTTAAAATTAAAAATAGCTTACCCTTCTTTCGAAACCACAGGGAAACAATAATTAAACTATAAAAAAAATCCGCATTTGATTAAAATAGAATATAGATCCCATCCACATATCAAGAAGATCATTTACCACATACACTGCAGTGAAATTTGGATTAATTTGAGGGAGGATTCTGGCTGAGGGTACACCTCCCTCCGGGTGTCTGGCACCACGCACTGTTTGAAGAGGGAGACCAAAATGCTTGCGAAGGACCTAAATGATGACGCATCTTTACTTTACCGCAGAAGACAACTGGGTATGCAGAGAGCAGCAGGTGTATCTGAAGTCCGTTTACAGGGCACATAACACCCAGTAAGAAACAGCTGAAGGAGGGACAACCCAGACCATCGTGATCATTAGTTTGTCTGTTCCGGATTTCTCACTAATTAACATAAAGTAACAAACTTCAGGCTCCCACTTCTGGGGAGGAGATAGAAAGAAAGAAACAAAGAAACAACCAGACAAACAACTGTGTGATTGATTTTGTAGCCAGTGAGCTAAATGTAGTATAACCAAAGAAAAGATGTGGCAATAAACTAGAAACTACAGATATCCCATGGGGTCACGCTGACCATAGCGGGGTGGCATGCTGACCCAAAAAGGAATGCCAAAAGGAAGGCAGAGTTTTCAACAGAAAGGAGTAAGACAAATTCAGCCAGAATTTTCAACCGAAGTTGCTGATTGCCCCTGCATACCCCACAGGCTCGTTCCCCCTCTCCCATGCAATTCTAAAAACACACATGAATTTTAATCAGCAGAGACGCAGAATAGAAGTCTCCTCCTGTAAAGACAAATAATGATAACAAAAATTATGGCTAACTACCAAAAATGAGGGGGGAAATATTGAGATATATACGATAGCTACAGTTCAGAAGATTTACTGAAGAAAACAGAAATTATTTTCAAATAAATATTTTTTATACTTCGAGGATACTTGGAGCAAAATTAAAGTAGCAAAACTAGAATGCCATTATTTAATTATCTCTCTACTTCTTAAAACAATTGGATATGGGAGTATTTAAAATAAATGAAAAGTTAAAAAGAACCAAAAAGAACTAAGTACAATTATTGAACCCAGACTCTGGAATTGAATGGTAGTGAGATTTGATGTCTATATGACCGTGGAACATGAAGAAAGATCTTTTCTAAAATAGGATTGTGAGGGGAAAGAAAAGAGACAATGGATGTTGGAAGCTTCACATAGTGTGCCTAGTGGACACAAAGCTCATAAATACTACCTGTCATTACTATTATTGCATTTATTAAGTATTTCTCTGCATCATTAGGTAATATTATAATATCAACTTAATTATTTTAGGTAATTATATGTTTAACCCAAATAAACATGTTCTATACATTTTTTCATTTTAATTAATATAATTATATGTATTCAATTATATGCATATATTAATAATATATAATAGCAATATTATTTAATGTGTGTAATATACTTATTATGAAATATATGCTATGTACATTTATAGGAAGAGATGTAAATGGTGGGCTTCTTTATATGAAACTGCTTGGCATGATGTGTTCTTGTTCAGCAAATCCTGGCTTTCTTTACTTTACAAAACTTCTCAGTCCTTATCGATTCAAATACTGCTACCCTCTATCTGCTTTCTTTTTTTTTCTTGGCTTCTGATTAGACATCTCTTAAAACCTCTCCTTGTCTCTGTTTTTGTGTGTATCGTTTTTCTTTGTGAGTTACTTTAAGTAAATTATTTGGCTCTATTTCCTAGTTCATTAATTTCACATTCACCTTTTCCTGACCTTCTCACCCCCCACCCCCAATCTGGCTGTTCACTTCTTTTTTTCTCTTTTAGATTTTATCTTTTTTTTTTTTTTTCTTTTAGCAACATTAAGTTCACAGCAAAAATGAGAGGAAGGTGCAGAGATTTTGCACATGGCTCCTGGCCCCATACTGTCTCTGTGAACATAGATCCCCCTCCCGAGTGGTACAGATGTCACAGCTGATGAACTTACACTGACACACCATCATCCCCCGGAGACTCGCTGACGTTGCGGTTCACCTTTGGCGACATTTTGTGGGTTTAGGCAAACACATGACGACACGTATCCACCACGTGGTCATACGCAGGGTCGTTTCACTGCCCTAAAAGTCCTCTGAGCTCTGCCTGCTCACCCTTTACCACAGCCCTCTCCCCAACACAAACGCCTGTTGTCTCCATACTTTTGCCTTTTCCAGACTGTCATATAGTTGAAAACATATTAGAGTGCTTTTCTAGACTTGCTTCTTTCAACTGGTAATACCCATTTAAGGTTCCTCCATGTCTTTTCATGGCTTGGTTGTTTCTTTCGTTTTAGTCCTGAATACTATTCCATTTGTCTGACTAAACCACAGTTTATTTATCCATTCACCTACTGAAGGACATCTGGTTGCTTCCAAATTTTGGCCATTATAAATAAAGCTGCTGGAAAGAACCTTGCGCAGGCTCCGGTATGGCCAAGTTTTCGATTCCTCCGGGTAGATACCAAGGAACACCACTGATGGATCGTACGGTAAGAGTATGTTTCGTTTTGTTAAGAAACTGCCAAACTGTCTTTCAAAGTGGCTCTTCCATTTAACATTTCCAGCAGCAACCAATGAGAATTATTTGCTCCACGTTCTTGCCAGCATTTGGTGTTGACAGTGTTCCAGATTTGGGGCATTCTAATAGGTGTGTAGAAACTTCTCATTTTAATTTGCATTTCCTTGATCCCATACGATGGGGAAGATCTTTTCACATACTCATTTTCCATCTGTATATCTTCTTTGGTGCCGTGTTTGTTATGGCCTTTGGCCCATGTTTTAACTGGGTTGTTTGTTTTATTATAGTTGAACATTGTGTTCTTGTATATTTTGGATAACAGTTCTTTATTGGATATGTCTTTTGCAAATATTTTCTGCCAATCTGTGTCTTTTTATTCTCTCGATGGTGTCTTTTGCAGAGCATACATATATTTTTTAATGAGGTCCACTATATTTTCTATGGAATTTGGGCTTAGGATCGAATACCTGGACACACGCAGCCATCATATATCTGAGGACAAGACACACAAAATGCAAGGCAGCGAGAAAGTGAAGGATGAATGAATCACAAAGAAGCAGAAAGGGGATCATGCAGTAATACAGCTGGTCTCTTGTTTTGTTCTGGACAAGTTTTTATGTGAGATAATAGATTTTCCTCAGGCAATATTCTAGTTTCAGAAAGGTGCTCTTTCTGACGATAGCCTTCTCACTGATACAATTTGAGTATTTTATTTTCACCAAAAAAAATACTATATTCCTTCTACGGGAAAAGACAATAAAATATTATATTAGCCTGCTTCTTTTTTTTTGATGAAAAAAATTTTTAATTAAAAGAAAAATAACAAAGTGGTAGATGGTCCAGTTCACACACAGGAAAACTGAGGCACATGCCAGGCATTTTCCAACTACCTTCATTTAACAAGAGGGCCCTGGTAAACTAAGTCCCAGCTCTGTACTGAACTCATTGCAAAGCAGTAATCATCGCCACAGCATTAACGCTATTTTGAATTTGTATTTATACAAAGACTGTCTTAATCCTGTGGAACTCAAATTTTTTCACCTCCAAATTTTAATTGCATTTTTACATTAGCCTACTTCTTCCAAGAGTGAAATTTAACAAAATATTTTAAGTATTCTTGATTTCTCTGAGATATTTCTGTCTCTATGTTGGTGCAACTTTACAATTAAAGTAAAATAAGAGGAAAGGTAAGATATTTTCCTTCATTTTCAAAACGTACTTGGAAAATTTCTGTTTACTAGAAGACACTCTGCAGTGTTTTCCTTGTGGTGGTGGTGGTGGTGGCCTTTCACTTATAACATGGCTGCAGCAAAGCAATTCCAAGAATTTTCTGGCTTTGTCTTCTTCCTGGGAACAGTGTTTAGGTGCTAAGGGTCATTTGGTGGTCAAAAGAAAAGTTATTTTAGTTACAGTCTTCAGCAGTTGTAACTATCACTGAAAGCTTTTCTGGGAGAGTTTAAATGCCGTGGAGTGTGCAATTTGCAGTGATTCTACAGTACAAAAGAGAACAGGTCCTTCACGTATTACGTGCACTGTGGTATATTTGGTGAGAAATATTTCAGACATTAAACTAGTTTCATTCTTCTTGTAACATAAGATTTAAGTTTTTTAAAGCAATAAGGTATTCGAACATTGGTAAAAATATTGTATTTTGGGGGGGTCCAAAAGTCATTTATTCTTTATGCCAAATATATATATATATATATATATATATAT
>NW_024424230.1:6246587-6260188 GCF_017311325.1 Ursus maritimus
ATATATATATATATATATATATATATATTATCACCCGGCAATCCAGTGCCTGTCATGTCTTACTGTTTAAATAAAATGAAAATTCAATAATGTAGAAAAACAAAGCACAGTGAGAAAAAAAAAACAGCTTTATGGAGTACTCTCTTCATTAAGAAATGAAAAGCAGTTTCAACGATGGCATGTAGAATATGACTTATGTCACGAATTCAGGGAATTTTGCAATGCTCCATTAACTTTACTGAAGATCTTCTTTAAAAACCCCAAAAGCCTCTCTGAAAATACTTCTCTTGTTCAATTTAAACAGACCTATTCTCAGATCCTTATTTTGCCTTAATTTTTCACTGATGGAATTAATTTCTCTCTTTATCCTATAAGTATAGAGATTCCACCAAAGACCATATTACCATATAAATACGCTAATGTGGTCAGAGCATGCCCCGGTGACATGTGAACAAAACCCTGAAGAAGGGTAGGAAGTTAGTTTGGGAATATTTGGGAGAAGAATGCTGAAAGTACGAGGAACAGCCTAAATGACAGCTCATGTGGAACCTTAAATTTAGCAGGAGTTGTCTGAGTGTAGACGTGACAGGAAGGGGGCCGGTGTTGCTGGAAGAGAGGGACAGGAAGGAGAATTACCTGCTTGTTCTCATTATTTGGATTTCAGTAATGTCCTCTGGAAACTTCTACATCTGAAAGAGAAGGGCAAATCTGCAATTATAATTTTAGTAAATATTTAGTTCTCCTTCCATTGGGATGATTTTACACTGCATCAGTAATGCAGGTAAATCCCTGCTTGGGTCGGGTCTTACCAACATAAGGTGTATTCAAACTTTTGGATGGTATTTTCGAGGAATTTTAACCCATTTTATTTAAACGAATTTGTTTTATTTTATTTAAAGGAGTTTGCACATTTTTCATATGCTTAAGTAAAAATATTGTGTGGATTTTTTTTTTTTTTGTTCATTTGTTTGGGTTTTTGGGGGGTTTGGAGGTTTTTTTGGGGCTGTGAAGAATTAGTCAATCTTTCCATTTTATTTTAGGTCTTTTTTTGATGTTCATTTCATGGAGCTTCTTATAAAAGAAATGTGATTTGATATTAGTTGTAAGTCCCTTCCTAGATTTTAATTTTTATTTACACCTTCTTCATAGATTGTGTGTGTGTGTGTGTGTGTGTGTGTGTGTACTGGGAGCAATTTTTTCCTAATTTCTGACAAATTGACACCACTTCAATATTCTGTTACAATTAGAAAAGTCTTTGCATATTAAGAAAACTACCATATTTTCTTCTTGTTCTTTTACTTTCTCATTTTCCATTGAAATGTTTGGTTGATTTGTAATTGTTCTTGTTGTATGGTGTGAAGTATGGGTCCATCCTTATTTTTACCAAGACGCTTAGTCAGTTGTGTTACCATCCTATATTGCAGGCATAGCTTTCCCACATTGATTTGACAAGCCACATTAATCATAAATGAATTGAAGGTTTGCTTCTTTACGGACTCTTTATTCTCTTCCATATGTCCTTTAGACTGCTACAATCGATGTTTACATTATGGAGTCTTTATAACGCTCTGTGATAGCCAATAAAATGCCTACAAATTTAGCCTCTCACTATTTCTTATTTTAAATTTATTTCCTAATCAGATCGAAATTATTCTTAAATACTTCCTGTCTTACAGCCAACGTTATTTTCACTATTCATCTTCTGCCTCCACATTTTACTTGCCTGTTTCCCATCCTGTGTCTTTGCCACACTTGGAACCAGTCATGGGGAAGTTATCAATGATGGCTGAGTCCAGACAAGTTTCAAATTCTCCATGTATTCATAGGCATTAACACTGTCTATGGCTTCTGTCTTCTGTGTCATAAGAGGTGTCTGTGACATTTGGTTTAATATTGTTCCTCAAGTATATGGACCACATTTTATCTATGACATTTCCTGGGCTCTTCTTTCTTACAATCTTAAATACTTACATTCTTCCACTTTCTAGTCTTATTCTTTTTCTTTCATTACTTAATTCATTCTTTCTATTTGATATTGTTCTAAATCATAACATGAGTCATTCAAATGTATTAGATTTGGAACCACTTTTATGTAGATATCTACATACCTATGTTCTGTAGTAGTTCTAGTTTCTGGACATAGCCATTCATATGTTTTTAGGAAACTCCATCCCAATAGATTTAAAAAGAAGTTTATCATCTATTCCCCACATGAATATTTCTGCTGCTCAACTTTTCTTGATAATCCATGTACTCACATTTGATAAGAGCTTGTATCTGATAACATTTGCAGATTTTGTAATTATCTCTTCCTTTTCTGAAGTTTTCTTAAAGCACATGATTTATGTGCCCTTTCAAACATATCCCTCATTAGCCCTCTCACTTGACTTTTTGTGGCTACTCATATAGTGGTAAAATATGTTGACCTAATTGTTGGAGACCTTCTAAGACGCATAAATGGTTTGGTTACTTTTACTATGAAATATAGACATTTGTATTATAGATCATATATTATATATACACTTATATTAAATGCTTTTCATCACATTTTCATGATGTAGCAATTTAAATTAAACTTCCAAATGAAATATTTATTTCAACCTTCTATGCTGATTTGGTATGAGTCTATACATTTTCTCTAGTAATTAGCTGGTATACTTCTTAATTCTTTCAGTCAGTTATAATGCATTCTTTTTCTTTACACTAATAAATCTCTCTTGAAAGGGGTATTTTATTCTCAGACTATTACAGTGAAAAGCTACTGCTTGAAAAATGCTTTTCTTTCTTTCTGCTATACAACTGATGCTTAATCTTATACTGGAAGCAATTACTTCTATATCTCCTAAGTCCCATGTCATGATTAATAAACAGATATATAGGTTCCTATTATCACTTATTATCATTTAATTATGAAGCCAGAGCTGAGATTCTCAGTGCTAAGCTTCTAAATTTAGACTTTAAAATTACCCAACTTAGGCAAACTTCAGGAGACAACATCAGCCTTTGAGTTTTAAGACTTCCCATAGGCTCTTAGGCTCTTCTCTCCTTAGTAGTTAATTGGCAGCTTCAGCTGGAGAAATCATTTCAACTCCTTTCACTTTCCTTGTGAAAGTAAATGACAAAAACGGTGGGTGAATTGTGTTTCTTAGCTTACTTAGCTTGCCTTGAAGTCACTGTTAAGACATAGATGAAGTGTAATATGATGGCTATGAGCACAAATTTCAACTCTGAGTCCTAGCTTTGATTCTTTCTAGTGCTGTGAGCTGGGGCAATATATTTAACTTTTCTCTTTGCCCCAGTTTCTTCACTGGAAAATAGCGGTTCAAATGAAAAGTTAACTCAAGGCATTGTGTTACGGATTAAATGACAGGGTAGGCAAAAATATATACCGTTACTTCTCAAATGTTAAACATTTCTTGACCTCTGGATTGTATCTTCCAGTGCTGATGAGACATGACTTTTTGGCTTATATGAAGAATACTTATTTACAAAGCCACAGTAGATTTCTGGCAAAGGACTAATCCAGTGGCAAGAAATATTTAGAATTGAGTCCAAGAATAATTCTGTGGAAAACAGCTGGTTATAATCATAGATATATATTTTTTTCCTTTATTTTTGATAGTGGTAAGAACACTTAACATGAGATCTACCCTTTTAACAAATTTTGAGTGCGCAATCCAATGTTATTAATTATAGGCACTATGTTGTACAGCAGATCCCTAGAACTTACTGAGTTTGCATAATGGAAACATTATATCTGTCAAACAGCAGCTTCCCATTTCACCCTTCTCCTAGCCACTAGAGACCATGGCCGTATTTCCTGGACATGTCTTTGCTGCTGTTTCAAAGGTATTTTGGTGGAAGCCTTTATCTAGGATATTAAGAGCTGGCAATTGCTTTGCTCTTACCTTGACTACAAAAAAGCCAGAGAAATTACAAAATAATAGCTTTTCTTAGAGCACTGTGGTCACAATGGAACCAACCAACTAGTTGAATATATAAAGAATGACATCCCAATTCCAAAAGAGATGGGGCATGACCACTGGATCATCTGTGGCAGAGCAACAGAGGAGCAGCTGTCAATTGTATTCACGAAACCCCACCAGAACCTTCTCCCAAACAGAACAAAAGGCTCATGCCACTAAGAGAGGGGCAGTAATCTTGCCACCCCCAGGGCACAGGTAAAGAACCACTGTGGCTGGAAGAAAAAGAAAGAAAAATACCTACCACTGGAGACGAAGACGAGAGAATGCTGAGTCTATACCAATCTTAATCTGATGGTATGATAGGGCTCCCACCCCTAGAGAAAGGGCAGGCCATGCCTTCCCACACAGGATTCACCAAATTTATGAGACATAGCTTAGTTGTCCTGGGGAGAAAGGAAAAGATAATCAGGAAAACTACAGCAAGGAGAACCAGAAACATACGAGCCTACACAACATTGATATCGTGCAACTACAACAATAGGGAGTAAACTTGGCCTTCTCACCAAGTTTGCAAACACTGGGCAGTGAACAATTGCAGTTTGTCACATGAGGAAGACAAAAGAGTAGAAAGAAACCACATCTGGGGTACAAGCATAAGAGAAATCAGTAGCCAAATTATAGAGAAAAAGATCTTTTGCACATCAGTTTCTATACTAGGTATAATATAAAATTAGAGAATTTGAAACCAAGGTTTGCTGAAAGTGACCATGATAATAATAAACCCATACCCAGCCTAACTACTGCCTAGATTGATTCACCCCTCCACACCACCAGCCAAACAGAAGAAAAGGCATTCTCATTCCACTATTCACCTCGTCACCACTGTTCTTTTTTTTTAATAATAATATTTTTTTATTATGTTAGTCACCATACAGTACATCCCTAGTTTTTGATGTTCTGTAAACAATGTCTAGCATTCAATCAGAAATGATGAACCACATGGAAAGTAAGATATAGAAAGATCTCACTATCAAGAGATAAAACAATTAATGGAACCAGACTATTCTTGCTGCATAATAAAGTACCATAGACTTGGAAGATTAAAGCAACACACAGAGATAACTCAGATTTTAGAACCCTCCCAGAAAATTTAATACTTCAATATGTTAAAATGTTTTATGGGTAAGAGACAAATGTGTATGAAGACATGAGAAAATCTAGTAGATTGGTATAAACTGTGAGAAGTCAAGCTATAAGGAGTCTAGAATAAAAAGTAGCAGATGAAGAACACCTTGGGCAGGCACGTCAGCCCCCCAACAGCACCAAGAGTAGTTTGTCAAGAAAAATAACAAGTGTGAAAACCAGAAAGAAAAAGGAGTGAAACAAACAAACAAATACAGCATCCATGAATTATGGGACAATAAAACAAAAAGAAATAATATGTGTAACTGGGCAAAAATGAAAAGAGAAAAAGAATATAGAAAAAATATATAAAGAGTAAATAATTTTTCAAAAACAATGAATAATATCAAACCACAGAGTCAAGAAACTCAGAGAACTGCAAGAAAAAAAATATTAATTAAAAAAAACCACACCAGTATAAATCATAATTAAATGACAGAAACCAAGGGAAAAAAAAGAAGAAATCTTATAGACAGCTAATTGGTGACTTTAGCTTTCCTTCTTCAGTAAACCATAGACCAAGTAGACAGAAAATCAGTAACACTACCAACTAACTTCAACCAGGGGTATTTCAAAATCATTGAGCACAAAACAAAATTTCTGCTCCTCCTACCATCTTCCCAATTTGTTTAATGACAGTGTTGTTCATCTGCTTCATCAAGGCCATAACCTTGGGAGTTACATGTCATTACTTCTTCTCAAATATACTCTACGATCAACCAGTCAGCAAATACTGCCTGCTCTACTTTTAAAGTTTTGTTTTTTTTTTTAAGATTTTATTTATTTATTTGTAAGAGAGAGAGAGAGACAGAGAGAGAGTGAGCACAAGCAGGGGGAGCAGCAGGCAGAGGGAGAAGCAGGCTTCCCTTTGAGCAGGGAGCCCGATGTGTGACTCGACCCCGAGATCGTGACCTGAGCTGAAGGCAGACGCTTAAATAACCGAGCCACCCAGGTGCACCTGCCTGCTTTACTTTTAAAGCACACCCCCAATCTGGCAACATACCAGCTCTTCTATTACTACCAACCTGTCCTCTTGCATTGATTAATGCAATGACCTCTTAGCTGACAACCCTGCTTCTTTACCATAGACCATTCACAAAGCAACAGGCAAAGTTATCTGCATAATACACAAATCAGATGATGTTACATTTCTACTCTAACTCTCCAAATGCCTCCTGAGTTCCATGTGATCTGGACTCTGATTGCTTCTAATCTTCATATCCTACTAC
Organism: Ursus maritimus; assembly: GCF_017311325.1. Classification (NCBI taxonomy): domain Eukaryota; kingdom Metazoa; phylum Chordata; class Mammalia; order Carnivora; family Ursidae; genus Ursus; species Ursus maritimus. Next base: position 6,252,925 of record NW_024424230.1, read on the forward strand.
TCCACCATTTATTTTCACTGTTCAAACTCTCCAACCCTTGCATTCTCTTGAACAAAACACCTTCTTTAATTTTATCAGGGCATCCACAGCTAAGATTTCCTCTGCTTTGAATATTCTGCCCACCAATTTTTGCAGGTTTCTGCCTCCTTCACACTCACCCCAGCCATGCTTTATCATAAATACCAGTATGTGTCCTTTGTGGCACCCTCATCCATCGTTTAAGCTTGTAGTATTTTTCCACTGTTTGTGTGTTGATTTCAGTCTGTCTCAGCATAGTATAAGATACACGACCCCACCTAACCAATGCTGGTTTTCTTCAGTAATATCCCCAGACCCACAACGGACATAGAAAGGATTTCATAAATGTACCTGAAAGATTGATTGCAAAATACATGAAAATGAATATTTTCCAGTGATTCCCTATTGTTGCTGTTGAGTTATAGGAATAAAATGGGATATGACTAATCATAAAACTGCTAAAATCAGTTTTACTATTAAAAGTTCTTAAATTAAATAGCATTTTTTTCTTTCAAAAATCTATGAGCTTTACACCTGATAAAATACATGATATGCCTCCTTTTTATTAAAAATGGATGCTGTGCAACTCATTATTTCCATTTTATTGCCTTGACTGTCATGGAGTTCAAGTTACATATTCTCATTTGCAATAATTATCTTTAGCCTGGGTTTTGAAAATGATTGTAGAGTTCTTATCTTATTTCAGTGTTTTAATAACACTATGGAATTGATATTTTTAATTAAAAAGTCTCCCATAGTGTCTTTTAAAGTATGGCATATACTTAACAATATTCCTGTCATATCTATACTATTATATGCTTAATACCTAATAGGTCAGAAGACGTAGGCTTTGGTTTACCTAGGGTTTCTCAGGAAATATTCCAATAAATCTAAAGATCACATAATGGCAGAATGTTAGTGCAGCGTTGGACAAAGTCATCATTGTTACAATGCACAGGGGCCTACAAATATTGTGGTTGCATTGTTGTCATTTATGGTTTGCAAGATCAATTAAAAAAGAATAGCAGAATAAAATGCAAAGCCTTTTCTCAAATTTTCTTCAAATTCCAGAGTGTAATTTGATTGTCACTGCCTGAAGCAGAAGAGAAATTTAGATGTCTAAAATTGTAGTATGACCGTTTGAAAAATCCAGTCAGCTCTTATTTTCATTCCTGCAAAAAATTTAAAAATAAAATATTTTTGACAAACAAGCATCTTACATATCCTTTGACCTAATCTGATCCCAAAGAAACAGGCATATAACCATAGAGGAATACAAAGTAGCTCTAATATACAGTTGTCATGAATTTGCACAAATGCCTCTAGCTATGCTGTGATCTAATTTTTAATCCAACAGAGAAGAGAAAAATCTTATTTCTTCTCCAGGTGCTTCTCCAGTAGTTCCACAGAGACTTTGACATTTCTGACCAATAATCTCACAATCAAGATTTTATTGTGTGCAAGTTTTTGTTCTTGTTTTTCTGTGTTTAAGATCTTTAAAAATGCATACATTATGAAAGAGTTCTCAGCATTGCTATACTAGCTTTATTTTGCTGCATAACAATCACGAACATCATAGCTTGAAACGACACACATCTGCTATGTCAGGGATTCTGTAGGCCAGAAGGCTGGGCATGACTTTGCTGTGTCTTCTGTCCAGGATTTCACAAGGCTGTAAGCAAGCTGGAGGCCTGTCAGAAGAGATTTCTGCAGCTTGAGGTTCTTTCCAAGCTGTCAGGGATGCTAGCAGCCATCAGTTCCTTGCATTGTAGAACAGAGGTCCTCTTTTTCTTGCTGGCTGTTAGCTGGATATTTTCTACAGCTTCAACAGGGCCAACCCAGTTCCTTGCCATGTGGCCCTCTCAAGTTTGATAATCATGGTGGTCGCAAACTATTACCTATGCCGTATAATGTAATCTAACAGAGCAAGTATTGTCCCATCCCTTTTGTGATAAACTCAGTCTAATCAGGGCATTGACTATTCCATCATCTTTGCCATAATCTAGTGATTAAAAGGAAAGGGTGAGGGTTTACCGGGGATCAGTATCATGAGTGCACCTCATAGTTGGGTTGATATTTATGTGCTGAAATTATAAGGCATCATCCACAGTTTTACTTATTCACTGTTTCACTGAAACAGGGAATAAAGGTAGATAATAAATGGGGTCACAGTATCAAAATTTTGTCTTTGGGTAATTCATGCTCTAAACCCATTTCTCCTGATATTTTCTGTCCTCTTTTTACATTAATTCATTATTTATAAAATTTAACTTTAAAATAAGATGTCATTTTTGCATACCTGCATTTATTTGTTCAGAAAACTTTATTGCTATGTCTATTATGTACAAGAAAATATTCTAGAAGCTTGAGAGAGAATGGTGAGCATGATATATGGAGCCTTGTCACTTATATGGTTCATATTCTAGTGGGGGATGTGGATACTAAATATATTTAAATAAATATTTGTTCTAATATTAGGTTGTAGGAAGTCTGTTTATATAATATGACAAAGGGATCTAGACCGAGGAAGTAGAGCATTTTGGATAAGATAGTGAAGGAAAGTCTCCTTGAACAGGTGTGATGGGAGTGGAGATCTGAATGATACACATGAACTATAATACAACATATTGGATAAGTATTCTCAGATTAGAAAACATCAATTTTAAAGACCCCGAAGCCAAAAATATTTTGCCATATTTCAAGAAGTTTCAGGATGGTTTTCATGGATGGAGTTGACTGAGGGGAGGTGGCCATGAGGCATGGTGACAGGTACAAGCCAGATACCATCGAAATTTACTGCCTATGATCAGGAAATTAAATATTTTGATTGTGAATAGAAGCCTTTAGAAATTTTTGAGAAAAGGAGTAAAATGGCATAGTTTGTGTAATTAAAACATTATCGTTGTTTGTATATGACAATTTTAATCTTCAAGAACAAGAGTGGTAACATATGGACAAAATAGGAAGCTGTCTGAGGAAACAAGGGAAGTGATGAATATCTCTGAGTATTTTTGGACTGAGCCACCACACGAATGGTAATAGCATTTGCTGATATGGTGAAGACTAAGGGACAGGCAGGTATGGGAAACTTTTTTTTTTTCAGTCTGTTTGCATAAGGTAAGCTGAAGATGCCCATCAACATTTACACTGAGATGTGAAATATGCAGGGGATCATGAGAACTCAAAGCGCAGAGAAGAGAAAGAAGCTGGAGACGCATATATGGAAAACATCAGCATATAGATAGATATAAACAAAGAGAATAGTGCCATGCCTGAGACTTGGAACATTTCAACATGGAAAGTTCTGGAAAGAGAAGCAGCAACGAAGATGGAAATTGCAGCCAAAAAAGTAAGGTGAAAATTTTAAAGTTTGGTGCTTACAAGGCCAAGAAATGAAAATGGTTTAAGGAGGAGGGAATCATCTGCTAGCGTCATTTTTCACGTGGCATAGACTGAATCCCAGGGGAATTTTAGAAATCTGTGGGAGCATTTTTTATCTGTATACTTGGGAATTGCTACTAGTGTTAGGTAGTTAAAAGCAAAGACTCCAGATCTGTCCCACATCACAGAAAAATGTACTTACACATCATTCATTGTGCCTCTAGGCATTCGGTTTGGTTAAAGGCGTGTTCATAATTATATGGATCTAAAACTTGACTCCATTTTATGCATAAGCATAGTTTTTTCACTGTTGTTACATAAACAACTTGAATCCAGTGAGCTTGAAAATGAAGAAAAAAATAAATATAGAAAAATATGTTGTTTTTATCTGTGGGCCTTGGTAAAGACTCCACAGCTATCGAAAAAATTCCCCTCAACACCATTTTACAAAATAAAGACATGAAATCTAGACTTTACTTAGATATCTTTGTTGACTTGTGATATGAGAAATGTATTTTCATTGATAAAATTGAGAGAGAACAGACTTTTTCATTGAAGTTTTATTCTTTAGAAGCTTATTTTGGAGATAACTTTAAAAAGGAAAGGTATTTCACCTAATCCTATGTCAAGGAAACAAAGTAGAATGTTTTCTCCTTGTCTTTGTTAGTCATTAGAAGTTGAATTATTGACTTAGTTACATCGATAATCAGTCCAAATATTTATGTTACTCGATTTATCATCCAATACACTTTACTCTTCCATAAAATATCCGTGATTTGGACCAGTATTGTTAGATGACTTTATTCAATGAAATTATTTTATGCAAATGTCCATCTACCAGTTGAGAAAGTGATCAGAATTATTGTATTGTTATTATGATGTCACAGTCAAAATAATTTCTTGTCATCACATTGCTGGTTTTTAAAACAATTTAATGTAAATCAAAATTAAAATATGTGGAAGTATAAATTTTAGACATAAAACTGAGTTCAATGTAGATGCCTGAGAATTTAAGAACTAGTCACTCCAACCTTTGACAACTAAGTTACAGAGTGTCCAGGATGCTATCATTAGTGGAGAGGCAATCAGAAACAAAACAAGAACAGCACAGCATGTAAACATGAATAAAGTGCAAATTAGCAGGATCAGTACCCCGTTGACTTCACTGCACCTGCCGGCATCAGAAGGCTCTGGCTCCCACTGTTACTGCAACACCAGATTGTGGGTCAGAGTTTAAGCCGGCTTCCATATGAGCAGCTTCTAGGGCTTACTTCAAATAAAAACTACAGATGGAAGAGGAGTGGCAAGGAGAAAAAGGTGTCAACTAACAAAAAATTAAATGGAATGGGAACCCCAGAGAAGTTATAGAAAGGTGCAGAGTATCAGGCTGCACTCCCAGATGGGGGAGAGCAAGGAGAACTGAAGAACAAATACAGTCACCCCAGGACTTGAGTAGACCTGGCAGACGCTTTTTGTAAACCCGCATTACTTAAATGCATAAAATATTTTTCTTAAAACCACTGGCAACTGATAGCGTTCCCTCTGAAAAAGAACTTTTGTTAATGGAACGGGCTAAATTCAAATAGTCCCCTAGAACCTAGGGACAGAAGACAACAGAAAGCAAATGTTAAATTAATATACAAAGAAACTGAAAGCAGGCAATCCAGAATAACATTAGTCCATCAGTAGTTGTCTCTGTTCCCTGGACTAAATTATAAATACTCTTTTGAAGATGCTACAAAATCTGCTCCAGTAGACTTCCAATAGAGTTGAAAAGCTGTGTGTGTATGTGTGTGTGGTGTGTGTATGTGAGTGTGTGAGTGTACCGTGAGTGTGTGGAGGTATGTGTGAGAGTGTATGTGGTGTGAGTGAATGAGTGTATTGTGGGTGTGTATGTGTTTGTATACGTGAATGTGTGAGTGATGTGTGAGTGTATGTGTATGTATGTGTGCATATATATGTGAACGTGCATGTGTATGTGGTGTAATTGTATGTGAGTATGCATGTATGAGTGTGAATATGTGTGTGTGAGTATATGCATTTGTGAGTGTGTGTGAATGTGTATAAGTGTGTGTGAGTGTGTGGGGGTATGTGTGAATGTGTGGGTGTGTTTTTAAACTGCACACGTCCCTATACCAACTACCACTGGGGCATACCGTGAATGAAAGCCTGGAGGGTGTCTGTCTAGAAGTGGGAGAGAGGACAAAGGAGGAAAGGGAAGGAGGAGAAAATCAAAGACAACAAAGAAGAAAAAGGTGAAAGAATTGATTGGAGAGGGTGGAAGAGGGAGGACAGGGAAGAACTGAGGGAAGGTCACAGAGGAAACATAAGGCCAGAGGAGTGGGAGTAGGTGGGTGACGATGGCAGGAGACAGCTGGGAGAAAGAACAGAGTAGAAGACATGAAGAAGAGGTGGGAGTGGAAAGAAGGGTCCTGAGTAGACACATTTCTCCCAGTCCCTGCACCCCTGGCTGGAGGAGGAGGATGGGAAGGAGCAGGAAGACTTCTCTCCGGGGCACAAAAGGCAACTGCCACATGTGGGCAACAGCAACCCCGAGGGCTGCGGGGCCGCAGAAGAAATGGTAGGGCACACGAACACAGAGCCAACAGCGAGGTGCGATAAACTGGGGATGAAAGTGGGGAGTTGCTTCTCAGGAGTTGGACAATTTTGCTCCCGGAAAGGTGGCCCAAGGACCAGCAGGATGGGAATCACCTCCGGGTTTGTTTCCATATTTGGAATCTCATGTCCCACGCCAGACCCACTGCATCAGTATCTGCATTTTAACAAGGTCTCCAGTGGATTTGTATGCACGCTGAAGTGTGACAAATATTGCGTTATTCTCTATGGATCCCTGGGGCAACATTAACATTGCTTTACATTCAGACAAATGAAGAGCCAGCCACAGGGGTGCTATAAAAGCAACCTGATATCTAAGTCAAGTGACATCCCAAGGAAGGTGGTAATTTTGAGAATCCCTGAAGGAATGGCAGCCTCTCATATGGTACACACTTATTGGGCTCCATTGCCTGGGAAAATAAATGCTTTTGGAAGTGGTAGTGAGAATCTACCATCAACAGTACTGATCCCATTTTTTTTGGGTAGAGATATACTACAATCTCAATATGGTTTTATTAACAAGCTACTTCTTCAACGGATATTCCTTTGATCACCAAGAGAATATTTTGAAGAGAGTTGAGTGTTAGAACATCAAATCTATTACTAAAAAGAATTGCCCTATTGACTTGATAAGTGGGAAGGCATATTATCTTATTTTCACCCTCATGATCTTATGTGAGGAAACTGCCAGAGTATATTATTATTGTAATCAGATTTATACACTAGAAGCTAAGGCCTATCTCAAATCACACAATGGCCATCATTATATCTATAATATTAAATAAAATTAATAAGTTCATGTCTTCCTTTTCTTGAGCAATTCATATAACAATGAATTCGTGAATTCTGGAATTCATGGAGGGTATCTAACAAAGATCACAACAACTGAATTACATGGCAATTTTCCTTCATTCTCCAAATTAAAGGGGAGCAGAATATTTCACCCCGAAATAAGCCTTTTGGGCATATGGATTATTTTGAGCTAATTATTTTTAAGAAACAACAGACAACACTAGAGATACTCTGAAGAGGGAGAAGTTACCCTTCTGTAGCGTTTACATTTACATTTAGAAGGGAACTCTCCATTCCTGAAGGTACCTCAATTTCTGTACCTGGAAAAGGAGGATGACCTAATCTCTAGACACTCTTCTCAACGGAGAAGGCACACTTAAAACTGAGTAACAACCCACCTTTGTGTACTGTGCTTACCTTGGTAACCTGCCATAACTGGCCTCTCCCTCCCTTCCCC